>NW_027133643.1:11247500-11631556 GCF_026122565.2 Emydura macquarii macquarii | reverse complement strand
TCCACCTGCACATCTTTTACTTAGGCTAATCAGTTCTCACTTAGTCCCAGGGTTGTGAGTTCAAGTTCTATTTTAGATTAAATTGTTTGGTGTTAGCAAGATCTCTCTTCCTGTGCGTGATATACCATGGTAATTAGAGAGCGACCCAAGTTCGGATCTGCCTCAGATCTGATATTATCTCCAAAGTTAAGTTTATCCATATCTGTAGCTCCAGTTTATAGGGATAGACTGAGAAGTTCACAACCAGATTCACATTTCAAGGAAGAGGTCAGAACCAAGATTCAGGCTCATCAGATTAGTTTGGAAGGAAGGAAGGCCATGGAATAAGCCTGTGAAACCAAGGAAGCATTTTAACATTCACAACAGTACTGTGGGGACTGTGAATTATAAAGTAAAGTACCAAAAACAGTACAAATCTTCTAGGAAGACAAGACCGGTCAAAGAGATGCTTTGCAAAGATAATTAATATTGACTACATTAGATAATATCATTTGTGTAGTGATTCATAATTCTACTTTAAATTGAGGAGAATTGCAGGATAGTTTTGCTGTCCCTCTTGAAAACTCAGATTCTGACCACATTGTTTTGAAGGAGTGTAACAAATGATGCCCAAAAAAGGTTGACATACCAGAAATTTTAATCTATCCATGGTTTCACTATCTTGGTATTTCCCCTGGCCACTAAAAAAGATCTAATCTACACATAGGCCATAATTTTCAAGAGGGCTTATCTCCTAATAAGAGCCTGTTGAAGTCCTATTGGAGCTTGTTCATGGATTTCAGTGGGAACAGCCTCAGATCCTTAGACATCAGATTAAATCACCAGTTTTTTAAAAGAGGTCAGCATGTGGGGTGATGAGCTCTTTTGCAAATCTATCCATCAGTGGGAGCTGCTGAATGCCAAGTACTTTGAAAAGCTGGTTTTTATTTAGCGGTCTTATGGATAGCTATATTTAAAAAAAAAAAAAAAATCTAGTCCTGATTATGGTGTTCTGAGCACTTGAAAAGCTGGCTTGGGGCTCTTTTAAAAATTTGGTCCATAGTGGGCCAGAAGCGTGCAAAATATTTAAAGAAAGATGCACTTCAGTTATTAATGGAGTGCAAAATGCACCTGAAACTGGTCATTATATATAACTAGGTACTCAGGTTTTTTTAAGGTTGGTGTAAAAAAAAATCCAATTATGTTCCATGGATCTTGCCTAGAAGAAATCATTACATTCCATTTTCAAACTTTACAGAGGCACCAGTATAATAGTGTCAGGCACTCAGCTAACATGGATGTGGTACGAAAATCTAATGGAACGGAACAGTTTCTATACCTGACATTCTGAGAAAAGCTGATCTTGGCTTCTAAAACTACATGCAAAAAAAATTACATGTTTCATTGTTTGATCCAACACAGATGTGAAAGCTGCTTCACAAGATAATAATTAGAGGAGTCACACTTCCAAACTTGAAATTAATTTCATTAAGCTGTAACTAGCACAGCTCCTTTGGCTGGAGTTTTGAAATTTAACTATTTTATCTCTTTTTTTTCTGAGCCACCTCTTGCTCTGCTTTGTTAGTTCTATTTTTTAAAAGTTCATTTTAATGCTTGTAAGAAGATGCTGGATTAACTGCACTAGAAAGGTACAGGCAGCAGAAGTACAAACTTCATTATAATACATTAATGTGTCTCTTAGCTCTGACCAGGCAGACCTATCTACAGGTGTATGAAGGTTGTTGAGACACCTCAACGTCACACCAAAACTGAGTGCCAGTCAGGTGGTGGATTTTGTGATGTGTCTGCCAGGAACTCGACTGATATTACCAACTAAATTCACCGAGGTTAACAAACAATATTTAGACAGTAATGACTTTTGCTCAGTATGGATTGGTCAGATTTGAACCTAACAACCTAGAGATGAAATGATTCCTATTCACTTAATACAACTCACACTAAAAGAAAGATTAGTGTTGTCTTGCTCCATATTGGTGTCAATTGGCAGACTGGAAGTTGCATTAGCTGAACTTTACAGGCAACTCATTCGTTCTCCTATTGAGAGGCAAGTTTCAGCAATGCAAGACCTATAGAGGGAGATGGAGGGGTCACAGAAGAGAAAAAAAAAAGAAGACTTTCATAACAGCATAGGGGAGTGCTGCTGCCTATGACTCAGATTTCATGCCCTGATCAAGTTGATGTGTACACACCAGTTCATCAAATCTCACCTAGTTAAATTATATCCTGTAATACGAGCCATCATAAATCTGAAAGTTAGGCCCAGACCCAATGATCTCCCTGTAGGCATGTCCCTTGACTCAATGAGGCTCCACAATGACACAGAGGGTACAACCTCATGCAGCTCATTGCAGAATCAGGGCCCCAGTGAGTATATTTAGTAAGATAAATTATCCGGCCTATTTAGCCCAAGTTCTGCAAATATATTTGCTTGCTATTAAGTATTAACTGAATAGTCTGCCTTAGTCTATTGACTAATAGACTATGGACGATTCACATCATATTTGTGTGGCTGGTCACCCAAATCACATGACTTCCCTTCTATTCCCTTATTGGATGAATGAAACTTTTAAACAGTAGAACAATGAATTGTGAACTCTATTTTTGCATTTATGTGGCTAACTCTGTTAATGAGGCACTGAGAATGAAGACTGCTTCCATTTAAGTCTTACATATCTTAACATACTCAAAACTCCCCTTCACCAAACAAAGACACTCCATAGAAAGATGATCACATTGCATCATGGAACAGGCCACCCAGATACCCTGAGAGAACCTGCTTCAATATAGGAAAATAAAAAAATCTCTCTGATTGCATACCCTGAGTTGTCACCATATGTGGGTTCTAGTGTGAGCAGTATCATTAAACAATTACAAGCCCTATTCAATGGGGACCTCATCCTGAAAAAATCTTTCCCAAATCCCCTCCTCTGGGCTCCAAATAACCTTCCAGCCTCACCAAGCTCATCATCAGAAGCATGCTCTCCAAGTCAAAGTAGCACCAGCACCTGCCAGAATGACAGATGCAAAACCTACAGACATATCTGCTAACGATAAACACCCTACACAACACACCATTCAAGATCCATGGGTCCTACACATACCTATCACAACATGTCTACACAGCAAAAAAAAAACCAAAAAAACCTGCGGCTGGCACGGGCCAACTGCAGGTGTCTAGTTGCTGTGTAGACATACCTACAATGCACTAAATACCCCAACAACTATGTGGGTGAAACCAGGCAATCACTGTGAACTTGAATGAGCTCATACAGAAAAATGAGAAAAGACAAAAACACCATAACTTTTCACAAAATGCCCAATCCATATCTGACCTCTCAGTCCTCATTCTCAGAGGAAACCTGCACATCACCACCTTCAAATGGTGAGCCTGGGAGCTTAAATTCATAACTTTGCAAGAAACTAAAAATCACGGACTCAATAAAAAAACTGGATTTATGTCTCATTACAACAATCTATACACACAAACTTCCCTTTTTTTGTCTGAAGCTTGGAGAGGTGTTAATTGGTCCCTTCACCTTGAATGGTCTCTTAAAATACATGTTAACTACTTATACTAAACCATCTGTTCTATCTTGTGTTTAGCCTCGACACTCTAAGTACCTTTCTCAGACCCGAAGAAGAGCTATGTGTAGACTTGTCTCTTTCACCAACCGAAGTTGATCCAATAAAAGATACTCTCTCACCCTACCTTGTCTCTCCATTTAAGTTAATGGAAGTGCAGATGTTTAGCATGTGTCAGAATCAGTTAATCAGTAACAGGCATCCCAATATAGTCCTACTGCTTTGGAGCCTATTAATGAGATACCTGCTACAGAATCTGGAACACTGGAGCAACTGCTGCACGTGGCTCTTCCATCTAAAAGAGCCTTGCCATTAAATTAACATCTGTAAAAAGTGCTTAAAACTGGAATGAAAGTGAATTTATTTAATTTGATTTTATAGTTCTGTGGTGGGGGTGGTGCTTCATCGGAATAGCATCCATCGATTTCTATATCTATTTTAATCTTCAAAGCCTGTTACAAACATTAGCTAATTAACCCAACACTGTTCTAGAGAGGCCAAAGAATATAAGACACACATATCCATATGAAGATCCTCATGGTTTTTGGAACTTTATTCCTTGGCAAAAGTACGGACTGGAGAATTACTGTAGATGAGTAAGTTTCGTTAGCCAAAATTAATGCAAATAAGAAGCTATAGGAAGCAAAACAGAGGTGGTTAGAGGATAGTCTTTACAATATGTTAAAGAATATATTCAATGGGATGTTACAATTTTTCTAGACAAAATTACTCAAACCAATTAATTCAAGGTTATTGCAGTCTTGTTATGTATGCAAACTTGACCTTAGTTCTATACTATTCTGGGCAGGTGATTTTGATACCAGCATTGCAACTGTGGATCCTTATTACAAATCCTTGTTGAATTTGCCAATTAAGCTTATATGCTAATTATGTTATGATACTGCCTATGGCAGTTCAACCAAATAACTCAAGTTAATTTAAATATTTAGACAAGTTAATTAGGAATTTTCAAAATTACTTTGCCAGGTGATACTCATAGCCAAGCTTCCCCTCTTATACACACACACGATTAACACACATTAGATCCCCAAAATAGGTAGTGATTTAAATTTCTCTGGAATATCACCAGTAGTGTAGGCTCTTATGCTACTTTCCAGATGTTCAAACAAGGATAAAATCCCTATACCAGGCTTCCTCCTCTTTTTATCTAAGAAGCTGTCAATTCTTCTAACCACAAAAATCAGTGTGATTTCAAGGTTTCTCTAAGATATATTTTGCTGTAACAAAACAGAGTTTCCAGTTACAAGGATTACTAGGATTATTTAGTGCCAAGAGCTCCTTCAGCCTCACTCACTTATTGATTTTGTGTAATTTCTAGATAACTAAAATTTAGCTTGTTATGAAACACAAGAATGCATTTGTACATTTTAGCCGTTTACAGGTTTTTAACCCAGATAGGTACTTTAGTGAGAAGCATTTAGCTTAAAAAATAACCAAGTCATCAGTAGGGTAAACAAGATACATATGTAGGTCTTTTTGCTACTTGTTAGTTGGAACTGGCATGGACAGGTGTTCCTCAGCTCAGCTTCAAAGTGGGAATACTTGATGTATTAAGATTTAACGTTCAGTTAGATGTTCACAAAGTTATGACATCTGTATTCTTGCTCTCTCTCTTTTTGGAGTTCACAACAATCTCCATAATAATTACAAGAAACAGTTAATAAGATTGCTTGTCTTAGGACAAGATTGCAGTATGTTACCAGACAGGAGGAGTGCTTGGTGACCAGCTGATGAACATCCTGCTTTCAGTCACTCCGTCTGTTTCAGCATCAGTGAGCTAACTGAACAAAACACAGTTGTTTTAATAAAAGTTTCTATGGGTGGTGTGGGCTGGTTTCTTTTCTTGGCAAAGCTGAGGTAGGCTAATCAGAAAGTGACCCAGGCTTTGGGCTAACATTGAAATGTCCAACCAAAATAGGAGTTATGTTCTTTCCGGCCTTCTAATCAGAAAATGAGACATCTCTTGAATTTGTGCAACTGATTTTCTATGATCTCCATGCAAAATATCGGTGCCATACCTCATTGTGCAAAACAACTTGGGACGTTCCAGTTTTCAAAAGACACTTTAACATGGCAACTGCTGAACATCTGCTGGATTAGCTCTGGTCAGCAAGCTTTTTCTGCAGGCCACTTCCCAAAGGCCTCTCTGAGATCTAGTTCATTGGCCAGTTTGGCAGAACTTTGTACTCTTTTCCAAGTTACATCAGCACTTCTGTGTCTGTAAAAGTATCCATTGTGGAGTAAGGAGAGGGATCTAACAGAGTCTCGTTATGCTTCTGTACTAGTTTAGTAGCTCATCATACAGCAACATAAAGTCTTTCGACTCATTTTTCTTTTCAAAGATTATAAATTTACCTAGTTTTTTGTCTGGCTGGCCGCTGCTAGAACAAGCTTTTATTTCAGAAGGTAATAGTTTCTTTTTAGATGTCCAAATTTCCTTCATAGAAATTAGAGAGTCACTGGGCAACAGTATTTCATTAATTCAGGCATCATTAAAAACCATAGAGAACAATCTGTTTAATAAATATAGGCAGCCACCAGCATTATGTGCTTTCTATTAAGAGTACCAGCGTCTTGAGTCTTTCTTTGCTACTTATTTATTTATTTTTGCCTCCTTAGTGACTTGCCAGAGCTGAACATCAGGGCTGGGAAATCTTATTCAACTTCTTTTCTGTGGGCTGAAAAGCACTTTTTTCTTTTCATACAAGAAGCCCAGCTGCTTATGCTGGATTCTGTGTGCATCAATCTCCACAGAGCTCCTCTGCTAAACTGCATCCATTCCTGGTAAGAGAAGGCTGGAATGGTTGCTCATTGGAGAAGCTGCAGACAATGATCTGGCCACTATGACAACGGTATTGGTCCCAAAGCCATTGGGTTAGATTGGTGCAGTTACACAAACTGGCTTATTACTTATAAACTCTGTCAGTCATCTTGCATAAAGACATAAGCCGACCTGCTGATAGCAGGAGGAAAAAATTGACCTCACATTATGATACTGTACAGTGGTCCAAGTTCACCGGAGCAGGGACCATTCCTGAAACTGTGCATCATAAAAAGACAAAACAAACAAACGACAAGGGGCAGGGGACAAAGGATGCAAACAGGTATGGTGAAATTGTATTTAAAATATTAAGAGCATGTTGCAATTTATTATTTTGGGTTTGCAAAAGTAGCTGAAAGTTGATTTTTTTAGTTGAAAATAAAATGTCACTTCCTTCATAATAAATCTGTGAGAGTACAGACAGAATATTTATTTCATCAGTAGAGTATGAACAATTTATTAAATCAAATCCAGACCTAAAGTGATACTGTTCATAAGCCTCTTGCAAAAAATAGCAGATCCGTTACTTTCATGGTTTCACTTTACTTCACTTGGTTAAAAATTTAATTGAACCTGTGGTGCAACCAACTATGTTTTTTTTTTTAAAAAAAAGAGCGCATCAGATTATATATAGCTAAATGATATCCTGCTATGTAAACCCTCTTCAGTCTGAAATCTAGGCCCAGATCCTGGAATGTGCTTCATGCACGGGGTCCCATGCAGTCATGCTGAATTAAGTGGGGAGTCAAGTTTCTAATACAGGCAGTCAGGACCAAGGGTCAGAGCAAGGGCAAACCTGAGACAGGGAGTAGTGCATAGTCACATTCAGGCCAGAGTCAATACCAAGCATCAGAGTCCAAGTTAGGTTTCAGGGTCTGCAACAGAAGGCAAAGTCCAAATCAAGCCAAGGCCAAAGCCAGGAGTTCAGGAGCAAGAAATAGTTGTCAGTTACAAGGAATCCACATTGTTGCCTGGATGCTTCCTGGAATGTCCCTGAGGTTTATATACAGCATCAACCCAATCAGAAGCCATAGGGCTGCTGTCAGTCAGACCCCTTATAGCAGCACTTCCTATGTTCATAATGGGTCATGGTAGTGGAATGCAAGCAGATTACAGCTGCTGCTAGGTGGTCGCATAGAGATGCCAACAAACTGGCAGCTCTGCAGGCCTGGGTTCTAGATCTGTTGGACTTTTGCATGAAACTTGTGATAGGGTCAAGGCCCCTGTGAGTAGAGTAGAGCAGAGCTAATTAATGATTGAAAATATATTATTTCAACCATGTTTCTTATTGTGACCCAAACCTAAGTTCTGCAAATGTTTTTGTTATTTATAAAGTGTTCACTGGCCAGACATTTCCCTTTGAGTTTTCACTATGTTGTGTGTGATTGGTCACCTAAGTCACGCAATTTAGCATCTATTCTATTATTGGGTGAGTGGAGCTTTAGAAAAGGCGAACAATAAGCAGTGAATTACCAATTTGCTTGTATTGCATCTGAATAAAATTATTTAAACAAAGAATCTCTATTCCCCAAATATTTGCTTAGATTAAAAACCCCTGTGAGTGACTGTTCACCAAGAGTGAATAAAATGATTTAAACAAACACCTGTTCGAATTCAAAGGCGTTTTTGCAAACACTATTTTTCCATCTATATGGCTAGCTCTGTTGATCCAACATTGAGAATGGTTACTATGCTAATCTTTAACTGCTACATACCAGAAAAGGACAACACTGGCAACATAACTATATCCAGGGCAATAGGCACTTCAGTTATGCAGCACGTGAAAAAGTAATGATATTTTTTTCTTTACATCATGGTTTCTAAGAGCAGTTATGACCCACAGGTCAGACATTTCCTGGCAGTTAAAAACTGGCTGGAGTAAAGGCTGTTGGTTTCACCTCAGACCCTCAAGTTCCGTCAGCCACTAGCTAGCTGCCAGGAAATGGCTGCCTCAGAGGTCATGATTACTAATGTCCAGAAACTGACGTCATGCTGCATCAGAGAGTCTGATTTAAAACAAAAACATGTGTCAGGGTAAGACCTTCTCATGCTTTTAGGTAAACTATTGGACCCATGCCATAGCAGAAGGATGCCAGTTAGAAATATAGCTGGCTCCTAATGTTGAACAGCAGGGAGCTGGGGCTACCAATCTTCTGTTAGAACCATTAGAGATGAGTAGAACCTAGTAGAAACCACCTAAAAGATTCTAATGGAGTCCACTGGAGTTCCCACTGGGGTGTCTCTCTACCACATCATTCCACCAGAGTCTCCTGCAATCTTCTACTCCTGTCTCATCCTCTGTTGGCATACTTGCACCTGCGGAACCAAATGAGTAAACTTTTCTCACTGCCTAAAGCCCAAAATGCTTTAAGTGGCTGGCATTTCCTGCTGTCACCAGTGGAGTAGTGGTAAAAAAAGAATTGGATAAACTAACCTAAACTAAACTTCATATTGCCTAATGAGAAGTGGATAAACCCCATTTGCCCGCACCTACATTACTAGCTGTTGCAGTTGTTGCTGCATTCCTTCATTGCCATCATGGAGCCTTCAGTCCACTACTGCTAGTCATGTGAGGAGACAGACAAGTAAAGGGGACTGGGGAAGAATGGAGTGAAAGAGTCAATGGAGGGATGAAATAAATACCTTCCCCTCCAATGTGTTTCTGTTTCAGGAGTCAGTGTCACTTATTGTCGGGGGTCCGTGTTCCGTCTTGCAGTGCTGGGAGTTTGAGCAAGAGGCCCAATATATTTCTTCAAGGGTCAAATGGTCACTGATTCAAAATGGCTAATTAGTGGCTCACCTCATCTTCCATTATTGTGTTTTCGGTGTTTATGAAAGGGAGCTGATTAACTAACGCTAATCTGAGCTATGCAACAATAGTAAAGATTTTGTTAAATTCAGTGTGGAGATTTCACTTCTCAACAAAATGGTGATTTGTGCATTAAAGATGAAAAATGCCAAAATCTTGCATATATTGAGTCAACAAACAAATAAATCTGTGTTGGTAGAATATTTTGAATTTCAACATTCCGAATTTCAAAACTGTGATATTTTCATTGAAAGCAGTAGACCCATATTTTAGTAGAAATGGGCATATTTTCACTCAAAAATGTTTATATTAAATGAAAAAAATTGAAAATTCAGATGTGTGCAATTTGGTGAAACTAAAATCGTATGCAAAAACCTAAAATTTGGAAATTTTCCAATTTTCTTTCCAATATTTTAAGCAGCGATTTTTCCTGAATAGCTCAGCTGTCATGGGATCTTTAGAGCAGGACTACGGTAACGGTGAAGGGGGTGCAAAACAGGGTATACTGGCTCTTTAAAACCATAGGGAAAAGTCTCAAAGACCAAGCTACCCAGTCCAGGAGTTCTGTTAAAGACAGGGACACAAAGGAAAACAGAGGCAGTATATGAGACAGAGAATGTGGTCCTGGGAATTTGGAAAACCCCCAGTCTACACTTCTGTTTATGGCTCAAAACCAGAGGCTACCTCATCTCTCAACTAAGACAAGTTCTGGGAAGGAAGGAAGCATATGACCCTCATAGTAGTGAGATCATGGTTTGAACAGGCCTGGTTGCTGGCCTCTGCCAAGGACAGGGATAACAGGATTAGATTGTATCTCCTTCAGGCTGAAGAGGAAAGTTGGAAAAATCCCACCCCAGAAGGGATGCCTGGAGAGGAAGGGATCTCAGGGAAGGGACATTTGGGAGATGTTTAGTTTTGTTTATCAGCTAAACTTTGCTTACAGACCAGAGTGGACCTGCAAGAAGTCAATTTAAAGTGCCTATTGGGTGTGGCTGGTTCTTGTTAGAGAATTGCAGCTGACACCCAATTTACAGATAATGTCAAGAGACTGGGTGAAAGGCAGGGGTGAGCAGTGTATTCCCTGGCCATGTCTAAAGTGGGCATCCAAAATGCCACAAGTAGCACAAGGAGCCCCACTTCTAAAAGACTTTAGTCAAGAAAAACCTGGCTTCTTGTTTGGAGCCTAGCTACGCAGTCAGGTGAACTGAATTTATTTAGAGAAACTAATGTACAGCCAACACACCCAGGTTGTCCCCAGGGAAAATGAAGAGAGATGAACATATGTCAGACTACAGCTCCTCAAGAAAATCTGGAATTTTGTCCTCATAAGGGAAAACTGCAATTTTTTGTGGTGGTTCAGTTTTGACAGATTGCTGTTATCTGGGAGCCATCTGTGCACTTTCTCCTGCTGCAGCTAAAAATGAGAAGTAGAATGTGGCTCTTATTGCAGTCGTGTAGCGATTCCACCTTGTTTGCATACATTCGTGATAAAGTTGTTGCTTGACAGAAGTAGGTCATTTAAATGAGAAAAGATGGAAACAAAGTCTAGAGAGCCTGGAGGAAAAGATGCCTTTGCACAAATAGAACTTAGTCAAGTGGTTTAAATGACACAGGAACTTACTTCATGTGGTACTGCAGAACACTTGATTGATATAACGTCAGTGTATCAGGAGATCAAATATAGCTGAATTAAGGCAAACAGTGCTGTTGTTTGAAACCACTGATCATAGAACTAATGGTATCACTACAGGTTTGTAGGCTTCCCTTTTACTATTATAGTTTGGCATAAACTAAATGAATAAAAGTTGGATCAAGTTAAGAGATCTGATTCTGCTGCTCATTTTAAAAAAAATCTATTAGATTTCTGTGGCCACAGGAACCAAGGATTCAAGTATGTTATCTCTCTCTGTCTCGCTCACTCACACACACACACACAGAGCAGACAAAGAGCAGAGTGTACGGGCTTTTCCCTCTGCGGTCCTTAGATTTGCAGTCCATCACTGAGCATAGTACAGTATAGAATGTAAACAGGTCTTTAAGGTAATCTTGTAAAGTAGATTATTTATTCTATTCAAAGACACACAGTGTATTATACTGCACCGATATATAACTCTACCGTTTCTTACAATTGACTTCTGATTCCCCATCCTCCGGTTTACAAATACACACTTTGATGGCCACCTTCTTTCATGAAAACTGAATTCACCACATGTACATAATTCCTGAAGTTATTCTGTGCAGGAACAAACATGCTGCAAAAGAGTCAAGCATCAGCTTTCTGTAAATCAATAATCAATGATGCACCAATAATGGTGGCTGAGATTTGATGCCTGTTTTATAGATTTGGGCAAGACCCCTGTGGATCTTAAACACCACTACACTTTGGGATAATTTAAAGTTTATGAGATACCAGCTACAATATTTAGAAAAGTTTTTTCTAACTAAATAAAATAGATTTAATAGATTCCTAGGTTACAAAACCAGACGGGACTGTTGTGCTAATCTAGTGGGACTTCCAGAATAACACAGGACTTCCCTGAATTAAGTCCTGTTCAAAGTAGAGCACATCTTTTAGAAAAACATCCAATCTTGATTTAAAAATCGCCAGTGATGGAGAATCTACCACAATCCTTGGTGTGTTGTTCCAGTGGTTAATTACCCTCACTATTAAATTTTTTTCCCCTTATTTCTAGTCTGAATTTGTCTAGCTTTAAGCCATTGGATCTTGTTATTCCTTTATCCGGTACAGCTGATGAGCTCGCCATTGTCAAATTTCTGTTTTCCATATAGCTCCTTATAGACTGTGATTAAGTCACCTCTTAACTTTCTCTTTGAAAAACTAAACAATTATGCTCCTTGAGTCTATCACTATAAGCAGACTTGGCAGAATTAAAAAAGGGTTGTTTTTTTTTTTGTAATTTTGATGGAGAATATCAGTGTTTATTTTTCAGCATTTTTTTGTTTTTATCATTTACATTTTCACAACTGCATGAAATCATGGATTTTAAGCTCCCCCTCCCCCCAATTTTTATTGATTTAAATGTTCACAGACGTGGGACATTATGGGGGAGGTGTGTGTCAGACAACAATTATTATTTAATGACAGTAGACACTGAGATTTAAAAAGTTAAAGCTACCTAAATGGCTCCTCTGCTTCAGCTCTGCTAATGGCATTACAACTTGTTTTGTACACATTAAGTTGAGGCTGCAGTAAGTTATCAAGCAGTAAGTTTCTTACTTTGCCTATTTGTACATTTCCATTATCATCACTGGAACTCTTTCTTTATTGGTTTGTGTGTACAGTGAACTCAATGTTTACCAATAATCTAATCCTTCCATGCCTAACATGCCTATATGTCTGCTCTGGGGAGTTTCACAAGACACATTTTTTTCATTAGCGAGGAGGAGCTTATCAAAATTTAGCTCCTCTTAGACTATGATGGAGGTTTAGAATCCCTCAGAGCAGTCCAAGACCAGGAAAGGACACAGGCGATACTGCAATGTCTGAGTCACACATGCTGAGGGATGCCATACTGAAGCCTCTTTAAAAGAAAACAAGTATTGTGTAACCCTATATTATACAAGGTCTCTAACATGATCTAAAAGACCGTGAAGGTGATACAGGGTCCTCCCTTTCAGAGTCTAAAGAGGAAATGTAGGCTTCTTCAGAAAAGGGAAGGGCAGGCCTTACTGAGGTTCATGGTGGTCTGGATTAGTGAGACACCAGTGGAGGCAAAGTAATCAAAAGATGAAGTGACTGGAACAACAGGCGATCGGTGCTGGAAGTGCCGACGGTACTGGCACTGTCAGCATAATAGGGTAGAGAGATGGCACTACCTGAGCACATGATGTTAAAGGCGCCAGAGGTGCTGAGTGTGCTGGTGGTACCAAGCTGCCCAAAGGTGCTGATTGTGCCAAAGGCACCATTTGCACTGACGGTGCCAGCAGCAGCAAAGACAGCAGAGTTGCCCTAACTGGAGCTGGTTGTAACACTGGAGGGACTGGTAAGGGAGGCACAGAGGATCCCTTGCGGAATGGAAGGCCTGTGGAATTGATGGTAAGTCTTCAACTAGGAGACCCGGTGGTGCCGATAGGGTCTGAATCAGCTGTATTGAAGGAGATCTAGCTGGTAAAGATGAAGACACCAATCTTGACAGTTCCAAAGGAGCCAGAGTTTATGGTGTTGCCTGAGACAGCAAGTGAGAGCTTATGCTTGTGATGCCTTGAACTGATACTAGGGGACTTCCTGAAAGCTATTTTTTTTGGGGGGGGGGAAGACTGAGATTTTGAGCACTTGTCAGCATCAGAGTGCTTGGAACGCTTCAAGGAGGCCATGGGGGAAACCAAAGAGCGGTGTTTTTCCACAGATTTGTGCTTGGGATCGTGGGTAGTGGGAGGGGCACACCTCAACGTGGAGTCCATTATTTCATGGGTGGGGTTCAGTTTGGATGAGGGACTCATCGCCTTCTTCACCTGATGGACTTTGAGGAGGAAATCTCCTTGTAATTTGGTCCTGGTAGGGGAAACGGTTCTAATAGCTCATTTGTCCCTCACATGTCCCTCACTGAGGGAAATCAAACAGCTTTTATGCCTATTTGTGACTGGTAAAATAACCCTGCATGTGGCACACTGCTTGAACCCTGGTGACTTTTTTCATTCCAAGCTGCCATTTTTTCCCTGAACTAGCAATAACCAATTCAACTAATTCATACATCAGAACTAACTGTATCCAATAAAATTGTTTTGAAAGCTGGTGACCCAAAGCTAAAGTTACAGGGTGCTCAAACTCTCTCCACAGGCAATGAGAAGAAACGGAGCGGGAGTTCCCCCCCCCCCCCCACACACACACCTTTTATGCTCTTGGTTGTGTGCATGATGAGAACGGGGGCATGTGCCGCCTAGTGGTACTGCTGTCAAAAGTTCCAATCTGAGATCTTTGGGTGCACATAGACCTGCAGTGGAATGTATAAGTGCACAATCACTCGACAAGAAAGTTAGAGTTAAGCAGTTAAATGTCACCCCAGAGAGACAATAAAGAAGGGCAGTTTGAAGACTGCATTGTTGAGTGCTGTTTATTGAGCTAAGAGTGATGTTTAGTGTCCTGACAGGGGAGTTTTCTATATAACAGGAAAGAAAATTGCCTTGAACTGAGCCTAGCCTAACAGCCATCGTTTTCAACTAATCAGAGACTTTCAATCCTTGTAAAGGACTCCCAAGTGCTTTCTTGTCCTGTGAGAGCAGCTCCTGCCACACTCACAGCTCTAAACAGACACCATCAATAATTGTGTTCTTAACAGGGGTGTGTTTGGAACCCACTGGATGTCTCAGTGATGTGACTGTGTTCAGAGAGTGACTGCTTTGCCACGTCAGCCGGTTGTCTTTAGCAAGTATGTGTGCTGCTTGGGTGAATATTCCAGCACTTCCTTTCCCTTGGTATACCACAGACATGTCAGTTAACTGACATGGGCTTATCCAGCTTGCAGAGCTCACTGGCCCAAGCCCTTCTGTTGACTAACTGAATGAATAGTGTGGAAAGCTGTCCAGTGAGGCTAGGCAGCTCAGCCTTCCACACCAGCTACATAGCCCGTTCCTGCAGCCTCTGGCCAAGGGGCTGGGCTATAAGGAATTAATATGCAGCAAGCAAGCCTGTTTCCAGGCACACACTGATTTAACAGCATTTCTTCAGCCAGGGATAATAATGAAAAAATAAAGTAAATCAGGCTTTATTTCTGCAAAGAACATACAAAAACAACGCTGGAATATATCTTCTTTTAGTTAAAATCTAAACTAAGGCATTTTTGTCTTCTAGAGCTGTAGCTGGGAACGTAAGTATTACTTTGGAATTGATTTAGGGATTGCCAACCCCATCCCCCTGGTGTGGAAGTTTAAAGGGACCCCTGGTGAATTCTCTCAACTATTTTGTTTCTTGTTTTTTGATCCTGTCCATCTGTTCACCTCTTCCCACACCCTCCTCCTCTTCCTTGGAGCCTAACAAATAATTGGCTGGTCCCAGCAACCACTCCCTGCACTATGATGAGTTTTTATTAGAAACAAAGCAGCAGCTTTGCTGGCTTCCTTCTTTGTGTATTGGCATCATCTGTGAAATCAGGGCAACTCTGAGAATGGGGTTAGTTTGTTAGCTTGCGCTGTTGCTTTCAACTAGATGAACCAAGGATCAAATGCAGCCAGTCAGCACTGTGCAATACTGCACTGTGTGACGCAGGGGATAGGGGAGGAGGAATCCCTTTCCCAGACTGTGGGACCACTGTAGCTGACACACCTCTGTGGTGGGTGGCAGCAGCTTCCTCACAGTGGATCCTCTGATCTGAACCTCCCCCCCCACCTACTGAACACTGGCATGCAGTAGGGCCCCACCAGACAGTTGAGCTCTTCATTGGACCCAGGATTCACAGCATCCTCTCTATGGAGTGGAACAACAGTGGTTTCGTTGCCAGGGAGCCTTTGTGGGTACAAAAGGAAGGACGGGTTTTGCTCCTAGCAACGCACTGACCATTTTAGGCCCTATATAAACAGCAGCTATTGCAGACCTGCCAATCCTACAGGTTTTCTTCATAGACTACGGCATTGCAGATCCTGCTCTGGGAGCTGGCTAGGGAACAACAGCAGTCCAGGGAGTGGGGTGAAGGCTCCTACATTCCCCTCTCCCTGAGGTGCTTATCTGTTGCTGCTCCCCACATCTTCCTTGAGGTGGCTCATGCATCCCCACCCTCCTTGAGCTGCTGCTGCCTGCCAGGACCCAGCTTCTAACTTACCCACAGGAATCTTCTGTGGGGCCTACAATGGCCTCTTCGCTCCCTCCGCCAGCTCCAAGCGGTGGTCGGCTACCTCCTCATCCTCCGGGGTCTGCCAAGGAAGAGCCACTGTGCCATAATCCAGAGAAGATGGCTGAATCTTCAGGGAAGAGACATAGCTCGCTCCCCTGAGCCATGCGGGCTGGGAGAAGAAAGAAATTCCAGCCCTCCCCAGAGAAACGCTCATGCTGGCAGGAGCAGATGCACGAGCAGCCTCAGCAGGGGCAATCAGACACTCCTGGAGGGTCAGAATGGTGCCACCTGTTTTCACTCTGGAGATTCTCTCCCCTCTGTTTTTTCACTTCAACCCCCAGGCCTCTGCTCCTCAGCTTTACTCCACCTGTCCCCAGGCTCCCTGTGGAGGTGTTCTTATGAAGGCACAGAGAGCTTGGATTGAACACTTACATTATTACTAGTTAAACCTGACATAGCAGCGGGGAGCGCCTGCTGTGAGTTGCAAGTTCTCTCTTCTCCCTGCAGCCTAGGGCCCAAGATGGAGTCTGACTATCGGTCTGTGCACCCAGTGCTCTTATACCACACTGACAGTTTCTCCACTCACTCCTCTCCTGCCTACCCACTCTCTGCTCCCCTGCCCTATCCCTCTGCCTTTTGTCTTTCCTTTAGCTAACTCCCTCCTAAAAAAATACCCACCCAAAGAATTAAAAAAAGTGGAACAAGACCTTTACTCTGCTTATATGTTATATCCCCTTCCCCTCCCCTTTGTGTCTCATCTCTTTTGATTCTGAGCTGCTACGGGCAGAAACTGTCTATTGCCCTTTGTTTGTAAAGTGCTTAGCACAACGGAGCCCCATTCTCAACTGGCCCTCCAGGCACCAATGAAATACAAATTAATAATAATGGGGGAAATGTAACGTATTGCAAAGACTGTGAAGATAGTCTTCTCCGTAAATTCAGATACCAGATTTCTTGGTATGTTTGGGATGGTTACTGGATCTATGTGGTGATCTGTGGGTTTCTTGTATATGGGTACTAGGATGGTTCCCAATATACCAACCTCTTCATGGGCCACCACAAAGAAAAGTTTCTGGACAAATGCACTATGAAACCAATGATATACCTGGGATAGATGGATGAGATTTTCATTCCCTGGATAGACGGTTTAAACTCCCTCAGAGATTTCCACTGCAACTATCACCCATCCATTAAACTCTACCACACCAGCGTCAACTTCCTGGACACCATAATCAGCTTCAACAATAGAACCCTAAAGACACTATATACAAGAAACCAACAGATCACACCTACCTTCACAGATCCAGTAGCCACCCCAAACACATCAAGAAATCTATCTAGTCTGGCATTCAGATACTACAGAACATACTCTGAGGCAAAAGTAAGGATATGCACCTTAAAACCACTTTCACCAAACAAGGACACTCCACCAGAGATGCAAGATCACATCATGGAATCGGATACCCAAATACCCAGCAAAAATCTACTTCAATACAGAAATAAAACGCACTCTGAACACACACCCCCTAAGTTGTCACCCACCACCCCACACTGGAACCCATATGGGGTGTCATCAAACAGCTACAACTCATACATGACCGGGACTCCCCTCCTGAAAGAAGTCTTTTCTGAATCTCCACTTCAAGCCTTGAAAACAACCCCCCGAGCTCTCCAAGCTCATCATCAGAAGCAAACTCCCCAGACTAGGCCACTCCAACAGCCAGAACAACAGCTGCAAAACCGGACATAGCTGCACTGCTACAATGACCATCACCCACAACACACCCAGATCCATGGAGTCTACATATGCTTATCACAACATGTTGCATACCTACTTAACTAACTAAAACTAACACAGAATACAAAAACAAGTCCAAACAAAGGGAACAGTACTTGCTACGAGCAAGGCTAGTTCCAGCAACCGTCATGGGCGGAAAGAAGGAACTGAGGGGGGCGTAGGGCCGGCAGCTCCTCATATACCACGGCACGTGTGTGGGGCGCCAGGGGGTGCGGGAGCGGGCCCTACGGGATCTGCTAAGGGGGGAAAAAGTTCCGGGGATCTGTGCACGGAGGCGTGCACACACTGATAGTGGAATGGACATGAGCAAGCACTCGAAGAAAAACATTGCACAGCCATTTAGGGCAGCAAGTGAAAAACATCTTCTGATGAAACTGCTGGAGAAATTGAGGGAGACAACAGAATTGCTTGATTTGCAATAATGCCAGGCTATGGGAAGGGAGGCGCTACCCCCCTTACTGTTAAACAGATGCATGGAGGAGCTTGGTCGCCTCATTAAAATGGTGGCCCTCTAGCAGCACAGCATTCTTAACTCTTGTTGGGACATTGGTTTAGTACTGAATGAGAGAGCCAGTTCCACCTGGCAAGACAATGGGGAGGTGGGGTAGGTGATGAGTGGGGGGGGGGGGGGCATGGGGCGCTCCTTGCAAATGGGCGGATGTGGGTGGGATGGAGGGCTAGGTGAGGGGAGCTACTGAGACTGGGGAGGAGGTGGTGGGACAGCCAGCTCCAGGTTGGAAACATGCATCCCAGTAGTTCCTATTGTCGTTCCTACAGCAATTCTTTGGGGCTGGTACCTAGCGTCCTCTGGCCCCGCTTCTCACTGGGCACACACTGTACCAAAATCCATTTGCCCCCCCCCCAGGTGGCCAGTGCTCTGGCTCGTCCCCTATGCCACCTTGGCAGCTGGTGCACTGCTCTTGTCCCTCCCCTGGGTCAGGTGTTTCTGTCAGACTCGTGGTGGCTGAAAGGCAGGACTGGGCTGGGCCAGGGAATCCTATCTGCTCCCCAATTGCTGGCCTGATCTTGTGCATTGCGCCACTACAGCTCGGAAGCTGCAGTCAAGGGGACTGACTTTTGTTGTGTGTTTCCTCATGCATATTCTCAGCGGAAAGTTGATTTCTTAAGAAAGTTTCCTTAGTTGATTGACTGCCTGATTTATTAGGGCCGATTTTTTCCACTGGTTAAGAAAGTTTCAGATTCTATTTTGTACTCAAGGAACTCACAAAGAAGTCAAAAGTCAGAGTAAAACTTGACATGAACTTAAGTCCCAGTGGGGCCTGTTTGAAGCCATTTCAGTCAGAAATAGCAGTTCACTGCGTAGTACAGTACTTTGTACTCACAGTTCCAGTAATTCTTTCCCACTTTACCATGTACAGACTTGCTTTTTTTGGATAGTCACTTCTGTGACTATTCAGAAAAGCAAAAAGCTTTATAGTTCAATACATGACACGTAGTAGGCGGAGGAATTTGGAAGAAGAATCAGGGAGAATATTGGTATTCATTGTAAATTGGTATTTAGCTTGTAATGCCCCTAGTCATGACATCTAGCGTCTAGTTTAGCAACTTGAGCAAGAAGTGTAGTATCATCATCATCGTTTGGAAGAACTGGGTTATATGTCTAATTCAGTTGATCACTATGCTATTGCCAATTCTTGTGATTTTATAGCAAGTTTTGCAATATTTAGTGCTGTTCTTAAAACCTTGACTCCTGTAACCAACTGGTTATGAGAGATTCTCAGCTTTTATTTAAAAAAAAAAAAAGTAAGTTTCTAGCCATCATAATTGCAGAGAAAAATGTGACCAGAGTGAACCTTAACGGCTTAAAATCCAGAAGGCATAAAAGGAACCCCAAATTATTTTTTTTGTAAATCTCATGATTTTTAAGCCAATCACATAAGATTTTGGAGACCTGACTCACCATATTTTAATGTTTGGGGTTTGGAATATTTTTCTATAAGACTCATGAACCTGTGGGACCCAGATTCTGAAACCTGAACAGCTTTGTGGCTCCAGACCTGTCTTTTGGCTCCTGGCACTAAGTGCTGTGGCAGGCACCCTGTCAGTGTTACTGAGGTGGGGTGTAGAGATCCTATGCAGCATTTGACAGAGATAATGTTAGAATCTTTTCTTAACATATGTCTGTCCATACTGCAGGAACTGCAACAGAACCAAGCCACGGAAAGGGCTAAAAGCGCTGATCATAGCATTGATGATTTCCACCATCAGGAAGGTTAAAGGTGAATAAGGAAGAAGAGCGTCTCTGAATGCTGAGCACTTGTCCTAAGACTCCGAATAAGAAAGTAGGAGAAGACTGGCTGGAAGATGTCCTCCTCCTTGTGCTTACAGATTCTAGCTATGCAAGTCTTGCTTTGCCCTTTAGCTGCAGAAAGCCTTTCCTTTTTCATTTATAGAACTGGTTGCAGGAAGCTATTATCTTGGAGGCCTGGTTTTTATTTTACCATGGGAACTGGTCAGGGATCATATCTTAGCCTACTTCTAGGGTAGACTATAGCCACCTGTGTTACATTTTGATGCTGCTTCATTATTTCACGTGCAAAGTTGTTAATAAAAAATAAACAGCCAGAAGAGCCCAAGACTAGGTCATGCTTTCATTTATTCACTTCATATAAAAATCTCTTAAGAATGTATCTGAACACAATATATAATACTATAACATACATTGTGTGAAACTTTTGAAAACAATAAAATAACCACCTGGAACAATGCAGTGTTCAACAGACATACAAACCCATTGATCATGCACAACTGTGCTATTCTCATCCACTATTTAGTCACAAGTTGGACCGAAAGCTTGAAATATATTTTACAAACTGAGATTGACACCATTATGGTGCCTAACAAGCTTTGTCAGAAGAAGCTTCACAGCACAATTATTACATCAGTTCACATTTTGTCATAGAAATTCACATTGGGTTGTTCATAAATTGGAACATGACATTTAATAGTTGGCAGCATTCACGGGGGATTTCTTTTTCAGTTTCAGTAGTTTAAACAACTCATCCTATTTTTCCCTCTCCCTCTCCCCTATACAACTCTTCTTAACTCATAATGAAAATGAAACCCCTGTGAGCTAATGCTGCCCGAATGCCCTTTATGGGTTCCGTATGTCTCTTATGCTATGTTCAGGTTCTTCTATTTTATTCAATACAAAAGGTTACAAGAAAAAAAGGCAACTCTTATCCAGAGTTTTCTACACAATTAACACCACCGTTGACAGGTAATGTTAATTTATATAAATTAATAACTTACAAAATATTACATTATATACAGTAAGTAATAAATACACTGTTATAAACAGTAATGGACATGTAAGAGCTCAAGGCAGTGCAGGAGAAGGCTGATGGAACTAAACCTAGGATACATGAACTACAGGTGAGAGAAACACAGAGATCTGAGCGTGCAGCTTCCACCGAGCAAAGGGAAGAACTCACATCACACACTGCCTTATTACACTTAATTGTATATGTACTGCACTGTGCTAGAAAAAAAGAACTACTCTTAATCCTGTGCACAACAAAAGTGAACCCCATTGAGGAAAAATACTGTTGTATGTAGCAAGCAAACAGAAAAGATGTGCAATGCCATGAAATGACTTTAAATGGTCATCTGGAGATTTAACGAGACGGTTAAAGGTATAGTAATGCAAAACGAAGGGCACCCCTTCTATTTAACCTGTAAAAATGATTAACCACAATAAAGTGACAGATATTGCCCATGAGAGAAGGAAGACTATTTCTTTTAACAGGAAGAATCAAAAAAGTATCCACCAATTTTGAAACACACTGTGTAGAGTTTTATACTAAACTTTGTGTAATTAATAGGCTCTTGAAAAGACATGAAAGTGTTTACAAAAAAGGCACACAGGTCCGCAGACAGGTGGTTAGGTGGACAAGTTTTATATGTAGAGTTACTATTCAATAATTTCTATCAGTCTAACTGGTATAAATTCCAAAATCCTAGCAGTACAAAAATCTCTCAGTTCTGTGTCGTTCACTTTCAAGCTATTCAGTAACAATTCAAGCTGGCTCCAGAACAACACGATGTTTTAGATGACAAGGCTTTAACTACAATATAAATCATCTGTTAATTCCTGAGCAATCACTCCATACACAATCTTTGACCTTGACTCCAATCTCAAGGACCTGGGAAGATCTTTTAGCCAATGTTGGAAAGAGGCCTCAGACCTAGATCGCAGGCTAGTCCTGTAAGACAGCTTGCATGCTCATTAAGTATTTAAAGTTCACCTAACACACAGTACATTATGTATCAACAGGTGACATATCTTCTGTCACAATTTCTATATTAGCCTCTTCTTGTGATTCCCTTTTGCCTGGGTCAATCACACAGAGTGTTTTTGTATTGCTGAAATAGCTGATACTCTCGCTTTCCTTTTCAGGTCCATCTGAATCCTCCTCTTCAAGAGTCAGTTCAAACTGGAACTTCTCCATTAGACCCTGACAGTCTCTATTCTGTTCATCAAGGGGAGGGGAGGGACTTTGAGGTATCATACTCTGGTACCAGTTCCGATTGTCTTCTAATGTATCTAGGATGTCTTGTGCATCAGGCTGCACTAGGTCTGCCCAGGTTTCCCAAAGTGGATGGACGATGTAATCAATGAATCCAACCTGAGAAACAAAATATTACACACACATTAGAAATGATGGATGCATTGTTTCAGAAAAAAGTTCAACACCATTAAGGACCTGATTTTGACAAGCAGCCTTTATTTTTGTTTGCAAATAACTACATCAGACTGAGCCCACAAACCCAGTGTTTAAATGGGACCATTTGTACCCATAACTAAAGGCCTGTGCAAAACTGGACCTACAAAAAGGGAGGTTGGCTTGAGGTCTTTTTTAAAATCAGGTTCTGAGTGGAGGTTTCATTAAAAGCAACAGTCACGTGGGAATTCAGAGATACCAATGCCATCTCATAATGATTGTAAATAGGCTTGCTGTAATCTTTAGCCGACTCCAAAAAAACCTGTTCTGGTGCAATACTAAGGCAAAACTCAAGCTGAGGTAATCTTTGGGAGATAGAAGACTCCACTGCGGTTTAAAATGTCACCTCCCAACTGTTACCATGCAGAAGTATCTGAAATGACACTATTGATTTTTTTTTAAATGGCAATCACAGTGCAATTCCCTTTGAGCATTCATTTGACTGGCAGCTTTGAAAAAGCCAGCATTCTTAGATTGACCATCAGCCCTAATTCTGAATGTTACTGCTTTGATGGACTTAAGTTTGACCTTTAAGGATATCTTATGAAAGCATGTAGCTTGTGTTTGTGATGACTTGTTTTCTGTTCCACACCTTCAAATGGAGAGAAATCTCTCCTTCCTGCTGCAGAGGCAACTGCCATTTTTTCAGTTCAGATGCAGCCTATTACAGGTGTTAAAAGTTACTTTATTTTTACTTTGTTTTGTAAAGAGTGTACAACACAAAACGAAGGCCCCACTATGTCCCCAGTGTTGGTATAATATGTATCCAGGCCTCCTGGGGATGTGTCATTGATGGAAATAATGATGGTCCAGATTGGGTCTGTGAGTCCTTCAGACTATTGGCAAAGCAAGCTCTGAATTGGATCACTTTTTAATTGTCTGATAAACAGGATGTACAGGATGGAGAAAACTGAATGGCCACAAAGAGGACTGAAATTCTTCCATCTTGGCAAAATGTGTCACTTTACTCCGCACGCTGCTGGCCAACATTTCTATCCAGCAGGAAAACGGCTCTCAAAGGGGCCAGACTCAACAAGCGGATGTTTGCTTTGGAAATCACATATGCCTCCTTCAGACACAACAGGATGTCAATAGAATCATTATAATTCAATTGTAACATACTGTTGAGTAGCTTAAACAAAAAGGTGATGAAAACTTCCTGCAGCACATGTTTGGAGGCACTTTTAAAGTGAAAAAACTCCTGTGTTTGGTTACTGGACAGTAGGGTTCATTGACATTATAAAAACTCCCAATATTCATAAAGGACTAATGGTCAGAAATGTTGCAACTTTTAAATGAAGCCAATAGTTAATTGTTTGTCTAAACAAGCAACTCAAATCACAACCATCCAACCAAACAATCACACTTTGTTTTGCCTGTTTCTGATAACTAAAAAGAGTATTTACTAGATTTAAAAGGACATTATTTAAAAGGACATTTTTGAGAATTTTAAATATGTTTGTATTTGGCATTCTTTCTATTTTAGGCCCTTTTAACTTCAAAATTTAAATCCCTCTCTCTCTCTCTATGCATTCTTTTCTTGTTCAAGTGGTAGCCATTCTGTTCAATTCCTGATCTCCCTGCAAAACCAAAATCCATTTTTAAAGCCTCTCTGAACGGAGAATATGGAGCAGAAAAATGCATCAACACTGCCTTTTGGGGCATGTGGACATTTCCTTGCCAAACTGGGGTCATAGATTGTTTTGGGGCTAACAAATACAATCGGATTTTTTTTTTCCAACAAAATTACTCTATGGCGACATGAATAATTTTGAAACAACTTGGTTGAGCACCGGAGGACATTTAGAAATAATAATGATCAACTTTGTTAATTATTTGGGCCCACAAATCCTTGATAACTTCTTGTTCAAGCCAATTAAATAAGCACCTGAGACACCACTATATGAAGAGCAGAATCTGCTTTAGCCCAACACAACTTATTGGGCTCAACACTGGGCTGACTGGGTTAAATTCTATGGCTTGTCTTATACAGATCAGACCACATGATCTAATGGTTCCTTCTAGCTTTAAAATCTATGAAGGAGAACTAGGGATGTGCCGATTAGTTCTCAAAAAATAAGAAATATCCCAGCCTTCAAAGGAGCCAACTCCTTTTTTAAACATTTGTATCGATTTAGATAATTATTGCCCTGGCTCCCCAATCTGCTCTCCACCATGACTTTCAACAGGCCCATAACATTATATCCTGAAAAACTGGGGGTTTCCACAGGTCTCGTAGTCCACATTGGGTTGACTGTTGTCTACATTTGGCTGTTGTCCAAAGCCTTCTGGAGTGGATCCTGACTCAGGAAGTCTAAGAGAATAGCCACTAACAGAGACTGCCAAAACTTGGGTAATCTGGCAGGATATTGAACAAATTTAGGAGGGACTCATTGAGGATCAACGAAATTGTGAAGGATGAGAGAAGGAATGGTAGGTGGGGGAGTCTGAATCACACCTTCCCAGCTAGGGGGATCAGCTAGATTACTGATTACTTCTGGAAGTAGAAACACAAAAAGGGAAGGATGAGTCTGCATTTGAAAATGAAGAGAAGCGAGGCAGGAATGAGAACACCTAAAACGGTCATGTAAATCCATAAAAGCTTCAGAGACATCCTGGTATTTGGGGTCTATCAGAATCAAACTTCTGAACCTTTGGATGTTTATCTATCCCTCTGAAAAAAAAAACTTTTATTATAATAGAAAAGGCAGATGACCCTTAAGCATATTAAATGCAGCAAGAGGATGCCACTCCTTTTGGAAAAATATCTGAATCAACAAAAAACACTTGGAACAAACTCACCCCTGGTTTAACTCCACTGATTAGACCAGAGTTATATCAGTGATGAACTTGGCCCATTCAATTTTAAAACTACAAACTGAAACAAATAAAATGTACCCCAATGTAAATTACCTGTGATTTCTCCACCGATGCTGTGTGTTTGTCACACATTGGACTAATTTCCATTCCTCTCTCTCGTTCTTTGTCTCCCTGCTGGAAAAATTCCTCCATGATTCTGTCTGTCCATTGCCGATATAGTTCCAGGGATTTTGTGGGATTACTCAAGTCTGCACAATGTACCATATTTCGGAGAACCTGTAATTAGAGTAATAAGAAAACTCTCAAAATCAAGTAGAACAGAAGATCTCAGACCACCCGATTTTTGTTTAATCACAAACATTTTAAACACAAATCTTTGATATACAAAGTCCTATAAAAAAGTAACTTCTCAAAAATGTCCTCCTTCCAAGTTACACTAGAGATTAGTTGTCAGGGTCTTTTGTGGAAGCAAAAAGGGCATTGTGTGCCAAGTCAGCTAACTCTATGAATTTACAGAGGGCAGTGGCAGTACGCCATCACATAGGTTTGTTCTTGAAGACAGGTGCTTCCCACCATTCATAATTTCTTTTCTAAGCAGAGCCTTTTATTACTATATATGCCTGCTCTGTTAAATGAATAACATCCCTTATACACAAACAAAATGGATTTGATTAACTGAGGACAAAGGGATTTACAGGGAAATGGAGTGTTCTATATTTTACAGCAACTTCTCTCTCCATATTAGAAGATTTAAAAAAAAATGAACTGTGATCTTTCTGTTAAATCAGTGATATGCTGGGAGGTTTTTTGTGAGCCTATTGTTAAATACCTGCCACCAAAGTGGAGGGAGGAATGGGGCTTTCCCTGCCTCTGAGAAAATAATCCCCTTTTCTCAATACTGAGACTCAGGGCTGTGGGTTTTACTATGCATTGAGGGTGTTCTGGGGAAGGTCTCCCTCAATATCTCCTGTTGAAACTGTTCTACTTCATATAAATAGTTAAGTATCACTAGACTAAAGGAAGTGGAACCTGGGTCTCCCACCTCCCAGATGAGTACCCAAATCATTGGGCTATAGAGTCATTCTAATTATGTCTCTGGCCCAATGCAGATTTAATTGTTTATATAAAATGGAACAGCTTCAATAAGAGAGACTGAGAGAACATTGCTGTGCTTAAATCCATCCTTAAGACCTTCCTGTACCTCTCTGCTACTCTCCATGGTACAGAACAGATCCTACAAGCTTTGAATGATTCCCAAAAAAGTTAGCACTGAACTTTGCAACAAATGTCAGGCCTATTACCCAGAGTAAAACTATGCAGCATGGTTTCTTCAACAAAGAATAAACTGTGCAAAATGGAAAAAAATCTAAGGAAAACTGCAGTCACATACCTGTATACGATCTGTATAGTTATCCAGAAGGAGAACTCCTGAACTTGTCACTTTCTTAGTTTCCACCATAGTCTTCAGATCTGCCAAAAGGCTCATATGTTTGGACATATCTGTTGCCAACACCTTTACAAAAGAAGAAAATCTTCTTAAGTAAATGCAGCAGTGCAAAAAGCCATTTTTTGTCTTTAAGAACAGCAGCAGTAGGTACAGCCCGAGGACAATAAGGGTAAAATTCTTACCATGTCAATCACCATTTTCCTGAGAGTCTGACGCTGTTTCTTCGAAAGGTTCTGGAAGATATCACAGTGCTCTTCTTGTAGCAGTTTGAAACCCACAGCAAGATGGTGGTTTTCCAAGACAGATTCATCATTGTACATGAGGGCTAGTTCAGAATCTAGCAAAGAAGTGTGAAAGAAATCAGTAAGTGTAAGGCATGATTTCAGACAGGATACATGTCTTCTGTGCATTAAAGTTTTTATAATCATTTACATAAACGATTAAAAACCAGGCATGCTGTGTTCTACTGGTTTTCTTTTTGTTTCACCAGAGCCAAACAGCATGTGGTAATTCTACTGCTTACACTCATATACAAGCATCATGTTGCTGAACTCTAATATACTCATTATTATTCAGTTTAATTGGTAACTAGCTTTAAATGAGAGAAAAAATGATTTTCTGTCACTAACAACAGAAAGCATGAAACATGCGAAGGGACTTCCCAAAATGGAACCGTACAGTTGTCTTGGAACCAACACATGTAGGAACCACAAACACTAATCTTTGGCTTTATCCTCATCCAAAATAAGAAATAAAATATAAAATATATTATGGATTATTTCGTTGTCTCATATTAATTATAAAAGAACTGTCCAAATTCACATTAATGTCTAGAAGACGCACTGTAAGCTAGTACTAAGAAAATAAACACGATTTATATCACAAGGAGGCCACATCACAAAGTTTACTGTGTTTTTTTAGTTTGACAATAGTTTAATAATTACCCAATTTTGTGGCGTGCTCGTAGTCTACTGTAGAATATTGCATGACAGTAATGCAGTCTTAAAGCAGTAATTTGAGATCTTAATCTGCTACTAAATCTTTGCTGACCAAGGGAGAAAGTGTACTACATTTGCAGATTAGTGGGGCACTACTTTATTTACAACAAGACTTACTTGTATTGATAAGAAATTGATTGGAGACACCTGGGTGATCCACATCATGAATTGCAGCTGCAAAAATTGCTGCAAGGATTTCCAAATCTGTGAAGACAGCCTAAGGAAAAAATGAACCAAATGAGCATGTGACCACAGCCTTTACAGTTTGCATGGAAAATTGTGCAGAACAAATTGTCAGTGTTTTTAAGATTTAGCCTTCCATCGGCAAAACATTTCTAGTCAGAAGAAAGCCCTTCAACCAGTATGTGCACTTTAATATGGGATGGAAATTGTTACTGAAAATTACTTAAGGAATCTTTGCCCTAGAATAAACCGAGCCCTCAGAAAAGCACAATAATGTACTACGTTGGCAGGGCTGAAGCAGAATGCTTCACTTTCAGTGCTCTGCTATGTATTTTAACAATCTCAAAGTGAAATCTTGAGTCTGTGAACAGAGCCCTAGTAAAAGATTTTGAGGCGCTGGGAGTGGACAGAATCTCATCTATAAACCAGAAGTAAGGGCAAGATATGGCATAGAAGCTCTGAACCTTGTATGGCACTGGAATGCATGACCACTAGCCCACTGGTCAGTTCAAGATTACACACTTTAGTCTCCCATGCCTCTATTGCCTTCCAGCCGTTAGGCTTCAGAGCCACCAAATCCTGCAGAGAGTCAATTAATTCAAAGACAGAGGATCTATATAGTGTAATATCCATGTAGATATCCAGCTTTATTGCATTAGAATTATCCAGTCAAATTGCTTCAATGCCCCCAACACAGATCACTTTGTTAAAAAGAGAACAACTCACATCTAATGCAGGGGTAGAGAGAAGAACATGTGTTGACTGGGCCACATCAGCAGCATGTAGGCTGTTATGATAGGCTACATCGGAATGGTAGTGGTCTTCCAAAGTCATCATGTAAGTTACAAAGGTGTCCGATGAGATTTTGAATGTTTTTAGTAGATCTCTCTCCTGTTTAATAAATATGAAAAGAATACATATTAACCATGCAACTAAAGGTGTCCCTGTAAACATGTTTTGGGAAGTAACAAACCAGAAAACAATCAGAAACCATACAAGTGTTGTAAAAGAATAGCAAATGTACGTGCTCTAACCTGAAATATGGCGTACATAATACAGGTGAGTGGCCTGCTGTGTGAATATCTTGCAACATTAAATATGTTAAGACCCCATTTGTTCAGATCCTCCAGCTCCTATAGAAAAACAGAACCAATACAAGAGAATAGTTACAATACTTTAAGAATGCATGTGGGAGCATGTACAACACACTCTCGTATCTATCAGTTTAATCAGGTCTTCAGCATTTGCTGAAAGTTTAATAAGATAATTAATATTAATTGGTAATTAGCAAAGTACATGAAATGTAAAGTAACAGTGAAGAGTCAAACCACTGTTAAGTGGCGAACACATTTCATTGAGTCATAAGTGAATTATTTTCAGTGCTATATATCTCCCTATGTAGCCAGAGAAAACCGCAGTGAGACAACAAAGGCACAGTAGCCAATGGTAGACATGGCTGAGCTGTGCTCACTGATACTTAAGACGGTACCATTCAGAATTATTTAGCCACATCCTCCTGCTTCTGGTCTTTTAAAGTATTCTGATTACATTTCAAAGGCCTGTACACACTTAAAAATATGCTTTAGAGGCCTGATTCGACTCCCATTGAAAAAATTAATTCAGATTCCCAATATTCTTATCACATAGATAATATTTAATCCCATTTTACAAAAGAGGCGATGAGGCTAGGCTAAGTGACTTGCTCTAGTTCAAACAGATGAGAACAGCACCCACAAGACCCGTCTCCCATTTTCATGCTAAAGCTACTAGACAACACCATCTTTTCTCCCTTTTCAGTATCAAAGAAGATCTAGAATGACATAACTATAAGGATGTTTATGTACAAGAACCATGCATACCTTAGCCAGATGGTCTTCCTTTTCTGTTTTCACACCAAACCGCGAAATGCTGGTGTTATTTAAGCTTGAACTATGCATTAATTTTTTCACTCCACTGATCTGTGTCATGAGCTGCTGTTTTTTCTTCTTCTCTCTGTCTTTCTGGGTGGGAGAGGGAATCTCCACATCATTTTGCTTATCTGTGAAAGAAAAAAGTGAACTGATTCAACTACACGGAATCAGGACACAGGAAACTCTCACTTTAAAATCAACCATTTTGAGGTCCTCCGTTCAGTTTTAATTTATTACACGTGATAATTTTAGAACCTTGCAACCCACTTTACACAATCAATCCTGAAGATTTAAAAGAGTATTTTAATAAACCATTAAAATCAAATTGAATTTGAAATACTACATTCAAGCAAGGAATGATTATTGTAAATTAAGACGGTATTAGTCATTACCATTGTCTTTAACATAGTAATAATTAATAATGAAAGGCTGATACACTCAGGTCTAAATCCACTAGTTACATAAATGCTGGTCTAAGATCTTATGTTGGTGTAAAGGATGTTCGTGACCCTAGGAAGAGGGGGTCAAATTCACTGTTGGTGCAACTATACTAATGCCAGGGTAGTTATACACCAGAAGAGAATTTGGTCCCCGATGAGTGTAGTAGGTTGTCAGAAATCGCTGAATCTCTCCTCTTGTGAGTGGAGCTGCCAGTGAATGTGAAAGAAGGATATATCCAGGGCAGTCAAAATCTAGGCTGATTTAGTGGTTCCACACGCACATTCGCAGTGGAGGCCTGGTCTATTTTAAAGACGGCCCCTCCTGATCTAAACCTAGTGCAGGACAGCAACATTACCACAGTCTGCCTTCCACAGTGATGAATCTTCCCTTTGGGCTTTGCTGGGGCATGATACACCAACTTTGTTTAAATTGGGCGATAGTGTATCAATATTTATATAATATAATGTCCACCCTTTAATTTCAATCATTAAAAATGAACCAGTGTCATACAGTAACCTGTACTAACTTATTCCTGACTTCGATGGGAGTTTAGCACACAACTGGGAAGAGAATTTGACCTGCTCTGATTTGTTTATATAAATAGACATTTATTAAATTAGTTATCACCTTTGGCTTTAATGTAAGACAAATAATTTATTTATTACATTAAAATGGAGAAACAATGGCACATGACTTTTGCAGTATGCTTTTTTGTGCTCTTGTGAAATAGATTATAATCTCTTTGCACTTCTGCAGATCTAATCATCTCTAAAAGGGCTAAGGCACTAGTTGTGTTTTCCTTTGCTTAATTAAAGATCTGTGCAATAAGAACTACTACTGTATCTGCAATATTGCAATTAAGAAGAAAACCATTGTTCACGACTGTTGATTTGACATCAATGGGCTTTTCCCTTGTGAGTAGGCACTGGAACAACATAAGGACTTCTCTATATGTTTAGCAATGTTTAGTGCTAAGGCAGGGCAAAATGAAGATCCTAAACAAAAACCTTGTTACTTGATAAAATAGCTAAACTCATGAATAATGTGAATTTTAAGAAATATCCTTTGGACATATGGAATTTGTTGGTATAGTATAGCAATGGAGAGCAAGAAATAATAAAAATAAAAACCTGTACTTATCAGTAAAAGGTTTTAAGGTTAGTGATCTAGCTACATACAGTACACTCATGTTGCTAAGTGCCCACCACAAAATATTACTTATTATGAAAATATTCTACTTGAATTTAAGAATGTGTATTTTTTACCCTGAGTTAGAGTAATTTACACTAGAGTACCTGCCATTTAACAGACAGGTATTGCAAGTAGTTCATTGATTTTAAAATATAAAAATGGCACCAACAGGTTTTCTGTACCTCCAACACCACATAGTATGGTTTCTAATGACTGATATAATTCCCACTCCCGCTGAGCTTTTATTGTTTTCTATCAGTCCTACTTATGGTCCCCTTTAAACCAACCAGAGCATGTGATCACCTGAGCAAGTGACTGTCATCTCCTTTATGATTCTATGATCAACCACCAAAGGTTTAGCAATTTGTTCCACAGAGTGTCTGTTCCAGATGTTCTTAAAGACAGTCTATGAGTATATACTGGTGTGAAATGTCTTACCTAGGAAAGTGTTTGAAATGTATTCAGAGACTTGGTTCCCGGATCGGCTCATTTCTGAGAGGTGTGTCAACTCTCGGTTCAGCATTCTCTTGAACTGTTGAAATAAAATAAATTTTAAAAAGCTGACATTTTTCTGAATGCTGTTCTACATTAATTTAGCTGTAACTTTATTGCATGCAAATCCACAAACAAGATATTGAGAGATAAACTGTGTAGATATTTGAACACAGTCAGCACCATCTGGTTGAATTTAGATAATATTCAGCACCATCATAATTGGCAATTTCTTGCTATCATATTAAATTGACAGTAATGAATTTCTAACAGAATGTGCACATTAGCTTTTCTGCATCAAATGAAAGAGAAGACTACGTTATACGCAATTTCTCTAAAAGATTAAAGTCCTGTACAGGTTTTCAATTCCACATCCTGCCTAATTTTTAAATATAAATTCACTCTGTTTTGCTATATATTTGCAAAATAGGTTAGGAATGCATGATAGAGGAAAAATATATTGTAACTCTAAAGAAGAAAACACATATGCTTGGATTTATTATATGACAAAACAGGATTTAAACATGTTTTCATCCTAATATGCACAAAATTATATCCCTAATTTTCAAATGAAACTATATTTATAGCTAAATTATTCTGTCTTCTGAAGTGAATCATCAAAAGGGGGAAAAAACCATTAAATATAAATATAATGCATTTACAGTATGTACAGGGATGTTATCTCTTGCTATATAGTACATATATTTATTTAAATAGCATGTGCTTTATATATTTTATATCCTAGATTTATAATATATAACACAGTCATTTATAATTTGTCATCCAAGATTCTTAACCCACCTTGATGTAACCCCAAGATACAGATAACAAATAATTTGCTTCAGGCATTTTGGAAAACTCCACACCACAATCAAGAAATCCCTTATGAAGAATTCACAGGTCAGGTAGAGGAATTCCACAAAAACAAGGATGTCCCAGTTTTCCAGTCAATAAAAAGATTAATATTCATAAAAGCCAAAGATGAGAAAAAACATGGTATTTTCTAATCCAACACGAAGCCAAGCTTTGCATTCAATCTTTGCAGAAGGGTGGTATGTGGGCTTATTTGCTGGCAGAACAGAATAATTAAATCAGGGATTGCACGAAGAAGCAAGAGCTAATCCAAATGCATTCAGCTAGATGGCTTGAAGCATTTATGAATTATGAATAGTCCTGGCTGCTTAGCCGGCTGAAGGGGGTTCCCACTCCAGATTAGTCTGGCTCAGCTGCGCTATGCAAGGAAGAAATGATGGCTGTTTTTTGAGGGGTTTGCCAGCTATAGCAATACAGCCATGTTTTTCAAAAGGACGATTAAAATGGAGGAAGCCCTGTGCATATCTAAATAAATCAAAAGTAGGCAGCAGCCTCCTCATCTCAATCTCTGCATATTTTTAAAATCTTCATCATTGCAGAGATAGATGATTTTCAGTGCAAATGTTCACATTCGGATTTTGTAAAACAGGATTGCTAACTCCTTCCACAGTAACCCTGATTTTGATTTACCTTACTTTTCATACCTCTAGCAAGATAAAGGCAAAAATGTATTCTAGTAAATTTCAAACTGGGAATGTTTTCAAACAATAAATTATCAATATCTATCCATTTTACCTCTGTTACAACCGTAAGAACAAGAGTCCTTAACTCTATAATGTGAGTCTACAAAGCACAATTTAAATTTCAATCACTTGCTTCATATTGCTACATGAATGCATTCACAATCCCATTTTATAGATTTAATCAGAATTTTCATTTACATTTAAGGTTGCAATGCAAATAATATACTCTATTGTTTACTGTGTATGTGATGTAAATCAGAGTAAGAAATCACTGGTGATTATAAATATTCATACTGCTTTAGGATTTTATTGCTGTCTATTGTTTGTATGACTGCATATAGCATCCAGACAGGATTCCTAAAATAAAAGTGAAATTTTAGGTTTAAAATTACTTCTGTTTTTTGACTGCTTTGAATAGGTGTTATCTGTGCTGATTGGGATGATGTCATGTGGCTTCCTCCATATGTGTTAAGGGACATGCATGGAGGGGAAGCCTACTGCTGTAATGTAGCTCCTTGCCCCCATCACTGTGCAAGAATTCAAGTACAGCTAGTCAAAAGAATATCACAGTAACATTGCAACAGTACCTACTTCCTTTACTGTGAGGCTTCCCTTCAGATTGTAATCAAGCATCTATAATAATAGCCTTACTGCAAGAATTCTAACACTGCTTTAAGGAAAAGTAAAGCTAGTTTCTAAAAGGTTTTTAAAAACTGGCTTTAAAAAGAGAATCATAAGCAATCGTACCATTTTGGGTGACATTTACAAGTCCAAAGAATCACAACAACTGATTTTCCATGTAACTGTTTTCAAACATCCACCTCTCGACTGCTAGACTGTGTTTTTGGTGAACAACACATTAAATAAGAATTTCCTACTGCCTACGATGGCTATCCTTAAGTCCCTGGTGGATTTAGTGAAATATAAAGTATTGTTCATTCATCACACAGAAATTTACTTAAATAAATTGAATTACTTTGTCAGAAGAGCCTATTTTCAGGGCACTATTCAGCAGATCTATCAAGTATCACCTATGGTACACATAGCGAAGGCTTTGCAATAGGTTTGGTGCCCTGCTGACCTAACCTGCTGAAACTTGGCAATAAAAAACAAAACCTTTTTGTATGTAGTGTTGTTGTAGCCGTGTCAGTCCCAGGATACTAGAGAGACAACGTGGCTGAGGTACCATCTTTTCTTGGACCAGCTTCTGTTGGTGAAGGAGACAAGTGTTCAAGCTTACACAGAGCTCTGATCTGAAGAGCTCTGTGTAAAGCTTGTGTCTCTCACCAGCAGAAATTGGTCCAATGAAAACATTTTTTGAGCAGTTATGCAAAGGCCTCCTGTGGAAAGTCTACACAGTAGAGACTCCATTTTAATCAGGGCAATCTAACAATGCTGCCAAGCCAGCAACCACAAGGGGCCTCAAGGTCACAGAAGCCCCACCCAGCAGGGACAGGTTGAAATGTCAGTGATGTTTACTTTGGATACGCCATTGGCTATGGCCATATGGAAGGGAGAATGAACAGCTTTGGGTTGCTGACAGAGATCTCGAGGGGTAGTTGTCTCCCATGTTTATCGCAACTTTGCCTGGCACATATCACAGGTTTCCCTCTTTCTCTTTTAATAGAGGAAACTTCCACCTATTATTCCACTAACTCCCTGCATATTCCCTGTATACACATACATACAAAGTCTGCACACCAAAGCTTGGGCTTTACACCAATAGGTCAGAACCTGATCACAAAGTTTCTCTCCATCCCTTCTACACAGATAACCCCTATTCCGAATGATTAAGACCTGAGCAAATGAAAGCATGAAATCTGTTTGTAATATTTTTCAGTTACTCAAATTCCAAAGGTGAGTAGCTGATGCCACTTCCCTTTTACCATATAACGCCAGCGTGGAAGGGAGTTTGGACATTGGACTCCTTACCTTCACTATCTGTGATGCTTTATCTCTAGACAAATCTGTCCACTTGTACCAATGTGTTCTTCAGACAGTGATGGGTTAGTAGTTCATACATTTTTCTACCAGTTTAACTACTGAATGTCATATGTGTCCGCTACGATTGGTTTAGGCAGACAACCACCTACAAATGAGAGCTTTCCTGCAAATGTCCAAATCCTTATTCCACATGGCAAATGAATAGCACCAAGGAACAAACCCAATCACAGTAGAACAAGAATCATCAACAACTAGGTGGGCTAGAAGTGAAAGTAAAAACACTAAAGATAGATCAGCTAATCCGCTACCATCCACAGACAACTTGTGGAGAGAAACAGATCCACACACGCAGAGCACAGTGCCTGAAAATGCCTCTTAGCAAGAAACAGGTGCAATTTTCACTTTAAAAGTGACTGGAAGCCGGGATGCTGTCACATGGCTTTAGGGATCTTTTTGTGGTGCGTCAGTGTCACCAGACTTTTGGCACATGATCAGTTCACTCAGGAATATGTCATAAGATCCAGGCAACGGAGAGTTGTGAATGATGCTTGATGTGAAGGTCAGGAATCTCAGTGCTGTGGGCACACTGGAGAATTACTTTCAATTACTAAATCTCATTTAAGATTCATGTCAGCTGAGAGAGGTCAAAGACTCTTTATCCAAATTCAAGGAACTACCAAGCCAAAACTTGGTTTTTGAGAATTATAAACCAAAAAATTCAGAATTAATTGTATTGACTTTGTTAGCACTTGCCCTCTCCATTGTTATGTTTTTCACTCTTGGATGTGTATATATATACACACCTCCTATCTGTGGTTTCCACTTCATGCATCTGACAAAGTAGGTTGCAGCCCACGGAAGCTTATGCCCGCAGATCTTTGTTAGTCTTTAAGGTGCTACAGGACTCTTGTTGTTTATGCTGTATACAGACTAACACGGCTACCCCTCTGGAACTTTACAGAATTAATGCACACCTGCCTATCTGTGTAATTACAATGAAAATTAAAGCTCTCATAAAAGCGGAGATGAGATCTGACTACCCAGTGTTTGAAAACAATTTATTCACTTTGCCCATAATCCAGCAAAGCATTTCAGCACATGCTTAACTTTAAGCATGGAAGTAGACTTCAAGTGTCAAGGAAAGCATGTTTTGAAAGGTTTTACTGGATCAGGGCCTTTATCTATACAAAAGAACCACCATAATCAGATGACTGCAAAAATGGTTTTCAACCAAAGTTGTGACAACTGGATTTCATAGTAACATTTTTGTATATATACAGAATCATGCATTTCAGCTGAGGAGCTTAAAGCACTATGCAAAAAATTTAGCCTCACAGCACTGCTACCATAATGTAGAAAAGCACCAGGTATTATTATCCCCATTTTACAGATAGAATACTGAGGCACAAAATGATTAAATGACTTGCCCAAGGTCACACATGATGTCTGTGGTAGAGGGGAGAACCCAGGTTTTTTGACTCTCATCTCTGATCTTCAACAAGACCACCCCCCCTTCCTCTGTAAACCCAGCTTTAAGCAAACAAATCCTCCTCCTCCTTCTTCTTCAAGCTTTTAATCAGCAATCTTTACATGATTGAAGACAACAGTACTGCAGTACTGTTAAAAACATGACCATGATCAAATCCAGCCAAGGCAATTAGTATCCTAGTTACATACAGGGGATTACTCATGTACTTTTTATTGTATCATTGCAATGTACTGTCTGAATAGGGCTGGAATATAAATTTATTCATAGAATTTCCTCAGTAATGTGACACTGTTAAAAATTACAGCTCAGTGGGCAGTGAGGCCCGATGATGGCATCTTCAATAACATTTAGAAGCAATTTATACACATACAAACTGTTTGTTTTATGGGACTTTGGATTTTTCTTGAGCTTCACTTGGTGTCAGATGCTCCAGAGAGATTTTATCTATTCTGTTGTATGCCATTTGTGGGCAGTGCCAGCAGGGAGAATGCACGTTGCTCTCTCTGCACAGATCAATGAATGATGTTATGTGAAAATTTCGGTAATGATTTCTTAGCTAAGCCAACCTGACAGCAAAGGGTAAAACCAATAGATTGTATACAGTGAGAAAATACCAATTGTTTTGAATGTACCGAAGCATTGCATGTTTTGTACAGCATGTTACACATTTCAAAAAACTAGTGAATGAATTTAGAGTTATTACTGCATCCCTGTAATTAATAATAATACTTAGCATTTATATAGTGCCTTTCATCGGATCGTATGAATATATTTTACAAACAGAGGCAGGCATTTTTATTCTCGTTTTATAAATGGAAATTGAGCCATGGAGAGATGAAGTGACTTGGCCATCGTTACACAGGGAGTCAGTGGAAGAGTCAGGAACAGAACTTGCGTCTCCTTTTTCCATATCCCATGTTCTGATCAGCAGATAGTGCAATTCAAGTGTTTCCTTTATAAAAGGAATACAAATTATTTTAATAAAAGTAAAATAATGAAGAAAACCCTATGGACCCCAAAGAAACAAAGAATGCCTGATCTTCTGAACAACAAACAGTGTTCTGAAAACATCTGGACAGTGGTGAGAAAAGCAATCAGGTTGTGTGACGTTTTCCTGTTTTGAAATGACTTTTCAAGTCATTTCAACTAAATTAGCTCAGCCAGCCATCGAATCATTCCTTGATTGATACTGGTAACCACTTCTGAAGTATTCACTGGGGCATTTGGGCCTCAGTTTCTTATCAGAGTCTTTTTTCTTTCTTTCTTTTTTTAATTCCCTTCATTATAATTCATTTAAGACTCTCAGATGCTATTTTCACAAACAGTGAAACGTATTTTACTTTATCTAAAATGCAGATCTTTTGTTCATTCCTGGCCTTGTTAATGTTAACATTTTGCTTCTAAGAATGATAGGTGTGGGGTTCCTTTCCTCTGACTGTAAAGACAAGTTAGAAACTGCCATGGGGAAACACATATGCAAGTGTAGGAGGTCAAAAGCCCCAGGAGTACAGGCCATAGAAAGGCTATGCAAGGGAACGCCACATCTCTCCATGGTGGCTCTCTTCACATGGGTATGGATGGGAGATCTGTGAGGTTGGCAGAGGAAGGGATGGAGCCAGAAGGTCCCTGAATTTTGTGTAGAGGGCCTAGACTGAGTTATGGCTTCTCCATTCTTTGGCTCTGAGCTGAAGGTACATTTCCCTCTCCCCCCACTGCTGCAGAAGTCCCACGTTCAAAGCCTGTTTTCTTTAGCTCTGTGCAAGGAAAGAGAATTTGTCAGACTGAGGAGCACAAACTACTCACATAAGCAGCACAAAGAGAGAGAGTTTCAGCTCACAGGCTGCAGTAGTGGCCTGGTGCGTGCGGGGAAGAGGTGCGATGCAGCCGTAGGCTAGGATGTGTTGAGTGCAGCTCCCTAACATCTTCTTCCTTATACTTCAGCTGAACAAAATCTAATACTTTGGCTTTCTATGGAAGAAGTAAATTTCCTTCTCATGTCTGAAAGTTAAACAAAGAGCTACCCAGTGGCACGCACCCCTCTTTTGATTTTCCAACCCAGTGCTTCCTCTCAAGGAATCTTATTATTATTATTACTGCTATTTAGACAACTGCATCATAGGTGTGCATGGTGCATTACAGAGACAAAGACACAGGGCCAGATCCTCAGCTGGTGTAAACCAGTATAGTTCCTTTGAAATCAATGAAACTACACCAATTTACACCAATATAGGATCTGTGGAGGAAAACTTAGTGGAGAAAAAGCTAAAGACATTTACAGAAGTTTAAGGCAACTAGAGGAGAAAAGAACTGCTAAGACCTTGAAATGCCTGTGCGTGGACTACATATACAGAAGGTGGGTGCTCCCTCCCCTTTGTTTGAATGAAACAATTTAGTTGCAAATCTTCAGTGTGTAAAAATGTTTGTAAATTGCATTCTCCTCATGACCCACCGTTTTGGCACAAATATGATATTATATTCTTCACTCTGGCACGGTTTCTTAGAAGTCCTCAGAACAAAAGGTAGGAAAGAATTCTTATCTACAAGGATACCATTACTGTTTGGGGTTTTTTTCCCAGACAAATACAACATGGCCAAGCCTTGATCAATTTAATCATGCTTCTAACCACTTCTGTTCTCAAGGCACAATTAATTCCTGGTATAATTCCATTCATTTCAGTTTCACCTGGGAAGGATTTGGCACTCAATATTTAAAATCTAGCAGGTTACACAGAAATTTACCTGTGTAATGGGAATTAGGGCCCAATCCTGAAAGCATTTATACACAGAAGGGAAATGACTAAAATGTATAGGTATTTGCAGGACCAGAACACAGGTATATAAATCTATCAGGAGTGTGTATCTCCATGCATCTTGAACATTCAGTTATGGTGTTTGTGACAGGCGTGTGGTGTAGCAGATTCTTTTAAAAATTAGATAAATTCAATCTTCAGTATTTGAAACCAGAACAGATACTAATGAACACTTGGTCACCTCTTCCAGAGCTGCGTATTTAATTCTCAAAGGTGTCTAATCCTTAGGCAGCCAAAATTCCCAGTGAAGCCAGGGTTTTTGTCTGAGTGAGAACTGAATGAGGATTTCAGGATATGGTCCCAATTGTCAACATGAAAGCAAAACTCCCAAGTGCAGAAGATGAGACCAAATGCGGGTTGGTCATTCTCACAATGGGCAGAAAAGCAGATAACTGATGCAAATCCTTCTAGTACATGATTTTCTTTTCATTTTTTTAAAGACTTCTTATATAAAAGGTAATTTTCTATTTTTCTGGCTCCCCACAACCTATGTTTGAAGCACTGTTCATTTTGACCTATTTTTAGTTTTTCAAGCCAATACTCCTTGAAAGAAGTTCTTCACTCTGAGGAATACCAAAACTTTATCTTCAGTTTTCCTCATATTTCATCATTTACAGAATGGGTTCTAGAGAAGACAAGTTTGCAACTGTTTCTGTTACTTCGCAGTTTCAATTTATGTATTTTCTTTTTTTTAAGCACTCTCACTAAGGGTGATGAGAAGCTGATTTTAAAAATAAATTTAATAGCAAAAATAATAAATCTTTTTAAATTAATTTTTAGTAAATCCTTTCAAAAAGACAAAGTTTTTGATAGGTAGTTTCCATTATTTTAGTGGCTAGAGTCAGTAAACATGTTGTATTTGGCTACCAGGTTTTTTGTTTTACATTTCAGTGCTTTTGCAACTCTTCCTTTTTTCTCCTCTAGATCAAGATATGATGTGCTAGAAGCTGCTTTTAACAAGATGCAAAACATTCGGGGTTGGGGGAGTGTTTGTTTTCTCTTTGGTTTATTTTTTAATCAAAATGTAAACAATTGAACCATGCAATTTCCCATTTTATGTCAAGAAAAATTGCTTTATTTTTTATACGTTTGAGCAAATGCTTAAAAGGAATAACTTCATGGCAGACTTGTTTACACAATTTTATTATGATTTAAAAATCCATAATAAATTCAAAGCACAATTCCTAAATGAAAAATTGCTATAAATCAGTTAAGTGACTCCTCCCTGAAAGTAATAGTATCATTCTGATCTAGGCAAACTAATATTAATATTTTACTGGTAAAATTTGCTGTTCCCTTTAAAGAGTCAGAACCTGCCTTGAGAGAGGGATGGGTGGGGGTGAGTTTGTTTCTAGCTTATTTCCAAATAATTGAAAGCTGAATATGCAAACGCATAATAAAAGGGCTAGATTAGAATAAGGTTGCTACAAAAATCCTGCATAGTGAACGTACTGTGAATTATCATTGCTTAGAAGAGAGTTTGAATTTCCCTATTCACAAGCTAACCTTGGGACTCATGTTATTCACCTCCTGAGAATTGGGTGGGTCTAACAAAAAAATAAACCCCATCAATTGCTGTTGAAGAAATAGCAAGGTCATGATGAAACCACCATTTGATTTCCCTGAAAATGAATGTGTCACATGTTTATAAGGTGCATATGCATGAGACTTTGCTGGCACATTAAGAAAGTGCATGCTAATCCAGCAGGGTTTAAAGACATCCAGCTGAAGAACAGTCCTATGCCATCGACTGCCTATGAATACAAATGGCAGATGCATTCTGGCAGTGCTTTCATAACTGATTGGTATGATATAGGATTTTTGTTGGAAGGTTAACATTTCTTTTGATTAACATAAAAGCAAAAGCATTGATAAGATTTACAATTTCATACTGTGTAGCATTAGAAAATATACTGAATATTTGTATAGATAAAAATCAATATTAATATAGCACGACACACAATTGCTAGTTGGTTGATGATAAATTTCAGTTTTCTTTGGGTGGATGTTTGGGTCAGTTTCTGTTTTCTCTGAATCATTTTGCCCTTCCCTAACTGTAAAAACACTTGTTTCAGGACAATGTATAGAAACAACCACAGCTTGCTGCTGCATGTTAGCTTAGTGCTTGGTATCGGTTGCCTGACTCACTAACTTACCACAATAACCTTCGAGAGGATGTCTGACGCCAAAATTATTTATCTGTCAAAATCTGCTCAAGCCAGATTTCTCAGCAAGACAACAGTCCAGCAAGAAACCCTTGTGATAGCTCGAATGAAGATTACTATTGTGTTATCTATAGTATCTATCCCGTAGTAAGTGCTTCTTACAATGTAAAAGGAAACACAGAACATAACTGAGCATTTCTCAATAGAATGGGTGTATTTAAACAACATATTTGAGATGGTCATGTGTTCTAACGAAAAGCATGATTCTGCACCCACTGAAGTTAATAACAAAATTCACCCTGATTTCAGTTGCAACAAGGTTAGGCCAAAAATTAACAGCCCCTTTCCTTGGAAGACTGATTGTCCACAACTTGGGGGTAATTAATTATGATTTTCTAGTCTCACACCAAGTTGATAAGTTTGATTAAAATTTTAAATGGCAAAAGTGCTTTTTTTCTACTACAGAATAAACATCTTGCTTTCCAAAGGCATTTTTAGAGAGTTCCACAGGTGTAAATGTTTTCTTAAATAAACTGGAAGCTCAGCTCAGAAAATGAAAAACAAAGATCAGGAAACAAAAGAAAGATCAGTACCGGTCTGAACTGAATGACAGGAAGCAACAGCAAAATAATTAGATGACTAAAGAAAGCAGATTACAGGCATAAAATATCTTGATTAAAGAAAGGCCTGATACAACAGACAATACCTATGGCCTTGAGAGAAGCCGACACTTCAGAAGGCTGTAGGTCTAAGACCAAAACCTTTGATCAGTCATACCCATGCTAGTCATTGACAAAATCACTGGTGCCAAAGGAAGCTGACCAATTCAGTAGAAAGAGCCCACAAAAGAAACCACAAACCAAATAAGCACCCCCGCTCTTCATTATTTATTTATGAAGCTGCCCAGGGAGAAGATGGTGTATGCTTGTGAAGTCCCTGCCTCCCACACTTCACTACTCTCAAGTCTCAGGACCTTTAATCCCTACACGTGCAGCAGTGAAAATGGAATATAGTAGGGGTCTCAATGCTTGATTGCCAGAGTGTTTTCGGCCTCCCACAGTCTCCAATTAACAGATGTATTCAGGCCCAATGGCTCTTTTCCTTCTCTCATTGAACAATGCTTTCAGACAGGAAGGGACTTAAAGCTTTTCTCCAAAGTCATTACCAAGATCCTGACTGGGGAGAACTGGCACAGGATGCTTATTGTGAATTTGCCTCAGTTGGATCCTACGTCTTTAGAAAGAAGACCAAGAGACAAGTGTGTTTATCATTTAACAAAGGGAGTGAGAGAATGAGAAAGCTACTTTTGTGAAATGTATATACCTAGATTTTAAATTAAACTGAAAGCTGTGATTCATATCCTGCAGTCTTTATGTAAGCAACTTCACAGGACTTTATAAGGTAGGAAAACTACTTCTGGGAAATTAAAATAATTCTGAGCTCTAAAATGGCTTTTTCATAGATGCGCATAATGAGAAAAACTCTGGCAACTCTTAAGTAGCAAAAGTCTGTTTGTTTTAGCAGATGAGGAATATAGTGTAAATAAAGCCCAGTAAGACATGGCTTTGTATCTCTTAATATACGGTATGAAAAACAGTGGCAGCTGGTCCTCCCAAAATGAAAATGCACCTAATACAGCCACCTAAAACATATGGAATGTCCTAATGACTGTAAATACATTGTAATGAAAAGTCATTCTAGAACAGAGCTAGGCAAATAATTTGCAGAATATTTTTGTGTATGCAGTATTTGCCCAGCTGCACTACAACTGCAGCAGGTTTGGGGTTTTATTTAAACATACAGCAGAAACTCTAGTCAGAGCAATCTCTCTCTCTAAGACATTCTATTTGAGTGTGCCTCACAAAACCATCTCATTTTTCTTTTGATAACCCCGCACTGCTATGTATCATGTATGCCCTAATGAGAGCTGACTTGGGACTTTCACGTGGGAAGGAAACCAAAGGACAGAACAAGTGTAAAGAGTTGGCCTGGCTTAGTGGTGTGTTTGTGAATGTGATGAGAAATGAAAATCCTAACACCACTGAATTCCATGTATGGCACCACAATGAACTCAAACAAAGAGTCATAAAACATACAGAATACCAAAGAGAATATCAACATCCCCACCAACGGAAAAGGGAGATGGAGGGAAAGGAAGAACATTATTCAAAGATTCCTACTTGAAACAAAGAACAAACCCCCAAATACTATTGTTTCCCAAATGTTTCTCTCTTATTTTTCTGAGCATTATCCCTGTCTTGCTGATTTTATACAGACAAAGTGAAATGGCAGTTTTGATGAGGAATTTAGAGGGGTCTGTCTCTTTCTCACACATTGGGCAAGTCACGAGTAGCTGCACTGAAGCCAATTGACTTACACCAGTATATAATTGGTTTGAGATCAGAATCAGGGCTTAGAGGTGGGCCCAAGGTACAAAATTTGGACCTGGGACTAAACTTCTCCAAAGATCAAATGCCGCCTTTTCTAAAGGCAAAAGAACTACCAATGACAGCCCCACCCTTCCCCCCAATCAAAGAGTTTGCTCTCAGAAATTACACAAATCCTTATTAATACTATTCATATCTAGTTAGCTAATTTCATTCCCATTCATCTCTCTCCTTTTAACAATTATTCACTTTTTAGCCCTGCCCTCAAATAATTATTCACTTTTTGAACCTACCCTGGAGCAATTATTTATTTAAGCCACACCCTAAAACGGCACGACTGAAAAGTCTGAGAATGATGAAGTTCAAAATGGTCAAACCCACACAAGCCAGATTTTTTAAGGGTTAGATAGTGCCAAATGGGACTGGCTTGTGTTGGAGACAGTGGGGAGTCATACCAACAAAGGAGGTCTCCTAGGGGATTGAGGATATTATTTGGAAACTGGCTAGGCACCAGTTGTGGCAAGGCCGAAGCATCAGACTGTCAAATAAACATACATACTGAGTATTAAATAAGTACAATTGTTCCAGTAGACTGTTACAATGTATCTGTGAGGCAGAATAATCAATCTTGATTATAATTCAGAGAACAAAGGAGAGAGGGAAGAGAATTTCAAGGTATGGAATGGTGAAGCAGATTGTTAAAATTGATGATAGACATTTTCATAGTACATAGAAGATGATGATGATCTGAATTCTGTGGCTAGTTCTTCTCTATGTAGTGTAAACAAGAGATGCGCCAGACCCAACCCCCAAATCTGAACATCTCTGTACTTTGAGAGGGTTTAGACTCCAATTCTAGATTCACGTTTCAAAGCGGGATGGGTAATGGTTTTTGTATACTGTGAAAAATTTTGATATTGAAATATTTTCCTGTTCTGAATTGGGATGACAAGTCAAAGCCTCAGAAATGTTCGCAAACTGAAAATAATATTAAAAAATTGGTTTGGGTCAATGTTTTGTTTTTATTTTGACCTTTAATTTTTTATTTTATTTTATTATTTTTTTTAACTATAAGTAGCTTAAACTTTTACATGAAAACTTGTTGGAAAACCCAGAATTTTTTTTTTGAAAAGATAAAAATATTTTGTTTCCACAATTTCAAAATTTTTTTTTCAGTTGAAAAAATTCACTGAAAGTGACCCTTTCCCTGAAAAAAATCATGTGTGACAAATCAGCATTTCTGACAAAAAGTTTTTGGTTGAAAATTTCCCAACCAGTTCTAGACCCTGCTGTATTCTGGCTGCACTAAAATCCTGGATCCCACACTCCCAAATCTTGGACTGTTCAAAATCTGGATCTCAGATTTAATGTTTGCAATTTGCACTATTCTTTTCACAAAATGCAATGACTATTTTCCCTGTACTAAATCAAGCCATTCTTTCTAAACATAAAAAAACCCCACACTGAAACAAGTTCAAGCATACAGCAAATGAATAGACCCTCAGCCTCGGGTGTAAACAGCCTCTATCCCGTTTTCTATCAACCATAATGATTTAACAAATCAGTCTATATCTAAAAACTGTAAGTTCAAGAATCAGCTAACAGCACTAGAGTATGTTTCCACCATACTTTACAAGAGCACAAAGCATTTAAGATCTTTAATGTTAATTACAAAACAGTTCTAATGGCTACTCTAATGAAGCTCAGCCAAACTACAGTTCATGAGTTCTCCCAAATGCTTAGTTACAAGTCTATGTTTCCGTAATGACCATCGCTGAACAGCTGCAACCAATAGAGGGGAATACCAAATCACGGATTAGGAACTGATGTGCAGAATTCCATGAATTATACCTACTTAACTCTGCTTATAAAAACAAAAGACATGGAAGTCTCTTTGTCTTGCTAACTGTTGGTTAACTTAACAAGCCTTTCTTTGTAAGACACTTGGCTATTTTCAAGCACATTAAACAAAGGAAGTTGCAGTAAAGTAACCAAAAGACTAAACAATTTGGCACCAGTTAAGGGAAACATCACGTACAAAGTGGGCAAGGCTGAGTGCTGGTAGACTCACAAAAAACAATGCAAACGTGAAAGCTGTGCAGCGAGGCACAGACTGTTGGCATGCTGCCCTGAGCAATGGTAAAATGCTGGATGTGGACCTCCCAAGTTTACATTAGTGTCCTCATATTTATTTAGCTGCTGTCTCCTGACAGTTAGGTGTGGGCTTGCTTCTCTCTCTCTCGGTTTTTGTTTATTGAAACACCCTTTGTAACAATGGTGAAGTGGAAGAATTATTTTTATGTCAGGGGCTCTCTTGCAAAATAACAAAAGACAATAGTTTGGTGAGCTGTCTCACTAGCAAACACATACGTATCAGTGTATAAAGTGATGGTCAAAAATGTTATCTGCCTGCAGGATTTCATTCTGCTCTTTACCTCCACTTCTACTGGAGACTTCTTTAACAGCTAACATTTTAAAGTCCAGGTCAGACAAATGGTAGGGATTTATATTACAGTACTTCTAGCAGCACTGAGCTTCAATGTCAAGGATCCCTTAACTTCAATCACATGACATTTGTCAGGCATACAAAAGTTTCAAAGGTGTGTGTCAACAAGGAAGACTCAGTGATGTTACCAAAATACATATATTCCAAATTCAAAATGTTTTTGCAAATGATGAACTATATTATTTGTAGAGCTGGTTGGGAACTTTTGAATGAAATGTTTTTTGTTGGAAAATGCCAGGTGGTCAAAACAAACATTTCATGGAAACATACTGGTTTCAACAACACTATCATTGGGAAAGTTTCTGAGTTCTAGGATGGAATTTCTGGCCTAAAGCAGGGTAAGACCAGACAATATAAGAACATAAAAACGGCCATACTGGGTCAGTCCAATGGTCCATCTAGCCCAGTATCCTGTCTTCCAACAGTGGCCAATGACACGAGCTTCAGAAGGAATGAATAGAACAGGTAATCATCAAGTGATCCATCCCATCAGTCATTCCCAGCCTCTGGCAAACAGCCTATCCCTGCCTATCCTGGCTCATAGCCATTGTTGGACCTTTCCTCCATTAACTTGCCTAGTTCTTTTTTGAACCTTGTTATGGTCTTGGCCTTCACAACATCCTCTGGCAAGGAGTTCCACAGGTTGACTGTGTGTTGCATGAAGAAATACTTTCTTTTGGTTTGTTTTAAACCTGCTGCTTATTAATTTCATTTGGTGACCCCTAGTTTTTGTGTTATGAAAAGGAGTAAATAACAATTCCTTATATACTTTCTCCACGCCAGTTATGATTTTATAGATCTCTATCATACCATATCAAGTCACCTCCTTTCCAAGCTGAAAAGTCCCAGTCTTATTAATCTCACCTTAGATGGAAGCTTTTCCATACCCCTAATTATTTTAATTGCCTTTTCTGTCACTTTTCCAATTCCAATATATCTTTTTTGAGAGCAGTACTCAAGATGTGGGCGTACCATCGATTTATAAAGAGACAATACGATATTTTCTGTCTTATTATCTATCCCTTTCCTAATGATTCTGAACATTCTGTTAGCTTTTTTGACTGCCACTGCACTTTGGGCAGATGCTTTCAAAGAACTATCCACTATGACTCCAAGATCTCTTTATTGAGTGGTAACAGATAATTTAGACCTCATCATTTTACATGTATAGGTAGGATTATATTTTCCAATGTACATTACTTTGCATTTATCAACATTGAATTTCATCTGCCATTTTGTTGCCCAGTCACCCAATTTTGTGAGATCCCTTTGTAACTCTTCAGAATCTTCTTTGGACTTAACTATCTTGAGTAGTTTTGTATCATCTGCAAATTTTGCCACTTCACTATTTACCCCTTTTTCCAGCTCATTTGTGAATAAGTTGAACAGTACTGTTCTCAGTACAGACTCCTGGGGGATATCACTATTTACTTCTCTCCATTCTGAAAACTGACAGTTTATTCCTACCCTTTGTTGCTTATCTTTTAACCAGTTACTGATCCAGGAGAGGACCTTCCCTCTTATCCCATGATCACTTACTTTGCTTAAGAGCCATTGGTGAGGGACCTTGTCAAAGGCTTTCTGAAAATCTAAGTACACTTTATCCACTGGATCGCCCTTGTCCACATGCTTGTTGACCCCCACAGAGAATTCTAGTAGATTGGCGAGGCATGATTTCCCTTACCAAAAACCATGTTGACTCTTCCCCAACAAATTGTATTCACCTATGTATCTGATAATTCTGTTCTTTACTAGAGTTTCATGTTCTTTACTATAGTTTCAATATTCAAGTAGTTAGGAATTCAAGTAGTAGGAATTCACTCACATGGTGTATGGTAGATCCAGGCTCAAGTCCCTACTTCGCCTGATTCAGACTAGGGACTGGAAACTGCGTCTCTCACAGGTGAATACCCTAACCACCAGGCCAATGGGGCTCTCACTGATTTTGACCAGAAAGTCCATCTTGGGCCTGAGGAATCTTCCCAAAACCAACAGAGAAGGTGTTTTGCTTGATTCAGAGCAGGGACTTGAACATGGATCTCCCACATCCAGGTGTGCTATCGAGTCAGTAAGTCTTTCTGTTGCCCAATGACTATTTTTTTATACAGTGGAGCTCCACTAGGGTAGATTGAGACAGTGACTGACTCTAAAGCCTGGCGGTTAGGGCACATGCTCACGGTGTGCAAGACCAAGGTTCAGCTCTCTGCTCTGAGCCCTGCAGAGTACCTTCACTATTCTGGGGTAGTCTCATGTTCTCTCCCTTTTTGTGAAAAAATTTGGAAGGAACAGAATCGGTTGTTGAAACCTTTTCTGTGAAACAGAGATTTTACTTTCCAGCCAGCCCTTATTATCTATCGACTGTAAAGCTGCACAGTCTGGGTGCAGAGGCTCTGAATACTGGCTTCATAAACTGCTGTGCTAATTCAGGGGATGTGTCAGCCTGCTGCTCAGATCTAGTGAAGTACTAATTTTATATCTGACACGTCTTCTATAGGAGGACTATATCCTGCACTTAGAAACAGATGGACTCTGTGATGTAAAGGGTCTATTTCACCCTTAAGGTCCACTGCTGTGGTCCTTAAGGGGGAAAAGACCCTGTGACCTTAAGGCCTTAGAATACCATCAAGCTGGGAGTTGGGGAACTAGAGGACAGATAGCATGTCAGCTGGGGAATTATTTACCACTCGCTTTATGATTTGGGGAGGAACCGAGCATATGTCCACCAGTCTTGCTCCCTACAGCCCAAATTCTCCAGGGGCCTGTGATTCTCTCTCCGGGAAAGATGAGGCTGTGGACAGCTCATAATGCCAAATGCAACATTAGGGGGCTGCCACCAAGAGAGAAATGTCTCCTCTGTAACAGGAGGCCCATGACTCAGAAACCTTCTGAGAGTCAGTAACTGCCTAGGCTGTGAACTGGATAGGTCACTAAATGCAGAATGATAGTCACAGCTTACAACAGTGTAAAAACGTATGATACACATTAGCAGGTAATTTTAAATAGCTACAGATTACTATGGGTAATTCAGCTTTATTTCAAAGCTGAAGCTATAGTACTGTGGTCACATAAATAATTAACTCCATCTTTGCAGTATTCTGTACATTTCCACATGCTTTGTATAGGGAATACATAGAGAATGAGGCCAATGCCAAGAGGCGACAACTAAGGCAACGTGGAATAGCAACTCACTTAGGGATGTACGGCAGTTTTCTTCACTGTGGCTCTCTTTCTAATTTTGGAATGTTAATCGTTTCTAAAAAAAAATCAGATTTCCCATTTGTCCACATTTCAAAACCACCACCATGTTTGGCATGATAGGCAGCCTGCTTCCCGGAGGCTGCGGACTGGAATAGCAAGGGGCCTGGGGTATTTGGAGGTCAGGATTAAGTGCATTGCTAAAGACGTGTGGTAAAAAGTTTACCTAGTGAGGAAGTAGTCACTTTTCTGTAATGGTTCTATGCTGGGCTCAAGCCTCCAGCTTTACAGCCTTGACTCCCATCAGCCTCCATACAAGCTGAGGGTGGTTAGCACTTTGCAGGATCAGGCCCTTGGTTTTTCACTCCTTGAGTAATTAATTTACATTGTCGGCACACCCATAGGCCCGTGCTTTAATGGATATTTTCTGGAAAACTTTTTATGGCCAGCATGCTGTCACACATGCCTTTTCCCCCCAGAAAATGCTTTTTGTACAAGAGTACTGAGAAACACACTGCAAGCACGTATGCAGAGATCCTCCCTCTCTCTCTGCTGTTGTTGCAACTCTGTACTTTTAAAACTACGTCTGTCAGGAAGGAGACAGGAAATTCGAGTCACACTTGCAACAGCTGTGCCATGCCTACTATCATTCTCAAATGACGTAGTTTGGCTTTAGTGGCAAAGGGCCAGGAACTTAGCAATAGCAGAGGTCAGGAAGATAGGTCACTGTTTATACTGTTCTTTGCACTTGGGATCATGCTGAGTCTATTGGCTTTCTTCCTTTCTATACTGTTTCCGTTTTTCTTTAATAATGTGGAACCTAAGCATCCTGTTTTCAAAACATCTGACTGTTTTGCTGTTTACCAACGCACTGCTTAAAAGCTTTGGATTCAAGTAAGACAGTGCTTTCAGATATTTCATGAGACGGAAAATTGGACAACAAATTAATTAACATTTTTAGACTGTTTCTAAACAGTCTTTTAAAAACATCCACACAGTTTTACTTCCAGCTGAACTGCTTTTCAGGCTGCACAGCTCACTTGAGATAATTTTACTGTGCCCCATGAAAAACCAATTGCCACAATCCCACGAAACCAAGAGATATTTATCACCAACTCATTTAGATGTTTGTTTCCATGGCAAGGAAAAAAGAATAAGCTGCAAACCATTTCAAGTTATTCTTTCATAGCTGGAAATGACTCTTGGAATCTGACCAGAACATGTACAAACACATTTTAGTTCAAGTACATGAATGAGCAAAGTTTAAAGAAAGCTGAATCTGAGTAATGAACACTGAACATAGTAAAATCCTAATTTTTAACAATTACACATTAAGTAATTTAGCCAATCATAGCTTTTCACCAGTAAGAGTACAAAAGTTGGAGAAAATCTCAAAATAAGGGATATTTCTGCCTCATGTGTGAGGTACTATTTTCTTAGCAGGCCAAAGTCTTACTCATGGTTAGATCAGTTTCTCACACAAACTGATAAAAATTATATCCTGTTCTTGTGAGCTAGTCCTATTAAACTTTTATTGCTTTCTAGGCCCCAACATGATGTAGTAAGAACTAGTCAAGGAGGAAGTTCGAAATGACCTGGCATTAATTTCTTTAACGTATTCCACAGAATCTCGGTTTATGACTCAGCATTTCTGGCATAATTTTCCAGTTAGGAAAAGGAGGAAAACCCTGGATTTGTGTAGCACAAAGGTAAAACTGGGTCTAAAGAGGGCTAGTGCAAAAGTCTGAAGGTAATATATGATGTCTAATATCTTTATAAGAGATAGAGCATGCACATTTCTGAAACTATATGATTTGTTTCATCAAGAAACAGATGGGTGTAAATATTGCATAAATGCATGGGTATAAATACTGAATTTGGAAGAGCAGTACTTGTGACTTTGGGATCTTGTGCGCTTAGACTATCGTGAAAGCAAAGCCGTAAAGCTTTGCATTACCCTCAGCAGGAGATCTGAATCAACAGATGCCAGTCAAGTGCTCAAAGAGGTGGTGCCTGTAGCCCCAGGGAGTGCCTTATGTCAATCAACAATAACCCTTCTGGCCAAGTAAGGATTGACTTTGATGGGTTCTTATTAGAATCTCATCTGCAGTTCTCTGCCTGGAAGGTTGGAGGCTGGAAGCAGAATCTCAGGGTTGGAGGGGCGGAGGTTAAAGGATTATTTTGTGGGGTATTCAGGGCTTCTGCTGCATTTTTTCCCTTTATACTTTTTCTGTATTCTTTTTCTGAACCTTCCCTCCTCTTTTCCTTCATTGAGCATTAAGTTTGGTTTGGGATTTTTTTTCTCAAATTATTTTAACATATTTACTCTTTGTATAAAAACCTCAAATCCTCCTGCACCACCCCCCAAACCCAAATCAGCCCTTTAATGAAAGCACATTTATAAATGTCCCAGTCTCATGGCACTCCATCCTAATCATGTACTGTATATGAAATGCTGTCAAACTCATACCATAATATTAAAAACACAAAGCAAATGTTTACAGAAAGAGAAAGTCGCAATAAAATGCTGTCCTACAATGTGTAAAGTTTGCCATTATTACTGAAAAGTAACAGCTAAGTTAATTTCCCCAACCTGATCATTTGTTAAAATTACACACTTTTCAAAGGGTGGCTGTGGTAGTATTTTTTCCACAGGAAACAACTTTAATTGACTCCTTTTAAATTTCTGATAAATAAATATCACTGTAATGATATGGTTTTACTACATTTTACCATATTATAATTCTGAATCTCTGGAATACTAAATGTTTTCCTGTTTCTGCTTTTCTATGACAAATTTTCTCCAATGTATAAGTTACTTTAAAGTGTAATATTTTTATTTACCATCCTACTTCTTGCTGTATAAAAATGTACCTAAGGTCCCTGGACCATCTCACCAAATGCAAGGATTAATTTCACAGTGGAAATATATTCTGCTTGAGAACCTATACTATTTATTTTACCACTTGCACTGTTTATTTCTTGCAATAGCATAAGGATACAAATAGTTAAAAGCATGTAAAGTTACATCCTTAACTTAAGCTACTGTCCTAGGAAAAAGTACCAGAATTGTTTAAATGAACTGTCAGATATTGCACTGTGCATGCTTGTCTGCTGGTGGACACAATCACACAGAGCAACACTTTTTGTCTTATTTTACAGCAGTTATGCTTTTTATTTTCAGTCTTTGACATTTCAGAAAGAAGTCACCCCATCACTTACCTTATTAGATGCCATTTCACTGACTGATCGGTAGGTCTGAATAGTTTCAAGTTGATCTAAACACCAGTCTAATTCTTCCAGAGTTTCCATTGCTAATTTTTGATAAGATTCTTCTGCAAATAAACACATAGACATGTAGTTAGGCTTCAGTGGCTGCAGACTTTCCATGGTAGAGTCACTGACACAGCTGGAGGCAGAACTGCTGTAGTTGGTACAATGCTCCTTCATCATGCGGTCTGGGTAATGCTGCTCCACGCTCCAGGAGGAGAACAAATCAACATACGTCCTTCCTTTGGCTGGTTTTTTTTTTTTTTTGGCTTTGAAGATGAGATGTCAGTAATACATCAACAAACTTCCTCTAAAAAGGGGGTGTGGGAAGAATGCTCTCTGACACACTCATCTGCATGTATGTGCACTTAGCCTGCACGCTAATAAAAGCAGTTCCTTGTAAGCAAGCCTTTTCTCCTAAGCATTACTCATGACAGCGTTTCTTGTCTAAAGTGATGACATTTTAAAGAATTCTGAAATGTCATTAAGTGAGATTAAGCAAGCAACTTGCTTCAGTTCTTTTTCCTCAGAAGCAACAAGTTGCGCTGTTTTCAATTAAATGAAAAAGAAACAAATCGTTGCCAGTAAGTATTCAGGCAATGCAAGCATTGAGGGCATTGTACGAATGTGATCTCTGAGTAACTTTTCCACTAGACAGTACTGCCCCAAACAAGGTTAGGAGAAGTAGAGTTTTTTTGTTGGGTGTTAAATGAGATCCCTTTGATAGGAATACAGTCAGACAGAAACTTTACTGAGTACTGGATGAGTGATTGACTTTATTGATTAAAGGGAATGATGCTTCTCTTGTTTTGCATAACAAAGCTAAAACTTCCCTTTGGTCTGGGCTACGATCATAGGGAAATTATTAACTGGATTCTCAGATGCAGCCAGAAATGAGCTGTCTCTGCTTTTGCTAACGTATTTCCTCTCTATTTGTGTTTCAAATCATAAATCTCCTAGAAGAACTGCTAAGCAGTTCTCAAGATAAAAGTAAAGGTTTACATAAGTGATTGCTTCATCATGGCTCATAAATAATTTTAAATCCTTTAAATATATAGCTATATATGAGACCTATTGCCTGAAAGGACACACATCAATACATATCTTCCTCAGTTCAAGGAGCTAGGATTTTAAATGGCAAGAGTTAAAGCAAACTGCAATCATATTAGAGTTAACAGAGCTCTAGACTGTTACTGACATACACTTGAACAGAAAAATACACACACACTATGGGCCCTATTCAGCACTGTGAGCGCAACTTTTACCACTTTGTACTCGAGGCTGTGGATGTGCTGAAAAGAGAACTGATCATTAGGGAGGGGCAGGAGCAATAGTGTCACTTTCCCCTGGGCGGACAACTTCACATTTTGGCAGGGATTTCATAGGGTTCTCACCAGTGGAGGCTCCCTAGCAATTGCACTGAGTCAACGCATCGCACAGCTGCCCTGGCTCCATTTCGTGGCTGCCATGTTTGTGAAGCGTACCAAATGGCTTTCTGCCCCTTGAAAGAGCAGGCAGTTTGCATCATTGTTCCCTGCACTCCAGATAGCTTGCTCACTGCTGGGTTGTGAAATAGGTTTCCACTCACTTCTGGTCCTACAGAAACAGCATATAGGGCCTGATCCAAAGCAACCTGAAATCAACAGAAGAACTCCACAGGACTTTGAATTTAGGCCACAGAGGCACGTGCCTTGCATATACAACTAGTCCAATGGCTCCGATTTTGATCTCAGTTACACCAGTGAAGTCAGTAGTTACTCCAGATTTACACCATTTATACGTTATTGTTACTTTATTATTATTATTATTATTATTTGTGTTGTGGTGGGGCTCAAAGCCCCCTGTTGTGCTGGGTTAGGCACACACTATAAAGATGGTCCCTGTCCTGAAGAGATTACTATCTAACTTGAAGAAACATGCAGTAAATGAGTGTGACAAAGAATATAAAGGAATGAGGGTAGGATGGAAAAGGGTAACATGATCATGTGGCTACACAGGGAACTGAGCGAGAAGTACTTGGTACAGACGTGCTTTAAAGCAATGATTCTACAACAGGGTTGCCTGCAACCACACACTGGACTCCGTGATCCAGGAGGTTCCTTCTAGTCCTACATTCCAATAAAATAAATTAAATTTTTGGGGAAAAAAGAGCTAACGCTCAATTTCTTTTTTATACTTACAGAGCCACAAACCTACTGGAAGTAACTTCCTCTTGCACACTTCTTTGATATGCAAGTCAAAAAAAGTAGGTGGAACTAGCCACAAAATACCAGAGCACAACTTCAGTGCGCTTTCCTTCCCAACCTGCAAATTCCTTATCAATGAGCAGATAAATAAAACAATTGTAGTGAAAGATTCCAAGATTTCCCTCTAAATGAAAAAATGTGTCTCAAATCTGCACTAAGTGAAAAAGTTTGTATTGCCTAATAAAGTGATTTTAGGAGTAGATGCACAAAGTCCCAGTCAGATAAGTTTAACAGAACTTCATTATATACTAAGAGCAATTATCTATAAATATCACTATAATTTACAATCTAACTTCAATTTTCTGAGCAGTAGGTGGTATCATGGCCTACTCAAATATATAGTCAGAATGATTCTATATCCCACCTACTTAGAACATCTTATATCTTTCTAACAAGAATTAAATAAAAAATTTAAAAAAGTTGGAAAGTTGAATATTCTTATGAAATAATTAAAACAGAAACTAAATCTGTTTTTCTTCTATGTGTCATATCATCGTTAGGCAACCTGCATATGGCCCTAAATATGGACTTAGTTCATATAATTCAAATCCAAGTAAAACGTCACCAGGATGTGGGCATGTTGGGATATGGTCACAATGACCTGGGAAGGTGTGGTGTGATCATGTAGTACTAAAGGTGTCCGGGTCAATTTCTGTTGTCTCATGGGGTTTGGTTTGGCCCATTTAAAGATAGGCAGCCTTCAAGTTCAAATCCAGACTTGCCCAAGTTCATGGATGTTTGGATCCAGTCCACATCTACCCGCCACTGTCATTTAATTTCTCTTTTCCTTTTAAGACTTCATCCCCGAGAAGGTGGTGTAAGAATCCCAGGGCAGTGTAAGAACCTATACAGAACAGAACAGAACTCTAAACTTCAGGACTGCAGTACCCATCCTCTCCAGAACCACAAAAGGGTCCATCCATCTCCAGCTCCTTTCAATGATAAATTGAGTTTCATGTAGTTGCATGAGCCTGAAAATTGATACCCCGTCCACTCTATATGAACATGGAAGATCTCAAGGCACTGTTATTATTGTGCAAAATTATCCTTTCTGTTCACTGTTATGCAGTGTGCTATATACTGATTGGCTGCTGTCCTCCATTCTTGAGGTGACTGCATTTTAGCTGTGCTGAGTGTATATAGTTCGTGAAGCCCCCTGGAATCCTTCAGGCTGAAGAGTGCTATATAAATGTAAAATGTCATTATCATATCATTACTAATGATACTTGCAAGGAAAACGTTTAAGGGGCAATAAATACAGCAGGACCTGAATTCCTAAATGATGCGTTAAAGTTTGCCTTTTTTTTTTTTTAAAGTTTGACTAAAACACTAGCCATTTAGATGGACAAACATACAGTATCTGTCAGTAAATAAAGAGATCTTATTAAGTATCATAGTATGAAAAAACATTAGTTATCTTATTTTTCTAGACTATTTAATACCCAATCCAGCAAAAAGTGCATATAGTTTTCTAAAGCACAGAAAATAGTGCTCTTATCTTCACTTTTCTTCATAAAACCTAACACATTTGCTTTTTTGAAACAGCTGCAGATTGTGAAGATAATTTCATTGCTCTGTACATCATTATGCCCAGGTCTTTTGCCTTAGAAAGTGCTACCTAACATGATGAATTTACCACAAGGAATTTGACCTGTTATATCCTGCTTAGTTTTGTCGGGGGTTTCTTAAGCTCCTTGGGGTCTCCTCATCTGGACTAATATAAACAACTTTACGTTATCTACAACTCTGCCTCTTCACTGTTCACTGCCTTATTCAGATCACTACCAAATGTATAAGCGAAGCACTAGTTGTGGTTGCACACAGTTCAGGCTGAGTTTGCATTTTACAGCAGAGATTCAACAGCTTTGTCGAATACTACAATACATCCTAAAGCACTTGCTCCGAGCACAGAGTGGGTTTCTGAGAATTGACAAGTAATTCCATTAATTAAAGAATTAAAATTAATTTTAAAAATGGGTCCTTTAAGAAACTTAGCATCTTGTACTGCACCTCTTTATGTCCCAAATGATCTTAAGAATACAAACTCTTCTAACTTCCCATGTAGTTATAACTTACAGAAATCTCATGTATTAGCTACACTTGAAATATATATTTTATATTGTAAGGATTAATCGTCATTTTTGGCTATTAGTCTTCATGAGTGAAATTGTCTTCTATAGCAGAGGTCAATGGCTCATGTCCTACAGAGAATTAAAAAAACCCTCTGTCCTCTTTGAAAATGGTTGCTATCGTCTATTGTGCTCAACAGGACTGAGCCAACAGCCCCCTCAGTTACAATGCCCTTTTTCAAAATGGCCAGTACTCCTATTGTTCCCAATAAAAATTCACCCAAACAGCCCTCAGGGAAGATGCCCAGGAAGCCATGTGAGTGTAGTTCTAATCATAGGTGCTGCTAGAATTAGAGGTTTGAGGGGTGTTGCCATGCTCCCTGGCTTGAAGTGGTTTCCATCAGATACAGGGTTTACAGGTTAGTTCAATAGCTCACAGCACCCCAACTATACAAATTGTTCCAGCACCCCTCGCTCTAACTGCTCTGCATTGCTCCAGACTATGACAAATCAAGGCTGATATTATACACTTAAATTGTTAGAAATATCACGTGGTGACATTCTCATAGTTTGTTGTTTCTTGTTATGTGTGATATTTTTAATTTAACAAATGAAATTCCAAGATAAAAACTTCATTATACTGAAGTTAACATTGAATACAGATCAGCAACTTAAGGGTAAAACATTACAGGTATGTTGCTATTATTAAAAAAAAATGTGTAACGAATGCAGGAAATTCAGAGTGAAGGTTAAAATGGAAAGGCAATGAAAATATGTTTTCTTATATCCTGTATGGTAATACAGATGTAGGGCACTCAAACCTTAATGCTGCTCTGTAGGGACACTATACAATATCCACACAACACAATTAATGGACTGTGGCATTTGTATTCCAGATTAAATTAAACTGATTTTTAAAACCACATTAGATATTTTCATTTCCCCCCTCCCCTTTTCATCTGATGTTTGGACTATATTATCTGTCTATTTTGAGACTTGGTGCAGGGACCGTATCTTCCTCTCTGTTGTAAGTACACTGTTGGTGCTAATTAATAAATAAGAGTTAGTGATAGATTAAAATGATTGTTTTATCTGAACCCTTTTTGGTCTCCCTTCCCTTCCCCCCCCTTAGGGAGAACACTACTGGACAATCTCAAAGAACCATCCCAAATATGTGACTTCTTCAAATCACACACACTCCACTAATCTAATGTTTTAAACATGTTGTACTATAAACAAAATATGAAGCATCGTCATCTCACACATCAAATTGTGTTTTTCAGACAAAATGATATTTGACATTTGTCAGAGTTGATCTGTAGTGTATAGGAATTGGGTAATATCCCATTACATAGTTTGGGAGTCTTCTAGAGGATCTTCCGGTCTTCTGTTGCAGAAAACATCAGAACCCTGCCAGAACCACAATATACAGAGGTAGCTAGGTACTGTATATTTGAACATAGTTAATCAAGTTATCATTTAGTTATTTGGAATCCAACTGTACCAATGTGGTTTCCCCATATTCTCAGTGTTGCGTAGAGAGTAAGGACACAACAGGCTCACATACCAGATAAATATTTAATGTTAATTGAGAATACATACAAAATAAATGGCTAACAATTTTGTACGGGGTATGGAGGGGAGCTTTGCTGTATAACAGGGGTGCCAAACATATGGTCCATGGCCTAGATCTGAATATAGGGCGCACAAATACATTTATGACCTATATTTCATATGCAGATTGTGCAGAATCTAAGTGTACATTTAAAAATAAAAAGTAAGTTTTGATACCTTAGGGCTGCAGATACAATCTTCCAATGTAAACCAAGTGTAAACTGATGTGATTTCTGCCTGAGTCTGCAGACAACCTGAAAACAATGACTTCCATAGCTCCTACCTGTCCCCATTCATCTCATTTGAGTGAACTAAAAACTTGAATGGCCAGCGATGATAACATGGCAACATTAAGTATTCTGCAGCTGATCATTTTAGCAATGGAACAGGAATGAGGATAGGAGTGAAACCATTGAGGGGTGGGAACTGGGAATTGCTGCAGGGATAAAAATACAAAAGGAGGAACAGAGGAAATACACAAGACAAGAAAGTGGGAGCAAAATAGAGGAAAAGGGGAAGGAGTAGAAACAAAGGGCTGAAACAGCAGTGAAATAAGGGGGAGCAGATGTTCTCATTTAGTGATACTGAATGTGATAAGGATCTAAATACATAATAAACAGATGTTTAGTTACATGAAGGCTGTGTTCTCCCCTTGATCTCTGTGCAAGCCACCCACTAACATCAGTGGGAGCTCTGCCGTAGATTAAGGTGAGGATGAAGCTCTGACTTCATTTCCCACCCCACAGACCAGGATTAAACCTTCTACTCCTAATGATTTTGACAGCCCTGCTATATAGCATACCGTATTAATTCACTTATTGAGGCAGTTGTACAATTTCTGGATATAATCTTATGGAATATTGTACCATGTGTCTTGAGCTATATCACATTTCACAGTTTATATTTGGATCATTATGTTGAATAATCAAGTTCTTGCCAGTAAGATTATTTCCATACTTCCAAACATCCAGCTGATGTTTCCATAATTTCTTCCAGTGCTGTACATTAAATCATTTCCCAAATATACTGAGAGCAAATTAATACCAAAACCTAAAATGAATCCTTTTCAATTCTATTTCTAATAATACTAGGCATTTATGTAACACTTTCCACCTTCTCAAGCACTGTGCTAATGTTTATGGTGACACTTTCTTTACAAAAGGGGCATTGCTGTCAGTCCAATCAGACTGCAGATCTACCAAATCCAAATAAGCAAAATCTCTCTTTTTTTTTTTTTTTAAACTCTGCCTTTAAAAACAAATTCTCCCACTCCAATGTGTTTTAATGGAATAAAAAGGCCTGTCACTGTTTTTCTCCCTATTTTTAGTTTGGTACGGCATGGCTGTGGACGATATGTGAATTCTTAGTGAAACTCCGCGATGTGTTGGAAGGAGTTCTTCGGAGCTCTTTGTTAAACCCACCACATTTTAGGAAGGGTTGGGCGGTGAGTTCCCCCCTTCTCTCAATACTGGGAGCAATCCCTGCTGTTTGTTCATAAAACTATGCCTGATGAGCAATTTGCTAGCTTTGAAATAGACCAGATTGCTCCAAGTGTTGGGCACATCTTAAAAACAAATGTTCACAGGCATGGATACCCCCAGAAGCCTTAAAAATAATCGTCATTCCACCATCCTTTTAAGTCTACACGCTGAATTCTATGCTACCCTACCAATATACTCAGCATATTTTTCTGGAACACAGTCCAGACATTTTCAAAATGTGCCATTAATGTCAGCTTGCTTACTGAGTGTTGCCTACCTCCTTGTTTATGGCTAGGAAAAAAACATACATGTTTAAACAAGAAAAAAAAACTACATTTGCTCATTCAATATCTGCAAGCACCACTTACTTTCTGGGATGTACACAGAGTTGGTCACAGACTAAACAGGAACATTTCTGTGGAAGTCGCTTTTTGAAAACATTAGCAGTATAATCAATTTTCAAATGTAATTTGAAACAATTATATTCTTTGAAAACCATCAGCTTTTTCTCCTCCATCTAAATGTACAGTAAGAATAAAATGTACAGTGTCTCAGTTATATAAAGGGATCTAAACATTTGTCGTAGAATACTTTCACACAGGATCTGTGGAACACCACTTAAAGTCAGGGGGCCATAGATTTCATCACACTTCCCTCCTCCTGTCCCTCCTCTTCCGCTTTCAGATGCTACTCATCCTCACAGCAGCCTGACTCTCTGGGACCATGACCCCCTACACCTACCCCCTCCAAATTTCAGTGGGTGGCTTTGCAACCTGATATGCAGGATCACAGCACCACTCAGCTTTGGCCCAGCCCACCTTCCATCATGATAGAGAAGCCAAGCCAAATTTGAGTGAGTGTCTTTTGGACCTGGCACATGAGGTCACCGTGCTATTCAGGTTTGGCCCGACCAAAAAGTGGTCAGGCCATGGCCTGGGTGGTCCCCATCCAGTTCCGCAGCTCCCAGCCCAGATCTAGCCTAGTGACTTGGCCCCACCACAGTTTTCTCAGACTTGGTTTGAAAGTGGCCTTGGGACTTTTCAACTATTTACATTTTTGAAAGTTTTTGGATAACACCTTGTGTTGCAGGTGTGGACGAGTTAAGCAGCTCACAGAAAGGGACCCAATTCCTACTCTACGGGGGCCAATGTCAATTTTGCCATTGATTTAAATGGAAGCAGGGGCAGGTCCGAAGAAGAAATGATCCGAGACATCACTCAAACATCAAACTTAACTCAGTGATTTTTTGTTGTTATTTAAGTGAATCTGGTTACGTTTTAATATATTCCTTTACATTTTCATGACCCTGGACGTCCTGGTTCTTGATGAAAGTGGAAGGGCTGCGAATGGTTGCTTCACTGGGGCTCAGGCAGGCCACTAAAGTGACATGGAGAGAGGGTGCAGCTCTCCCCTTTGCATAGTACAGTACAAGTAAGTAAAATCTATTTATTTATGTCTGAATATTTATGACATCAGATGAGAATTTTCAGAAGCCTTCTTGCTCCATCGCTGACTTTGAACACTCAGCAGGTGACTGCCCAATGATTTGTCACACAGAGTCTATCCATCCCCTCACTGATCATCCCCTACTAAGATGACCCGCCACCATTCCTTCCATGATAACTTCCTCAAAGTTATTCCCATCTCTACACCTAATGTGACCAAAGTGTATTAATTTGCTCCTGTTACTTTCCTACAGCATGGTTTGCTTCTCTCCAATAGCATTTCTAGCATAAACATTCATCTTCTTTCTTTCATTCCCGGCCGGGAGATACGCAAGAGTCTTCACCAGCACCACCTCTCAAAGGCTTCAATTTTCTTTTTACCAGTAACATTAAAATCCTACAATTCTGGTAAATTAATAGTACAGCATGGCATGCCCCAAATAACTAAGTGTTCGATGTACCAACCGAATAAACTTTCAGAGTCTGCTATTGCTAATGGTAACTTTCTGACCAAGTGTCTTGTTATGAGATTGACCTCCAGTTTTGGAGATGCAAAACTGAGGGTGCAAATATTTTCAGTATAGGGCTATTAGACATCTAAATCCCTGACTGAGCCTGCCAATCAAGAATTTAGGCCTAAACCTGCAAAGGAAAAGTAGATCCCTTTGCAGGCTTGTAGCCCCACACCTTAATTTTAGGCACATATAACTGGTTACAAAAATGTACCCAGTTATTTGTCTCTATCCAAAGAGGCCAGTATTCATAATTTTTATAAAATGTGTACAGATTTTTTTTAAATGTCTAGTTTGTTTTGTGTTAAACATTCAGAGAACAACTTTCCAACTAGGAGATTTAATAATGTGGACACTGCAATCTGTAATGATTCTCAAAACATTTGCAGTATATCTTTTCTGCCAATGAACAGTATACTGTGCCTGTATTACATCTTCTGCGTAGTTATTGTTATTTACATCCTGGTTTCAATATATTTTAATTATTTATAATATAAGTCACTTCAATGTTTTTGTTAGTCCTTGCTACGTATGCATTTCTGCAAATTATTTGTTAAATAGTTCAAATTTGCATATATGCAACAGGAATTCAGACATAGAAACTAGCATGTTTATTTGGAGAATTTAAAACAAAATATTGTTCACTGCTATCCCTAAGAAGTTCTGATGTCTAATCTGGTCTTTTTAATACCTGTCCACAAATCTGATTGTGTTTATGCTTCTAAAATAACCGAGTAATGAATGTGATCAATTTGTATGATAAGCTGTCTCCCAAAAAAGTGGTTGAAGCATCAACACTTGTAACATAGAAAATCAGGCTGGACAAAGATGAGTGAATGTAATATAGGGTACAATGCTACATGGGCCAGAATATGACCCATAAATTAGGCTCTAACCCAAAACCCACTTAAGTCAATAGTAGTCTTGACGTCAATGGGCTTTGCATCAGGCAATTGATGACCTAAGAAATCTCTTCTATTTTCATATGCTGTGATTATCTGAAGACATACACACCTGGGGGTAACAGTGGATAAGAAGCTGGATATGAGTCAGCAGTGTGCCCTGGTTGCCAAGAAGGCTAATAGCATATTGGGCTGCATTAGGAGGAGCATTGCCAGCAGATCGCGGGAAGTGATTATTCCCCTCTATTCGGCATTGGTGAGGCTGCATTTGGAGTATTGTGTCCAGTTTTGGGCCCCCCACTACAAAAAGGATGTGGACAAGTTGGAGAGAGTCTAGCGGAGGGCAACAAAAATGATTAGGGGGCTGGAGCACAAGACTTATGAGGAGAGGCTGAGGGAACTAGGCTTGTTTAGTCTGCAGAAGAGAAGAATGAGGGGGGATTCGATAGCAGCCTTTAACTACCTGAAAGGAGATTCTAGGGAGGATGGAGCTAGGCTGTTCTAGTGGTGGCAGATGACAGAACAAGGAGCAACGGTCTCAAATTGCAATGGGGGAGGTCTAGGTTGGACATTAGGAAAAAGTTTTTCACTAGAAGGGTGGTGAAGCACTGGAATGGGTTACCTAGGGAGGTGGTAGAATCTCCATCTTTAGAGGTTTTTAAGCTGAGGCTTCACAAAACCCTCGCTGGGATTATTTAGCTGAGGTTAAGTCCTGCTTTGAGCAGGGGGTTGGACTAGATGACCTCCTGAGGTCCCTTCCAACTCTATGATTCTATTCTAAGCGCCCATGTTAAAACGTTCTTGTTTTTTGGAGTGGATATCCGCTTTTCCACAGCCTCTTACACAGGGTCTCCCTTGTCCAGAACTAAGGCTAGCTTGTGCTATTAAGGTTCCTCCAGCTTTTATTCTGGGGTACTATCCTGTATGTACATACCTGAAACTACCTCCCATAGCAGATGCCAGTATCCACCATCCCTGATCAAAACTCCAAATGGGAGGGTAGTTCCACAAACTGTCCAGAACGAGCTACTCTCAAAGTTGAAAGCTCACTTTGTCAATATGCCTGCACCCAGACGGATGCAAGTGTCCAAAGTCTGATTTCAAACCTGAGACTTGTGTGCAGAGCCAGTCACTAACTATCCATTCAAATGTTCTTTTAAGTACAGAACTTTATCGAACTTCTAAAATATCCAACACAGACTCAAACAGAAGCCAAGTTTTACTTCCCTCCTCCAGCTTCATCATCAAACTTGAAGTTGACCTGACCCTCTGAATCTAACATACACACAAACACACAGCTAGGCCTCACCAATAAAGTATTTCAAGTACGAACAATACACCCACCAGAATGTATCCTAATTCACACTGATGACTGGAAGACCCTTAGTGAAGTACTCAATGTCATGAATTAAGCTTTGGCTGCACTACATTACAATTTGTAAGTATTTTTTAAAAAATGTGTAACATGTCCCTAGGGTTAAACACAAACTAGGAATTAACATTTGTTCCTTGGCTACACTACAGTTAAAAATCATGCTAAAGCCTGCTTAGCAGCTGTAGGTTGGACCTACCCTCTTTGAGGCATCAACAGTCAGAAAAAAAAGAGTTTCATGTTAAATCTGAATTACAAAAACCTAATCCACCAACTGAATCCACCCAGATGTCATTTGCTGACAACACTATGATTCAGCTGAGCACTATTTACATTCAAGTCACGATGCATATTAGACACGTGATTTGGAAAGGAAAAAGGTGGCTTACGCTACCTGAGAGTGCAGGCATGAGGGCAGGATTTAGTTGATCAGTTAATTAAACTCAAATCCAAAAACATGTATAAGAAATGCATTCTTTCACTTTCAACATAGTAAATTGAATCTCAGTTTATTTACCCTCCTTTAAATAAAGAGACATCCATTATTTTGTTTAGTAATAATTACCAATCAATGTCTAGCATCATTCTCAAAAAGTTAACAACTTGTCTTTCTTAGTGAGCGCACAGCACATGCACTGAAACAGGTTTATCAACAAATGTCATGTCAACACTTAATAGAACAGGGATTTATGTGAGATATCAATCAATTACTCTTTGCCTTTCTCACTGGATATGGGTGTGTGTTTACCGAGTGTGTCTATGTTTACATATTCATACAACCAAAATATTTTGTTCAGAGTTGCGAATGTTTCAGAGTTACGAATAACCTCCATTCCCGAAGTATTCGTAACTCTGAGCGTCTACTATAATTTGGTCATGAATGCTCTCCAAAAGGAGCACTATTTGCATGCCAAGTATCAAAGGTTATGCAGGGAAAAAAAAGAGCTTTTTTTTTTTTTTTTTTTTAAACACAAGGAAAGTGGGTTTTGGCCTTCGGTATCTTTGAAATTGTTAAAAAATATTCCTAACTATGCAAAATAAAATAAATAATATTAAAATTGCCTCTCAGTTGAGATAAGCCTGGAATAAATATTGGAAAGGAATAGCTATCAAAAAGCGTAGGGTCCAAAATGAAACATTGCAAACTAATCTAATTGTGTTCATTATTAAGCATGTGCTTTTATCTCTATCTATCTATAGCTAGATAGATAGATTGCGTGTGTGTTTGACACACACTCACAAATATACACATGCAAAAAGCAAAGAGCTAAGTAATAAAACAGTGAGATTTTAAATATCCTCTAATGAAGAAGTTCAAACCTTCCCAAAGCAAAGTTGGCATTGTCTCTTGCACATACAACCGGGTGTTTTAATACATAAACATATAGCAATCACCAGTCTGTTGTACTATTTTAAACTTATACAATAAAGAAGTGTTCTTTAACCTCTCCTCTTTGATACACAGAATTTCTTACCTGAAAGACACTTTATTTTTTTTTTTTAAATCCATGCTCTGAGAACTCAGGCAGCTGAATGGATGTTTATGAAACTTACCAAAGCAAGTCATTTCTGGGCTGAGGCCAAGTATGAAACATTTAATCTCAAATGATAACTGTATAAGAAAGATATCAAATACTGGAAAGAAGGGTTTTAGAATGAAATCACCATTTCATTTTTAACTGATACAGCTTCTTCCCTCATGGCAGCCAAACACAGCAAATGATAAATTATGGCCAACACAAATCAGAAGGGAAAGTGACAGTACTCGTACGGTGCCAATTAGAAGTAACAAAATGCAGGAAACATTTTGTCAGATGTCACTTAGCAATGATATCATAGAGGAATCAGGGAGTGGGATTTGCCTGCATACTAGAAATATCTTAGGAAGTGGATACTAAGAACCAGAAATAGCAAGAGGGGACTGAGCCTAATCTTGGCCTGTAGAATGAAGAGGAAAGATTATTCAGATCTAACTTTATCTCGAGGAGCAAATAGAGGATTTGACATGTTATTTCACTTGATTAGGCTCAGTTCTCCCTTGTCCAGGATTCCTGTGTTAATCACAAAAAGACTACAGAAAATGTCTCTATAGACATTCTAATAGAATGTCCCGAGTGCTGCTCTGACAACAAAGTCAATGACCCTTTTAGGTGGAACCCTGAGAGTAAAAAATGAATTTTACGAGAGGACATTTCATGATGAAATAAGTGTATGTGTCAAATAAGTTTCTGGAGACCAGTCCAATTTACCTGAGCCATCTCAACTACATAGATTATGGCTAACATTTTCAAAAGAGCGTAAGAGAAAAGTACCTCATTTGGAAAATGTGACTAAGGCTCCTAATTCTTATAAACTCTTTTGAAAAATCTACCCAACATTTCATCTTAGTCTAATTTACCTAAAGTGTAATATAAATATGAAAATAGATCATGAAAGGATTGCAAGAGGTAACTGGTTGGCAGTAGCTCATTAGCCCAGCTGAGTTTTCTGCCAAAGAACTGATCTGGGTGCAATGCTAAGATCTATGAGCCATTGCTAACAAAACAGATATTTTAGTGTTCTGCAGATATATGATTCTTCTACTTACTCTTAATCAGGATCTCTATTTTCCTCTACAAAATTCTTGAGTGAGACAGGATGTGCATCTTTACTATGGAGGCTGACAGCATCAGTTTCACAATGCTCCCAGCTTTTGCAAGCATCATATAAGCCAATGTTTCTCCACCTTTTTGATACCAGGGACTAGGCTTGCTGCCTCCTTCAACTGGGTCAGGGAGATTTCAGGGCCCGGCATCGGTCCACAGACTGGTCACTGAGAAACTCTAAGTAAGCAATTCTCAGAGTCAGCTAGCCTTAAATTAATTTAAGGTCCTTCTAAATGTCAACTTTCATGTAAGTAAGCACTAACCTAGTAATAAGTGTTGGCAAGTACCTCACATTGTGATACATTCTGCTTTCCGCCATCATGGCTGTCTAAATTATATTTAATTATAAAATATCATAGCTGCTTTCATGGCTAAATACAATTTCTTAAAAGCATTACATTTAAAGACAGAAGTTGAAAAAAAAAAAGATTTAGTTCGGAATTTTAATCTGTTTTCATAGAATAGAGGACGACATGTACTCAAAGGGTAATAAAAGCTACTTTATTGATTCACCTGATTTGAACTTCTTGCCCTTATATAGCCTTTTAAGGTGAACAAATATGAGTATTACCTCATGGATGAAACCCCAGGGAAGCGGTCCTAACAGAGGCAAGCAGATATCTAGCACATTGCAGAGGTGATTTATTTGACATATTTGGTTTTCAAATGATACTTTCTAAGTAACCTCCATCAACTCTGGAGTAGTATTAAATGGTATCCTGCAGAGGTGATACGGGGGTGGCGGGGGCCACACGGAGGCACGTGGCCCCCCAGAGATGCTGTTTGGATTGTACTGAACATGCTCAGTAACATCTGCTGAAGGTGCTGCCCTAACCTGGACCCCTCGCCCCCACTATGGGCAGGTAAAGTCCTCTCTGGTATCTTGAGTAGCCTGCCTGTCTCTTGCTGTATATCATAGGCTAATCGCAGAGCAAAAGCAGAAATGGATAGAAGGATAATTAGAAAAGTACGTCATTAAAAAAAAAATCTCATTTTAATTAAAAGAAATGAGCTTCCAGGTTTTGTATACACAAACAAGTCTTGCATGTTAAGCCATAGTTAAGCTATAGACATCACTATGACAGTTTTATGAAGGCGTTTGAGAGATCTCGCTTTATTCATTTTTGTTGCTTATCAATATACTACAACATTATAAACATTTACAGAAGACAACTGCCCCTCACTGTAAGGCAGTGACTTAAAAAAATCCTCCGACCCACTACAACTGAAAACAGGGCTGACATTTTCATTGCATTAATTATCTTTATTAACCTGTCCTGGCCAGTGATTCTGGTTTATTAATGGTTGTGATTGTGACACATGAATTGCGCTTACTCATGTGTACAAGGGCTTTGTAAAACAACCTGTTTAAAATCATGAAGTAAATCACATAGAAAAGGTGGGGCGGAAGAGGGTAATGGCAATTAATTTAACACCCAACATACTTTGTTTTGACAGCTTTGAATATTCCGTGTTAGCTCTTTCACGTGCTGATCTCCACCTGCACTTGCGTGCAGCAGCAAACTGGTGGCACCATTTAAGCGCTGTCATCACACCCTGGCCCGGTAGCATTTTAGAATGTTGTTCTTGGACTACAGAGTGTAACTCGAACACATTTTGCCTCACGTGCAAGTACCAGGTATATTCAGCAACTATGAATGAAATCAAGTGTTACTCAGTGTCACCGGGGAGCAGTTTACCATGAGCTTTCTTACAAAGCATAGCTAGGGATGAAGAGAAATTGATCATTTAAAGAAATACCAGACAAAAACATATTACTCTGATTCTGGATTATTCTTCTTGAATGTGAACAGTTTTTAACTAACTTAACCTGAAGATCTGAGTTCTGTGCCGATGCCATGTTCAAGACTACAGGCTGAGTCCTTGGTTTGGATCGGACTGCTGTGTACTGCTGAGTTAGTGCAAAGCAGCCAGAAAGTGTCCTTAAAGGGGCAGCTGAGGATTATCCATCACACAGGAAACACTGGGTGGCACATAGCTGGTGTAGGCCTGCTGCGGCTAGCATAATTTAGAGCAGCTTTATGCCCTAAGTTGCTAAGCTTTTAAGTTACTGAGGGCATTTTGGTCCCCATGATGATCCAAGAAGGGAGAATTGGACTGGCGCCTTAAAGCCAACTTTCCTTTCCAATTTCCTCAGTTGTGCCAAGCATACACTAAAAGGCTCAATCCTGCAAGCCTTTAACTCTTCTGAGTAGTCCCACTGTAGCCAATGGGTCTGCTCATACGATTAAAGACTATTCATCAGATTGACGGCATGGAGGACTTAAACTTGTTTTGGAGAAGGAGAAAACTAAAATGTCAGGGCACTGGTAATGCACTACACCCTGGCTAGAGATCCAGCCCAAGTTGCTGGTGATTGAAAGTTGTTACCACATAATTGCTTCTCTGTGGCTTCTCTGATGAATTGATCATCTGTCTTGTTCTCACTAAAGAGACATCCCCATCAGAAAAAATACCAGCACTAGTCTGAAAAAAGAAAACATTTTTAGGCAGAAAAAAAATCCCCCATTTTTTTATCAAAATTTTCCAACCAGCTCTCAAACACAGCATTAGGATTAGCCCCTTTGTTGACAATCTCAGAAGAGATGTCAGAGATTAAATGGACACTAAAACGGTCCCTACTGATGAGCCTATTGTAAAATGACTACACCATTGTGCTGGGTGCCAGTGGCTAATGATGGTTTAAGTCCCAAGTACTGTCAATTTGACACCTTTCACATTTCCTTAAATTTAAAAGAATAACAAAAACACCTGGTTTTTAGCAACTGACATGGTCTCAGCACTTTATTTGTGTCATCTCTGTGAAATCTCTGATTCTGAGCTGCACATAGTTTTCCTTTTAAGGTAGTTCATGATAATGGACTTTTTGGCCAACACATTAAGTTGCCCACACTGGATGGGTTACCTAAGGTAGCCTCAGAATAAGCGATTACTGCTAACTCATGGTGTAATGATCTTCTACCTTGTTCTGATTTTTGTTCCATGCTGTGAGGCATGACTTCTAGTTCTTTAGCTCTGATAGTTCTTTAGTTGGTACGTTCTAAGTCTAACTTGCTGCTTATACATTGAAGTGGTAAAAGTTTGTGGAATTTAAGTAATGGGAGCTCCTGGAAATATCCCATCCAAAAAGCTTGAATTAGGGTGGAGTCTTGACTCAGGATCATATGCCTTTGACTAGAATCTGGATATAGATCATATTTTATAAATGATTAATGCTGAAATGCAAATGTCTCGTTAGACCTGGAAACTTGTCTCTGGATTTCTCTCAATAAGTTCTGTTTTTGAGAGAAAAAGGGGAAAAATATTTCACAACTGTCAAACGCTATTATCAATAGTCTCTATAGCACCATGTTAGCTAATGCATCACCACATTCACAATATTTATTTATCTGAAATTTCCCCTCACTGGATCAGCCTCATGACACGTTAAGCTTGGTTTTGGGAGAGTCCCAGGAGGTTAAACAGTTAGACAATGTTCTTCTCAGATATTTCAGTACAACGCAAAACACTACTATTTTAATGTAAGTGGCCTGTTCCACAGACACTCACGTTTCAGCATCACAATTTCGGTGCACTGAAAGGTTGTTAAATACCACAGAATTCTACACTCATTTTGCAGAGGGAGCAGCCACCAGAGTAATTCTAAGTGTCCTGGATTCATGACCATAAATAATTGTGCACTAGTTAGTCAGAAAATAGGCCAATTGTAAAATGTGACTTTTTCAAAGCATTTTGATATCAGTGACAAGACAGTGAAAACCTTCCTAAGCACTGTTTGAAAAACAGTCACATGCTGCCACAGCTGTGGTCAGCATGGACGTTCAAGCTGGACCCAACTCATTAAAAGAGGGGGTGGTTGGTAGGGCTCTGTGAGGGCTCCGGGACTCCGGAACTTGTTCCCTCTTGGTCCAAAACATCCTGAACGTCCTTCTAGGCACAGTGCAAAAGACATCTGTTTACTAGGGGGTTTGGAGAGGGCTGCAGGTGGGGTAAAGGAAAGTTTGTAATTGGCTGGATGACTTCCTGCTTGAAATGATGATTTTTGCTGGTGGGATTTTATTGTATTATTTCTTTTGTGATAGAGCATAACAGAGCAGGCTTTTTAAAAACATTATTTAAATTTAAACAAATAATTAACTTCACAGCATCTTGTACAACAGGGGTGTGATCCATGACTGGGATTCTGAGACACAATCACAATACAAATTAGCAAACAAATAAATTAATAATAATAATAAATGAATGTTCAATAAAGGATCAGATCCTTCTCCCACTGAAGATGACATTGGGAGTTTTGCCACTGACCTCAACGGAAATATATCTATACAGTAGTACACGAAAAAACATTACTACCTGGCACGTACATGCACTGTTTGTACTGAATTTTTTTAATTCCTAAAATTATTATTATTAGCTCCTCCACAAACAAGAAGGCACTTCTGCCACACATGGTTTCCAACTAACATATTGTCTTTAAGCTTTAAAATATTTCATAGTGAAATTTCTACATTTCTAAATGTATTAACTACATTTAATAAATTTAGATTTTATAAATGGACTGATTTTTTCCAATTAAACAAATTTAAGAAATTTTACACATATACTTACTTATAAATATAATAAATTAACAATAGTTTATATAATGGATGAACTTCTAAAAGAGCATCCTAATTATGAAGGTCTTAGGGATAAATTGTCATTTGGTAAACACACCTTGCTACATTAAGATAAAATGAATGGATAACTATCAAGTTTAACATTTCTTTAACATATTTCTTTGACATATTCAATTTTTAGCAATACAATTCTTTTAATCTCATGAGATGTGGATACTGGTAATTCAATTTTAGTATTCGTGGGTGACTGGAATGCTGAAGGCCATTAACGTATGATTTCTTTTTTTCATTATTTTGGGGCTTGGGCAGTGAGACTAAATTATATGTTACAATGGCTGAGACAAGACAGGTGAGGTAATATCTTTTACTGGTCCAACTTCTGTTGGTGAAAGAGACAAGATTTTGCACTGCACAGAGCTCTTCTTCAGGTCAGTTACAAAGGCTGGAATTGTGGCAAATAAAAAGGGGAACAAAAGCAAATGACCAATCTTTCACTCTTTCTATTAACTCTGTTTAGTATATGCATTAATAAAATACTGTTTTCATCTTTGTAATAGTTATTATGAAACAATAACCATTTGGATTTAAAAAATTAAATACTCTGGGTGAAATCCTGACACTACTGAAGGCAACAGCAAACTCCCCATTTCAGTGGGGCCAGAATTTCACCAACTGGGTCTAATGCTACAGTACTTACACAGACCTCATTCCCATTGACCCTGATAAACTTGAATAAAGTTGCCTGAGTAAGCACTGCACGATTTGGCCCATGACAGGCAGTCAAAATACCATGTAAGATTTAATTACATTTAAAAAGGCTTCATTTAAGCATCTTACATTGGAATAAATACATGAAGAAAAAATTGTTAATATTGGGACTGTTCAAGGACAGTTCTGGTCCTGGGATTAGTGCCTCATATCTCCTTGCGAATGATTCACTGCTGATACTCAGAGTCAATCTTCTGCTCCCTGTGCTTGCCAGGGCAGGGATGCACTGCTAAAGCAGTGAGATCGATCCCATGGGAGGCAGGAGAACTTTATATCAGTCAGCAGTGACCCCAGTATCTGATGCAGGAATGAAGTGATGGGGTCTGATAGGAGTCATTTTCAGTTCTCATCAGCTAGAAAATCATCATGACATGGAGTTTGAAGGAGGTTAAGCCATTAGGACAATGAGGGATCCAACATTCCTCACTAAAGCATGCATAAGACACTCCTCTCATCTTAAAAAGCAAGTCATACTATTGGTTAGAAGATTTTTTTTCCTGTGGCTCAGCTATATATTTGTCAGAACAATAAGGACCCAATTTTACAAAAAGTACATGTAATAGCTGTACTATGCAAGCCCCTCTCTACCATAAAGCAGTTACCATTCTCCTGCACAGCACAAGAGACACAAAGTTTTATTATTCAGGCTCTCACGATCATTCTGAAGTTCATATACAGGTTTTACACAATTCAAAATGAGTGTTTCCTGAGTTAGGGATGTACAAAAACAGTAACAGAACCTCCGTGTTGGCCCTGTGTGTTTAAAGAACGTAGAGTGAAAGAAGTGACAGCATGGAAGTATATCTCTATGAATATCTCACATCTCCTCATGCCCACATTGTAGAAGACCACGCAAACTGCAAACACAGGCTTTCATCTGGCTGGATGATTCAGTGAGAAATCAGCAAAAAGAGGGAAGCCCTTTTTAGAACTAATGGTGCCTTTATGCAGCACTAAATTTAGTAGTAGTGTGGAGCTGATCACGAAGTGCCGAGATCAAGAAAACAGTGCTTCAATTCCTGAGATGCTCTTCAAAATGCATTAGTGTTTTTGTTTGTAACATACCTGGTTATTCTGCCAAATGAAAGATTACTTCCTCCATCTGTTTGAGGGTGTCATCTAGAACTAATTTTTCAGCTCATAGCCCCTTAACAGTCCTTGTCTGACTGTAAGATCTATTCCCGTTAAAAGTCCCAGAGAGCTGTACATCCTGGAACTGTGCCTCTAGAGTAAATGGGGATCAGCTTTAGGATGTACGTATCTCCCTGGTTCTCATAATGAATGAATCTGTCAGTCAGACTTGGAAGAGCCCACCCTGCATTAGAATTACAGAATGACTCCTTGACTACACTTGGGGAGTCCCTCTGACATCATTGATAGCTGCCCAGCTGCCATAGATGGCAGTCGGACCTGATGGAATGACACACTGCATGATGGGAGTAACACGTGTCAAATGTCTAATATAACACTCCACAGGTGTGGCTGAGGGGAAAACAGTTTTTATCAGTTGCTATGGAATCATGATTAGTTTGTATATCTGCAGAGCCAGTGAGATGAGAAATGAAGGCTATTTTTTGAAAAAGATGTAATGAAATCAATCCTTGAAGAACTTGTGGAGTCAAAGGCTAAAAAGGTTTGCCTGAATATCTTATGTTACTTGATATAGAAATAAATTTAACCGTGAGACGTAAAATGGGTGTCATTTTCCAGCTAGAGTTCATCACAAGAAGGTACTCTTTAGAGTCTCATGTAGAGTTTGTTTATGTACATAGTAACAGAACAACCATATCCTAGTAAATGCAGCAACTTATCAGAGAATAAGTAAATTAAGTTTTAAAATAAGAGAATACTGTGAAGCATGGAAACCTTTAAAAGAAACTTTCCCCTTATTCTCCCTAACTGCTAAAAGAAAACCTGATGTTCTTCTTTTAAAACGTGTCTGCCTCTAGGTTCTTGGCACAAGTTTACTGATGGGAGGACCAGCAATCTATTTAATGACTGCATTGACGTCAATAGCATAACTGAAATACTTACTAAGATGCATGATTCCAACTTTCAGGGGGAGGTGTTTTTCTAGGGTGTATGAACATGTGAAATGGATTCTGTCTGGGAATGAACTACACTTGAAGAACAGGAAATGAAAACTAAAATGTTAGCAGTATCTTTTGAATGTTTGTCAGTTATTGTCTTTTTTTCATGCAGATAACTTTTAAAGTTTACTGAGCGCATGTTGAATGAATATTTAATTTCTGGCAATATCAGAACTATTTACTGTTTCAACAGTTTAGACTTACCCAATTTCATGCCTATTAAATTATTATCTCTACTGAATTTCTGATGCAAAATTGAATATTTGCTTATAAATGGCTCCTTATTTCTACTAAACTTTAAAGTTGTTACCATGTGTCTTTTAAAATTTAGAACCTCATTTAAAAAACAATCACTGTATTATTTTGAAAGAATTATTTAGGTTTGAAGGGACCTCTAGTGGGTCACAAAATCCAGGATCCTTGTAGCAAGGCTGATTTCATTATTCATAATTAGCTCTTTTTAAGAGCACATTAGATATTTGGTGTGATGGAGATATTAGCCCTGTACAATTATTTACACAGTATTTACAGTATTTGCAGTGTACAGAGTTACAAACATATGTATTTTCTGGACTTGAATGATCTGCTTTAAAGCCAAAGTTCCAAATCTTGCAGTCTTTATTGTAGCAACCATCACTGGAGACTGAATCAGTCTGTAGAATTTCACATCCAATGTTTTATTGTGCACATAGTGAGATTCTGCTCTCACAGCAGTGTAAATTGGAGTAACAATACTGGCTTCAAACGAACAACTTCAGATTTACAACGTTGTAGGAGCTTACTCTGATCCATAGTTATTAATAACTCTCACAGCTAGATGGACTCTCTTCAGTGCACGTTTAAGAATGGTCTCATCATTCATTAACTGTTTATTTAAATGTTCATGCACGAGTCTGGGTACATTTTACACCCACATCAAAAACAAAAGCTTACAAGTTTTATGTTCATGTAAAGGCATGTGAGACGTGCAGACAAACGTGCAGATGTTTGGGAAAACCGAGTCTAGGGAACAGGCAAGGAAAAATACCAATCTTTCACTCCCATCCCTAAGAGTGGAATTTTAACACCACTTTAATCTTATGAGACCTGAAAAGCCTGTGTGTGACATATCACAAAAGGCTACAGCCCCTGAAGGCTATGTTGCAAAGCATAACAGTCAGGTTTCTTGTTTTGCTAGATACATAATTAATTGTTTGGAAATACCATAATTATTCAGAGTTGTAAACACCTACAGGGTACTAGGTTGCTTGCTGTCGTGAAAAGTTTGTGCAAACCTCTATAGCCCCAGGAGGTATGCAACATTGTTTGACCTTTAATATTAAGGTGTGTTCCTGTTAGCTACATTGGACATTTTAAAGCAATATTATATAAAATAGTCCAACATGCAAAAAATTGCTCAGATTATTTGCTGGGACATTGATCTTACAGCTCAAACATAACCCCCTTTGCCACTGCTCATCTAGGAGTGGCTTCCTCTTTTACAGTTCCACTGTGTACTATTTGTAATCTGGGAAGTGGGCCAGAACCTCAGTCCTCAGCTGAGACCAGCCTCCAGGCTCGGAGGAGGTCCTGGTAGAAGACCGGCAGCTCGGAGAGGTCTTGCGGAAGACCTCTCAGATGGAGATAAAGGAGTTGCTGGTCGTATCGGAGCCCTCGGAGGAGGAAGGCATGCGTCAAGTGGCTCCATGCCGGACTACCTGCACTATAAAGGAGTCTCTGCGGGGCCTGGAGGCGGAAGGTGTGGACCTGGCTGCGGAGGCAACACAGGCCTTGCCCTCCTTCCTCCAGGGGGAAACTCAGGATCCCTGCAGAGACCCAGTGCAGTCCTGACCAAAAGAACTCCAGTATCGACCACTGGAGGTGGGCCAGGAGTCTCGGGGGTGGGACCAGGGTGTTGAGTTGGTACCAGAGCATGGACAGGACTAGCTGGTTGAGCACCAGTGCCCTCCTCCGAAGGGAGAGGCACCAGAGCAGTCCCGTCCATCTCTGCTACCGCTCAGACACCCTACCCACCAAATCTTGCCAGTTCTCCAGCGGGGAGGGATGGGTGGCAGAGAGGTAGACGCCCAGATAAAGCAGTGGACCTGTGCTCCACCAGATGGATTGAAGTGCGGGTGGGAGAGAGTTCGCCTGCCCGCTACCTGGCCCCTACTATCAGGCCAGAGCTCTTGACACAGTTGATCCAGGCAGAGGAGGTTGCTGAGTAGATGGCCAGGCAGGCTTCCAACTGCACCAGGTCGTCCGACCTGGCCCGACAGCAGACAGCCTTGACGCACTCCTCGTCCGAAGCTGACTGGTTCAGTCAAGGTCCAGTTGAGCTTGACCAGGCACTCCGCGGAGACGTACAGCACCCAGAGAAAACCCATGAAACGGGCCTGAAGCCGAACGCCCACAGGGTGCCCAGGAGATACCCGTGGTCCATCCTGTCGAACACCTTCTCCTGGTCCAGGGACAGAAGGACGAATGACAGACCATCCATGCACCCGAGCTCTGGACCAGGTAGAGATTATCAAAGATGATATGGCCCGGGACGGTGTAAGTCTGGTCGGGGTGGACCATGTCCTGCAGCACGGACCCCAGCCTCAGCGAGATGGCCTTGGCCACGATTTTATAGTCCGTGGTGAGGAGCGAGATGGGACGCCAGTTCTGAAAGTCGCAGAGGTCCCCCTTCTTGGGCAGCAGGGTGAGCACGGCCCGCCTGCACTAGATGGGGAGCTCTCCGCTGGCCTCGCAGACAGTGGCCAGGTCTGGGCCGAGGATGTCCCAGAACGCGCGGTAGAACTTCACGGTCAGCCCGTCCATGCCCGGGGATTTGTTCGTGGGCATGAGGTGGAGGGCTTCCGAGAACTCGGCTAGAGTGAGAGGCAGCTCCAGCCGGTCCCGGTCACACACACTGACTGTGGGAAGTTCATTCCAGAGCACCCTGCGGGCGGCAGCTTTGGTTGGATCTGGGGAGAAGAGGGTAGCGTAGAAGACCCTGGCCCTTCTGCGCATTGCCACCGGATCCGTAAGGGGGGCGCCGTCCTCCGCCAGAAGGCAGGTGATGTGCTTCCAGGCCCCACTCTGTTTCTCCAGGGCGTAGAAGAAGCGGGAGCCATGATCCATCTCCCAAAAGAGATGGATGCGGGATCGAACGAAGGCACCCCGAGCCCAAAGGTCTTAGAGGGCCCGGAGCTCCTCCCGCTTCTCCCGGCACGCTCTGCAGAGGGATGGATCCTCAGGGCTGGCAGCCAGATGCCTCTCCAGCTCTAAGACCTCCCGCTCCAGCTGCCCTATCCCTGCATCCCTTTGCCGGCTGGCCCCCTGCGTGTAGTCGCAGAAGAAGAGCTGGGCGCGCACCTTCCCTACGTCCCACCAGCGCCGCGTCGAGGGAAAGGCGTGCCTCTGCCCTTGCCGGGCCAGCCAGAACTCCTGGAAGGAAGCCACGAAGCCCACGTCCTCCAGCACGCTATTGTTAAAGTGCTAGTAGGCTGACCCCAGCCTCTCCACAGTGAGAGAGGCTGTCAGGGTCACCACGTGGTGATCCGAGAACATGGCCGGCCGGACGCAGGAGGAGTGGGCCTGTGAAAGATGGTAACGGGAGAAATAGATGCGGTCCAACCGGGAGTGGCACGACTGATTGTCCCCCACCCGGACATAGGTGAAGGTGACGACGTCCTCAGGGTGGTGGTCGCACCAGACATCCACTAGAGAGTGAAGGTCTATAATCGACTAGAGGACGTCCGTGGTGGCCGGACACTGCTCGGTCCCCGTGCGGGCTCGTTCCTTGAGGGTGGTGTTAAAGTCCCCGCCCAGGACCAGGCATTCGCGAGGTCCAGGGTGCCGAGGAAGGTGGATGCCTGTTGGAAGAACCACACCCACTCCGGGCCCGATGTCGGGGCGTAGGCGTTGATAAGGTTCAATGCCAGCCCCTCCATGTGGACCCAGAGGTGCAGCAGGCGGCCCAGCACAACCTCGGCGACCCCCAGCACCTTGGGCTGCAGGTCGGGGGAGAACAGGGTGGCCACTCCGCCCACGCAGGCGAAGAGGTGATTAAGGTACACCCCGTCCCCCCCACTCCAGCATGCCTCGGCAGCCAGATCAGTGTGGGTCTCCTGCAGGAACACCACAGCATACTCTCCCTCCCGAAGGAAGGAGAGCACCTGGTTCCTGCAGAGACCCGTCTGACAGCCCTGGGCGTTCAAGATTGTGAAGGTGACAGGCATGAGGAGGGCTGTGGGGGATCCTCGTGGGCAGGAGCGCTAGCGGCTCCTGTCGGGCTCCGCAGCAACCTGCGGCCAGTCCTGAAGGTCACCAGGGCGTCACGGAAGTTGTGGGCCCGCTGGTAGGCCATGGCGTCCCGCTTCCCGGTCCCTTTGCCCTCCTTCAGTATGGCCCTCACAGCTCTGAGGATGCGGTGGAAGTCCCCCCAGCACTGCAGGGCGAGCTGCAACTGGTTCCAGGTACCCCGCGTGTCCAGGAGGGAAGGTGTGCAGCTCGTCCTGCAGCACTTTGGGGGGCAGGTTGCCCTCCAGCCCGGCCCGGCCCCTGCGGCAGCCTCATGGTCCGTTGGAGCAGGCACTGGGAACAGCGGCAGAGGGAAGACCGCAACCCCAGGCAGGCTGGAGAGGTGAATGCAAAGGTCACTCCCTGGGAACCCTCGAGGGGAAAGGAGATGACATCAGGGGCGGCAGAGGCGCAGGTGGTGAGGGGAGGAAGGGAATGATCAGGGGTGGGGAGCGGACTTGGGGCAGGATCGAGGGCAGGGAGGGAGGAGGGAGCTTGGGCAGGGTCAGGGCAAGGGTCAGGAGAGGGGTCAGGGCTGGGATCAGGGGAGGGGACCACAGCCCGTGCAACCGGACCAGCGGGGGTCAGTGCCTCCTGATCAGGGCCAGGAGCTAAATGGGTGGGTGATGGGGGGGGGGTGTCCTCCATGGGGCTGGGCCCAGGCGTCTTGGAGGTCTCGGCGCCAGTGGCTTCAGCTCCAGATGAAGGGGGAGCCAGGCTGGCACCCTCAGGGGTAGGAGGGGCAGCTGTCCCACAACAGAGGAAGGGATGCCTGGGGGCCCGGAGCCTGACTTCTCGTCCCCAGTCGTTGCCACAGGGGCTGCGGCGGCCTCGACGGGGGAGTCGCTGCCGGCCAGGCAGGTGGAGGGACCTAGGGGTACCCCAGGGACAGCACTGGGAGTAGCAGCCTGAGAAGGGAGGGAGGAGAGAGAGAGGGGCGGCTGAGCGCTGCTCCACTCGAGGCCCTCCATGGGTGGTGGTGGTGGGGGGGGATTTGTCTCCCCCCTGCCAGGCCGGGTTCAGACCCAGGGCATCAAGCTCATCAAAGATGCATGAGAGGTCCTCCCCCGCCACCACAAGATCCTCTTCAGTGGCGGCCAAGGTTGCTTCAGCACCAGCGGAGGGGCTCAGAGGACAAGGGGGCGGGCGGGCTTGCCACCGGGGCTCCCTCGAGGAGGGACTCCAGGGTGGAGATGGTGTGGCCCACTTCTTCCACCCTGGCTTCCTCGGCTGGTGCTGCCCGCTGGGCTCCAGCAGGGGGCACGGCGGAAGGCCTGGCTCCAGCAGCCCCCTTCATGGTCTTGCAGGGGCTCTCCCCTGCCTCGGGAAGGAGGGGGAGGGAGTGCAGGGCGGAGGGCCGGTCAATGAGGGCAGGGCCGGGGGGCAAGAGCACAGGAGTCGGGGCTTGGGAAAATGTGGGCAGGGCAGCAGGAGGAGGGGAGGGCTCCTCCTGGGGCCAGCTCCCTCCAGTACCCAACACTGGCGGCCCTGGCTCCCTCTACTCCGCAGGCCCCGCTGGACTGCGCCGGGGCCTGCCCATTCACCCGGACGGGTCACCCCTGAGGCCCGAGCAGAGGTGACATCCCGCGACGGAGGAGGAAGGGTGGTCACAGGGACCAGACGGCTAGGATCATCGCCGCTGGCCTGGTTGGTGCCCCCCGGGGGTGCTTGGCTTCCTCTGAGCGCCCAGAGGTGGGCGAGCTTTACCAGCCCCGCCTACCAATAAGGCCAGGGGCTTTAGACTATTTTGCCTGCCCCGCTTGCTTGAGGGCTGGGGGATATTGACTCCTTGACTAGCCCTGCCCGGCTTGAGGGCCGGGGGCTGTAGACTGCTTTGCTCGCTCCGCCTATTGGAAGGCCGGGGGCTACTGACTACTTCACCAGCCCCGCCCGGCTTGAGGGCCGGGGGCTGTAAACAGCTTTGCCTGGCCTGCCTGTTCTGAGGGCTGGCACCAGACTGCTTGGCTATAGACTGCTTCGCCTGCCCCGTCCTGCCTGAGGGCTGGAGGCAATAGACTGCTGGCCCACCCCGCCTGTTGGGCAGGCGGGGCCGTGGACTCCTTACTAGCCCTGCCCTCCATGAGGGCCAGGGGGCTACAGACTGCCATAGATGCCCGCCTGGCCGAGGCCAAAGACTAGTAAGCCGTGAGCTTATCCCCTTAGACCAAGGTGCTGTGGCCTCCCTCGGAGCCTGGGCCTGAGGAAGGGTCTTGACGCCTCTGGCTAGACCGTGCCACCAGTCTACACATTGTTACCAACACAAAAGTCTTCTCTGCAGCACCTACCATCAGGAACAACTGACTCCTTATTTATTATTGATGCTCTTCTATAGATATACACAATCCTTTACAAACATATCAGATGTCAGGTCTCTGCCATGGGGAGCTTACACTAATTCAGACAAATACAACATGAATGATACAAAAATCATGCAGAAAATTCAGATCAGGCAGTTTTGGAGAGGAAGTTGATAGTGGAAAGCTAAGTGAAAAACACAGATGTTATGCAGGGACTTGCAGGAAGAAGAGAAGGCTGTTCCAAGTGTTAAGGTGTGGCATGGAAAAGATCATGAAGCGAAGAGTGGGAATAGGACACAAAGGGAGTAATTATGAGGAAGTATTGGGAGGAACAGAGGATATGAGACATAAACAAGAACAAAGAAGTAGGTGAGGGTAGAGCTGTGCCAAGCTCTGAAGGGAGAATAAAGAGCTTAAATTTAATGTGGAAACCAGTGAAGTGATATGAACAGTGGGGATGAAAAAGAAAGGTGGATGGAGGTGGAAGAGTTGTGGTGCTGGGAGGCTGGAAAGGAGGAGGTGACAGCTCACCAATTAGTGGTCAAGATTTAATTACCTGGAGTCCAACAGGGTAGGAAAGAGTCATGGGCAATTGTGTCGAAGGTAGCACAGAAAAGTAAGTGCAGTGGAAAGGCTAGTCTCTTTGCACAGAAGAAGAGATCATTAGGGACCCTGTTGAGGTTAGTCGCCCATTATGAGAGAGAGAGAGAAATGAATTAGAGAAGAACAAAGAATTGGGGGAAAGACAGTAAAGATAAACTGAGCAACCAGCACATGGAAGGAGCTTGAAGCTGAATGAGATGGAACGGCTGTTTGAGAAGCTGGAATAGAACAGAAACAATAGAATGCTTGGAGGCTGAGGGAAAGGAGCTAGAGGATGATGATAAAAGAAGAATGAGGGGGGACAGTGAGAACGCCTTTAGGTTAGAGTACTGTGCTCCCCCGATGCATCTAGCCTTCCCCCTCCCGCTTTGGGCTGCTTTGCACCCCTTGAGGGCTAGCAGGGAGCAGAGTCTCTGGGCACTACTGTGGTATTTACATATATAAAAATCATTACCCTTGTTTCCTTGAGCATGGGACCATGGCTGCGCCTGATCCATATACAAGATATCAAAGGGGTGAAGTCCTCGCATCTTCCCCCTGCTCAGCCATGCAGGGGTAGGCCCAATCTAGTCCTTAGTGGCCACTAAGTGGTAATATCCAAAATCACTTGTCAGTTTATTTTTAAATTAACAGATAAATTCCTCACATTTAAATGCTTTTAAAAAATTTTACTCCTTCCCCATATCTACTTCTGTATTTAACAAAGCTGGTCACTTTTCATCTCTCCCCTGATTTTTAAGACCCACACCACTGCATTCTGAATGAACGTGATGAGGGATTAAACCCCTAACTCAATCCATCTGGGACAATTGTCTTCTGTTACCCTGGTGCAACCCACTAAGGAAACAGAGTACAGCATTTGGTCCTTTTAAGATTTGTCCACTATTTTCTTTGTTGTGTGGGAAGGAAAGCACCCTGAACCCAAAATATACGTGACCTGGTGCGATGGGGCATAGAAACGCACACAGTGACAAAAGAATTAAGTGGCCTGAGAAGCCTATTAAGTTACCAGGCTGTACCTGGAATGGTGTCAAGTAAATAGGCGATGAAACTGGTAGGTTGGGGCTAGAAGAGGGACCAGGGAAGAGACTCAGGTGAGAGGTACCTGGGAGCTTTCACTCTTGGGCTGAGAGAAGCTTTGAAAGCTAAGTCCTGAGCTGTAAGCCTGACTGGAAATAGAGGCCAATCAGGAACTGTAGCCTACTTGGAACCCTGGGTAGAGGGAAAGTGTAACACCACTGGGTGGTGGAAGTGAAACTGTTGGGATGGTCTGAAGCTGGGGCTAGCCTACAAGGAAGAAGTCTACCAGCTGAGTCCAGGTGGGCTAAAGATTCAGTTGTTTTGCTATTTTCTGTTTGACTTTAAGTGAAGGACTTTGAGGCCAAAAGCCACATGGGGAAATTGAGGCAGCTGTTTCAATACCACTTAATATACACCAGGGAGGGGGGGGAAGAAGAGACAGCTTGATGCAGCAGCAGTTTTGCCGCACGTGGGTAATAAATCACACCAACAAATTAGGTAGTTTTAACCCTGGAAATAAGATAATTGTAAAAAGTGAATTTACAGAATGCAGTTGAGTAGAGGTCACATTAACATGCTTCTACATCATTAAAAATGTCATTGGGTACTGCTTGGATTAATATGTATTGCACAGAAGGTTTGTTGTCTTGCACTGTTCTCATTCTGCTGCATAATTGTGAAATACCTGTGCCAATGATGGATTTGGGTTTTGGGATTGTGTGTAGTTTTTTTTTGTTTTATTTTGTTACTCACATATTTAACCTTTAAAAATTTTATTTAATTCAAATAAAAAACAATTCTGTGTTTGCATGATCTCCATTTATAACAAAAAATAACAGGAAAAATCTGCCAGATTTGTTTAAACTGACACCAAGGACAAAACACAGGATGTTCACTATGTGTTGCTCTTCCTGTTACAATTGTGGTTATAACGTTAAGAAAAGTTTGAAATCAACAGTGACATCACTATCAGCATTTCAGTGGTTTGTCTTATGAAAAGCTTGACCACAGATAAAATCATCCCTGGTGCATTTCCATGGAGTCACACCACAGATGAATTTGGCCTTTTATTTTAAACAATTGTCAATCCTGTGAACGTCCAATTTTAACAAACTGGCATGTTATGTTCAGTGCAAATTCTCACTGCAATCTCACTTCCCCTCGCCACCACATCTCCAGGATAATTTTATTAATTTGTACTAGCCTGCTTTAAGCTATGTATTTTGTACTTTTCATAACAGGATATAAATCACTCTGCTAATGATAAATAAAAGGAAAGGTATGTGAAATGTTCACACTGACATCAACTGATTATGCTAAATCCATGAATCAAGGTATGACAATGGCAGATCTATAACAAACACCTAACCTTATAAACTTATAAACAAATTTTGACTTAAAACTACATTTTTCATCTATAAGGATGCAGCACTGACTAAATGCAGGCAAAACACTTTACAGCTTCCATCTGTAAAACTTTCAAGAGACAGGAAATACAGCTGGCACTTTATCTGAAGTGTTCAGATAGGGAACTTTCTTCTTCCTTTTATATCTTTCAAATTAAAGGCCTATGCAGGCAAAAGGTGTGACCATTCTGGAAAAATAAACAAACTTAGCATCCAAAGTGCATTAGATTTTCCCTCTACAGTTAAAAGAGTTATGGTATGTAACACTACATGTGGATGAGTATTGGGAGGCAATAATCAAATACAACAACGCAAACTGCAGGTAGGATGTGGGCTATATAGTAGCCATCAGTGGTAAGGTGAAAGACAAGCAGATAATATGGGCAGCAAAGTGGGAATACTAGGTGCTGGCCACTTTCAATAGAGCTGTTAAATAAGATCAGAATTCAGGCTGGTCCTGGGGTATGTGACACAGGGCATTCGTGCAGCATAAAGGACATTCTGGGTCCTATTCTGCCCCTTTTAACTAGGTATATCTCTGACTAAAGCATGTGAACATTTCTAAGTTAGTCAACACTCTCCACTCCAATGCCATTCCATTACACTTATTTCCACATGAGGTACAGGGAGGATACAAGTCCAGGGCACAATTTACCACAAAAATTAAAGATGGCTGAAGTAGCATAAGCAGCCCATCAGAATCCCAGTCCTATGATGATAAAGAAAAGCTGCTTAGCCAAATATTAGATGGTGTTGAATTATGTATAATGGCTATGGAGGCTGGACCACATTGATTAGTAGATGCATTTAACACAGAGAGCATAACTAAGAAGCTGGAACATCAAAGTAAAGATTTGCACTGGACTGAGAGGTGGGGCAGATCTATCAGATGTTTGATCCTGAGGCAATGAGGGATTGGTATCTCACTGGAGTGTCACAGGATGGGAAGGAACTGGGGCTTATGGGATAAAGAATGGCTCTAGAAGATCACAGAGGAGTTGAGGAAAAGACAGGACTATAAGGAAAAGACGGGTCATAGAGAGGGACAGAGGAAGGGAAGAGAGAGATTCTGAAACTTCATTTAGTTTTGATAACACTGATGTAAAATCATGACATTAATAGCAAGAGGTATATTAAGGAGAAGTCTTGCCAACTACTCTGTCATACACAAAAGCCAATGAAAGATTATGAAACCAGTTTCTGCACCTGGTCAACCTGTTTGACTTGGACGACTTCATGTGGACGGTTCCACATATGTCTTTGGAGACAAACAAAATGAGAGAGTAAATTTTTTTTTTATGAGTCCTCTCTTTCTGTCTCTCATAGCTTAAAACCCGAATGTATAACTGGAAGTCTCTATATGAGGTACAAAGTCCATTTGAGAGATGCTGGCATGGAAACCAAATAAAATCTAGTGACGTCTCCCTGCTCAAGAATGCTGCCTAAAAAACACTATTTCATTTAATTACCTAATCTCTAGTATGTCTTCACTTCACTTATCTGATTGTAGGAGTGGACAGATAAGGTAAAGTTGGTAAAACCTACAGCATAAGCACTAGGCAACATAGGATGAAATCATGGCCCCAGTGAAGTCAATGGCAAACTCCACATGACTTTGGTAGGGCCAGGATTTCACCTCCAGAGTTTACATGGGAAACATGGACAATAAATCTTCGGGGTGCCATCCTGATCTATGCTTCATCTGAGAGCAGGATTAATCCCTCTCTCTCTAAATCTTGTAAAATAAATTACACTTTTTGACTACAGCAGCTTTATCTGTCAGCCTCTGAGAGCCTTCCTCTGTGCATCAATGTTGTTGTCCCTTCTCATCATGTTGCTGCTGGGGGACCTTCTGATAGTATCAGTGTGGACATCTTCAGTATATAGGATTTGATATTCTACTCTGTTCACGAAGGGATTGCCTAAGCCTGGAGTCTAAACCCTGTGGTATTTGAACAAAACTACAGTATTTCGTAAATGCTTTGGCAAAATCATCTGAAACTGAATTTAGCTAAGAGCCCTAAGCATTCTGCTACTCTATGGATGGCACTATTGATTCCTTACCTGTTGATAATCACATCATTTCCCATCTGAAGCTCAAAAATATTTCCTAAATTTACCCATGACATGATCATTATGTTTTACTTAAACCATTCCAGAATATGCTTTACATTTTCTTTGAAAGCCTCATCCAAAGTCAGCTTATCATGGCGTTCATGAACGCCATGGTAAGACTCTCATTGATTTCAATGATCATTGGCCCTACTTACTCACCTGCTTCAAAGTTAATGAAACACTAAAAAGACGCACAGTTTTCCTTCACTACCCTTTTGTTATACTAAGATGAACATAAATTCCACAGATTGATGACAAAATCCACAATGTCACCTTCATATCATGGATAAAATACCAAGATATTGATCATAAATTATCTGACTGTAAATAAAACCAACTCCAAGCATTCAAAAATCATGAGGATGTTTTAAAATATGTTGGCGCTCTTCATTGGACTTCTGGTTTTTGAGTTTTTAGTGTTCATGTTTTCATGCTTTTCTCCAGAACCATGAGGACCAGAAACTTTTTTTTTTAAATTAAAAGCAGAGAGACTCATAAAATCACATGATTCAAGGAGTTGGGGCTTTCAGAAAAATGCCTAGTATCATAAGGTTCATGATAAAGTCTCAAGAGTTGGCAATAGTGCAAATCCCTTTAATTTATCTATAAATGCAGAATAAGGATTCTTAACTCTGAATAGGTACAGAATTTAACAGAGAATGATATCCTTGCAGTAAGATTCTATAGGTGGTATAAAAAAATTCTATGGTAATGTTATCATTCTCTATTAAATTGTGTAGGACTTTCCCATAAGGAATATGAGACAAAAGTTCTACTAAAACAATAATTTTCAGATAAAAGTGATGAATTTGTTCCTCTTAATCCTATCTGAATGCTGTGAATATGACCGTGAGCAAATGAGAGAAGACGTTTAAGATCATATTATACAATGTTCACATTACATTAGAGGCTTTCATATCCCATTGGTATTTTTTGACTAACCTACCACAAAAGTCTCCAATATAAAAAAATATTTCTATATCACAAAACATGGATCATATTAGGAAAAAGCAAATGCCTATGGTAGCTGTTAATCAAGGCACCAATGAATTGCATACAATATGAAAATCACCCTTTAGCAGTCACTCCTTGTCATAATTACTGTAAATGCTGAAGGTAAAATTTTATGAATGCATATTGTTTCACATCCACATCTTTTTCTTGGTAAGAAATAAAGCTTCATGTGCTGCAAACAGGCTGCCCCTGCCTTACAGGTGTACCATGCTACTGCTTAAGTTGGCAAGGCGGGGAGCAGGGCACAGAAAATAAACAAACCTGGCAAAAACAAACAAAACCCTCTTCAAGATGCAGCATCCTCCCTCTGCTTTCCACACTGCAGTAGCTGATCCCTCTCTCTGCTTCTTCACTTACGTTCCATTGCTCTCCTGTCACCCATAACAATGGCTCCAATTCTGCCTCCCTTTGCTGCTCTCTGTTGTTCCAAAGCAGCCACTGCACATTCTTCTCCCATCTGTCCCCAACCCCAGCAGAGACTCTGGTAGAACAGGTGCTGAACCATTGATTGGGACTCACTTTGTCTGCATGAGCTAAGACTAGCCCCAGCAGGCTGAGCTGAGCCCTGACTGGTGCACTCCTCCTGGAGACTTGGCTTAAGAATGAAGAGAATCCAGAAACCCTCTGTCTTGGTCTCTGAGAGGGAAGAAACGTGTGTGCATGTCAGGGGGAAGTGGTGAACAAGTCTGAATGACGTGGTATCTATGGAGGGGAGCAGTTAGGCTATATGACAGGAATGTCTGGGAAAGTGAAAAAAGAAAGGAGGCACGGATGAGGAAGGAGAGAAGCCGAGAGACTGGAAAAAACAAAACCTGGGAAAAGTGGGATGGACAGAGGGAATTGCCATGATGGAAAAGAATACACTACGGAACATTTTTTGAGAGGAAAACAGGAAAACAAAAAGTAGGAAACAATTCACCAAGAAAGAATAAAGGGAAAGGGAAAGAAAAGAAATGTACATACATAAAAGGGAACAAGTGAATTTAAAAACATGATCAGAGAAATATTAATAGGAAAATATTAAATAACCCTATAAAACTTGGGGTGGGATACAAGAAATGTTTTAGTGGAGGGTGAGGAAAGAGAGATGAACACACACAGCAGCAAACTACCTAGGGTCAGCCCTGAAAGTAACTTTTAAATGAAATTTTTGCTAATGTAAGGACTTTTACTCTGTAGCAAGAAGATGCAACGTTCAATAACCATTACCTACAACAGCAGCAAATAGGGCATCCATCTTCTAGCAGTCATGAATTATTGTGTCCATGAAATAATATAATATTCTTTAAGTCTGAACAGTGCTCTGAGATAATTCGGAAAATAAACTACACATGTTTGACTAAGAATTAATTCAATCCAATGGCATGAACTCTCTCTTTCACTGAATAGAGATTTTTTTTTAAACACTCCAGAACATCCTAATGAAGACAATAGGAATTTTGCCTGAAAAATATAGATTTAAATTTTGATTTTAGCTCTTCTACAGTTCCAGTGGAAACAAACTGAAATAAAAACAAATTAAAAATATATAGTTATGTCTGAGCCTATTAAATTTTGTAGTATAGGGCCTGTCCAGGCCTATCTAGGATAGGCGTTCATAAGGATAACAAATTAATTAGCTGCTGTGGCTGTGGCTGACAGCCCAAAATTATAATGTTCTTCTTGCACATAAAGGATAAAAATAAAAATAAGAATACAAAAACACAATATTATGGACCTGGTTACGTATTCTCTCATTTGTACTGGTAGAATGCAATGACAGTATACCTCATTGAGAGAGGAGAATCAGGCCAGATTTCGAATAAAATAAGAGATTACGGTTTCTAACAATAGGAGATATAACAAAGAATACGCAGTTTACTTTGAAATTTTCAAGTGATTACAAGTCATACTCCTACCTTGCAGACTAACTCTGGAGACTGGTGGCTGACTTGCTGCTGGAGACCTTCTGTGGAGGAATAAAGAATAAAATATATTTATACAATAGTATTGTTACAAACCATGTGGTTTACCTACTCCTTCAGTGTGAAATACCTTTCATGCTCACTAGAATCCCAAAACACTGTAAAGTGAAATTAGTGGTTGATGAACAATTTGGAACCTGTCTCTTTTTAGTTTTAAAAAATCCACACATCTCATGCCTTCTGGCTACACATACATAAATTATGGAGAGAACATACACCGTTAGCTACAAAAAGACATGTACCATCATCCCTCATTGCCTTTGCCACCATCACCCCTCTAGCAAAGAGATGGTCTTCACAACCGTGCCCTGAAGGTCAGCAAACTCGGGTTCTCCCCAACAAATGGAGGCACTGAACTCCTGAACCAAGGGCTGTCTCTCGGGAAATACGAGCCACATATAGCTTTAAAAATTACTCTCAACACTTTAAATTCCACCTGGCAGTAAATAAGGAGAGAGCGCAGCGGAGCACTGGTGTAATGCGCTCCCTGAAGCTAAAAAGGCAAGCAAGCTGCTTCATTCAGCTGCAGTTATAGCTTCAAAGTATTCTTCAAAGGTCGCTCCCCAAGTAGGGCATATCCAATCTGCAGGGCACAAAGATCTAAGTAACTCTGGAGGTCATGAAGAGCTAGATGACCTGGCAAGGTTCACATTAGAGCAAAATGGTGCAATCTTTTTCCAAAACATACATGGAAAAAGTCATTTATAGCCAATGTCACCTAGTACTCAAGGGGCAAGGAGGGACCAAAATAATCCCTAAAACCAGAATTTCCAGAAGGGATCAGCAGCCACAAAACAGAATCAGATTTTCAAGAGCTCAGCTCCCAGGTGGGGAACTTAAATATGCAACTAGATTCTCAGAAGAGTTCAGCATCTTGGGGGGGTATTCTGGATGCTAAATTATTTTGAAAATCTGCCCCCCCAGCTGTGGGTGCTGAACACTTGAAAATCTGACTCCTGAGCTCTTTAGAAAATCTGGCCCCGAATCACAACCCTCTTTGAAAAAGGGTAAGGAACTGTTAATTACAGTCACCTGCCCTGTAAAATCCCCATAATTCTGCTTCCCCACATAACCAGCACAACTCCTTGTTATTTTGGATTATGTTTTAGCCATTTTCATCCGGGCCTCTATCTTAGCCTAGTGGTGGAAAAGCAAACCAGCTAAGTTTGATGAAATAGTGACCTACAACTCTGTAATACTAACTCATCCCGGATATAAAATTCAAGTTTATACTACAAAATTGCACAGGCCCCGTGCTCCTTCCTTCCTCTTAGCCAAAGGATATTCTGATGGGAATGAACAGGGTCTGGATGCATTCTGCCTGTGTCTCATTCCTGTGATGCCAACTTCAAGCATTCAAAAATTACGAATCACACCTCACCAAAACATGAAATTGGCTTAATACACTTGAATACACTCAAACTCCTTTAAAAATAATAAATTCTGGGTCTTTCGATTTGCCTTTTGCTTTCCAAGCTCCGGAATTCACATTTTCAAGCTTTGCTCTACAGCCATGAGAGCCAGAAACAACTTTTTTTTTTTTTTTTTTTTTTTAAATAAATGAACATTGAGATTCTGATGTTGTCTCCTAACTCCAGAAGCTGGAGAGCTAAAGAAAAATACCAAATATTGTAAGACTTGTGGTAAAATGAAGAGTTGGCAACACTGCCGCGGGGGACGGTTTTGTTTGAAAACAATGAAGGAAGCACAGCAGGTCCTGGAAGTGAGCGCACACAGCCACAGATTTGGAATGTTTGATATATAATGTTTTAAGCTAATGAGTTCTACTTTAGCTGTGCAAATGATGATTTTTCATGGCTTGTAACTCAGTCCAATCTGGGATTATGTTCACAGGAACAAGGAAAGACACTTCTCTGACTTTTAATGTTACCACCCCTGCCAAACTGCAAATTCCTACTCCAAACCTCTGAGATGCTACAGCTGTTCAAAACATGATCTGAAAACTTTTTTTTTTTAAAACCTAGCCAGAACGATCCATTTTTAAACTATCCTCCCTCTTGAAAATGGCTGAATTTTGTTTTTGAATAAAACTTTTTAAAAAGTTTTAATGGAGGCAGACATAAAGCATGGGAAATTTCACTCTGAAAGATTAAAGTTTTCAAAGTTATATGCAAATGAAAGGGGGTCAGAAAATGATAGGGAACCTTAATGTTAGGGATCCTTAATCGGTGACACCTAAAGCAGACAATTTCAAGAGCAAAAATCCAAGGATCTACTAGATAGTATTTTTCAACTATACCCTATGCTATATTGGTTAACCCAGAAGTGATATTAATGGTGCCTTCATATGAAATGGCTCTTTCAAAGCAGAACACAGGAACAAATTATTACTATGACTGGGGCAATATAAATGGCTGAGCAAGACAGAAAATGTTGGTTCAAAACAGGAGGATTAGAGACGAGTTTACCTGGTTCCAATGCTTCCAACTCCACATCAGAAAAAAAATCTTTAAATGAAAATTAACATACCAAGAACTTTTGATTTAAAATTAAGTTTATTGCACGTATTATGGATTTTTACTGGTAAATATACTTTTATATGATATTATATATAATTTTCAGTCATGTATTAAAGAAACTCTCCTCTAGCTCTTTTGTGTGTGTGTGTGTGTGTGTGTGTGTGTGTGTGTGTGTAAATATATAAAGAACTAGATGAGAAGTTTTTTTAATACATGACTGAAAATGATATTGATCAGTACTACAGATTAGTCTAAAAGTGACTAATGGATACTGTACTTCCAATAAATCTGTACTTCCAGTAAAAGGCTGGGAAATCCAGAGTGGCAAGCTGGATAACAACTCATCTTTTTATAATGATAGTTTATAGATATTATTTCTTCCTCCCCTTGTAATTCAACATTTTTTTTCTGTTTATCATGCCAGAGAAGGTTATTGAGTTAGGGGCAGCACTGCAGGCAGATGAAGAATTAGTTCAGCCAGGGGCAGAGAGCAAGGTGGGACCAACAGTCAGTACCAGGAGCACTTTCCAGAGTATGGTTTTCTCTTTCTGAAGATGCTAGTGCACAGCATCACTTCCTCTTGCTCCTCCAGACTTCCCCACAAATCACTCAAGTCTGTCAGTCACTCCTTTGCAACTGCTCACCATCACTCACCCAGCTGACACTGTCACTCCCACACCTAGGAATTCCCTTCCTTCCCCAATTACATCCAGCCCCTCTCTCTCTGGAGATTCTGCCCCATCAGGAACCAGTGGGTTCTTCCCTCCCACTCGCCTTAAGGCCAGGAGCTCTTTCTCCTCCTCAAGACTGCATTCTGGGAAAAGGCTTGTTCTTTGCCTCCTGGGCAGGGAAAAAGGAAAGGGGAAGAGCCTGGGTTCAAGCCTGTGACAGCCAAGAATGCAGGTCCCACAGCTCAGGCCCTTCACTGTATGTACCTCCCGCTCCTCTCAAAGACCAAGCCCTTTCCAGGGGCAGCATAAAATAATGGGGAGGTCCAAGGTAGGATGTGGAAAAAGAAAAAACAGTGGAAGAAGCTTGTGCTGGAAGAATCACACTGGTGCTCTCTGATGTTGCTGCTGGGAACGGCGGGCAGCAGCTTAAATAAATAAATAAAAATTCAGGCTTTGCCGACTTAATGGGATATCTTTCTAGAGTCAGGCACAGGACGATGTTCCTCTTCTTCCTGGGAACTGCTCCGTCTTCAGCCACTTTGCAGCCTCGCTCCATCCTGACCAAAAAGCAGCAGTACCTGGGTTTTTCTGCTTGCCCACTACTTCCCTACTGAAATGGATAGTTAACAACGCCTGGGCGGCTCTGCTCCTGAATCCCATCCCCCTTCTCTCTCTTAAAGCAGCAGTGGCCCCTGGGTGGCTTTGTTCCAAGGCTGCTCTCTTCATGCACACAAAGGGGCCATTAGCTTCAGCTGTTCTGTTCCCTGACCCATTTAGCTCACTCACCTTCATTCCTACCCTCCCTGAGAACAAGTACATTGCTTTCAGATGACGAGAGGCAGTGATGGCAGGTTGGGGAAGGGGGAAGAAATGAAAATAAAAGAGAAGGAGCCAACTGATCTGCAAAAACCGGATGGAGAAGGAATGGCCCAGGGTGGGATCCAAAGAAGAGGGATAAGAGTTCCAAAGTTGCTGATAAGCTTTCTATCTGCATTCCAACTGTGGAGACTGATGGGCACCAGACAGGAGAACTCTTTGCATTTTGTTCATCATTAATGACAATCAAATTGTCTGGTTTTCAAACACATATATTCATTTACATTCAATACTAGGAAATGTAAATGCCAAAATAAAATATGTCCCCAAATGTACTGCCAGTAATTTTCTCAACCTTAGATTTATATTTGTACAACTTTATTTAAAATAAATTACAGTGACATTCGCCATCCAGTTGCTAAGTTTTGAAGTACCACACAAATGATTAACAGGTCATTTTCTAAATGTTAGAACATACTCATGCCTCTGCATTAGATACTCTCACGATGGGCCAGTGTTCCAGCACTAATCTTCATTTTTGTGGGCACAATTTTGCACATGCAATGAATAACAAGCACAAACAGTAGTAGTTAGACACAGTAGTAGTAGTAATAATGTTTATTACAGTAATGCTTGGGGATCAACCAAGAATTGGGTCTCCCTGAACCAGGCACTATACAACACCATGGTGAACATATAGCAAGTGTGAAAAATCAAGACAGTGGGTGGGGGGTTAATAGGCACCTATATTAGAAAAAGCCCTGAATATCGGGACTGTCTTTATAAAATTGGGACATCTGGTCACCCTAACAAACAGAGTAGTAGACAGTCTCGAACCAAAAAGCTTATGATCTAAATCTGAGTATTTTTCTTGAAGTTCATTCCATAGACAAAACTACAGGCACAGTTCTTAGCAGGTGGAAAACGGTGCCTCAACAAATGGAAGCTGGATTGAATTCAGATTGAAAATCTGGCCCAACGTGTGTATATTGTACTTAAATATGAATTTAATTAAAAGCAGAAAGCTTACTTGTTTGATGTTCCTTGCAAATTTGTCAATAACGTAAAGTTATTTCTCACACTTCGTAAACTTGCCAGGACCTAGAGTAAACAAAAACATATAATATTTTACATTTCTTACAAACATGCACATTTTCAATATATATTAACACAGGAGCACAGATGCTGAATAGCAACTTTCTGTTCCATTCAATTTATCTATGACATTACAGTATAAACAAAGAGAATATTTGAAACTTACCTGTGCAAAAGGAGTAACAATCAGGTCATCTCCATGTCTAAAAGCAATGGAAAAAATGTGTGAATCATTGTACATGTCAGAAAATTTTTTTCAATATTTTAGTAAAGTACATAAAACATACTCATCATCAAATTGCAGGATGTAAAAATTCTGCATAGACTGTAACAATTAATATACAGACAGCCACATCAAACATCATTTGATTTTGTGCTGCAATTTTTGCTTGGATATATCTTCTAAAATGGGTGGGCACCAATTCAGTGCACACAAATGTAATATCTGCATATTCAAATTGGGCAGCTGGGTACTCAACTGCCTGACTAGTGTAAGCAAAACTCAAGACTGGAATTAAAAATTGGCTCCTTAATATTTATGAGCAAATATAAATATTTATATCAAATACCGTTTAAATTTGAATTTCAAAGAGCATTTTCCAATGGAACATTTTCTCATATAGCCCCACTATTCAGAAATAAATCTTTACTACATGTACTGTTTCTTTAAATTACATAAAAGGTTGCTCCTAATGGAAAGGTCTCCTAGTCCACAGACAAAAAACAACCGAAGCTGGAACAACTGCCCAGTTTTGGTAACACAAGGCAATAAAAGTCAGGAAATTCAAAGTTAAGGTGGCTCACTCATACTGTGATGGGAAAAAAAAACATAACAGTCTAAGTAAAGGTCAGCTTTGAATTTCCTGGCTTTTGTTGATTTGTGTCACAGCCTTCAATGTTATTTAAACATCGTTCCTTGTCTGTGGATTTTCATCATGGAAGATTAGAGAATATGAATTGTGCAAAATGCATTACTTTGTGTGTGTGTGGAGGGGGGGGGGAGAGTTTAGTAAATATTATATATTTGTATTTATAATCAACTAAATATATACTGAGCATTTTATCCAACTGAGTACATGTCATACCAAGCTTTTTATAGTACACATAGATTAGTATGCAGATTTGCATTGATTGACCTTAGCCATTAAAACAGATCCTTTTGCTTCAGCAGATAATTACGATTTTTGTCAAATGTTAAAACATACTATTAGCTTATAATATATTATTTACATAATTTAGAGCTCTTACAGTCTCATGCAAATATTTGCTAAATGCTAACGATAGTTAAAGGTTTTGGTAAATATTTCTCATGACAGCTAGACCAACTTGCTGACTGTTAGATTTCTATGTCACTATAAAATATTTATAATTCATATAATCTATAATAATCTATTTAAATTTGTTTTTAAAGAAAAAAGACAGATTTTGAACTTAATGGAGAAGAAGTGCTGTTCTTAATTTGTAAATGTATTTGCTCTCACATTCAGAGAATGTATACATGTTCCTGATAACACCACATGTATCCAACATTCTTATTTTCTGATGTCATGGCATTTATATGCAACTTCCTATGTGTGCATTAATACCAGTGTTTTAGTGCTGTGTAGGGCTTGATTCTGCTCTAAAACAGGCAATAGGTTAATTTTTAGAAATGAAATAAAGGTCCAATCCATTTAAATCATTTTGAAACTTTTGTGTCTAAGGTTTATATAGCCGCTCCACTAGTAATTATGGTGGGACTTCACAAAGCCCTTTAGAAATATTTATAAAAAATCCTATAATCTTCCATTAAAATGCCACAGAAGACAGAGATCCTTCACACATGAAAAATAAAAATACACTATAATTCATTATATTTTACCTATTTTCTACTCCCACATTTCTAATTATGAGATCATTTCTTATGAAACCACCACCTATTTTATAAATGAATGCCAACTGGTAATTGGATATAGACACTGTCAGCGCAAGATCAGTAGATCGAATCTGGTCCTCAATTACTGCCACTGGGTGGCGGCTTAATTGATCCATGAAATGAGTTCACTGTCTGAAACAGGAGTTCTCATCATAAAACCCACCCTCATGGTTGGCACTAGTTGGCATAGCCTTGGTAGTCTCTGTATTAAGACTAAAAATTTATTAGACGTGAATAATGAACTACCCTTCAGTAGCTGAGCTGCCCCGAGACAGTTCCTGTTGGTCATGGGAAGATGAGCAGAGCAGCATGGGGAAACCTGGACTGCAGCAACCTCTTGCTCTATCTGATCTATAGAAAGAATCTTCAATATCTGGCATCTTTCCCCAGAATTAAATTCACGTTAAAAATTATCTCAATTGTTTTCCTCCTCTGTATAACATCCTAAATATTGCTTCTTTGCACAATAAGAGGCATTCAGTTACTGGAATATAATTACTGGCACATAGGTTTGGTGACCTGCCTTTAAAAGCATGGAAAGGGGTGTGTCTAATGAGGTCAGTTTCTCCACTCACATGTGGTCTCCTACCAAACCACTGAGAAAAAGGCAGCAGTAAACTTTAAACTCTAAACTAAAGGACTGCAAATCAAGTAAACATATTTAATCTACAAGATATATTTTATACCAATCCTATCTATCCATTCATTTATACAGGTTTTATAACATGATTTTCCCTGTATTGTATTAACAATACATTGCGAAAAACTAAAATATAAAAAACCATAAGAATATATTTGAAATATAAGGTAAGTGATTTAGGTAATTTGGCTGAAAACAACAATCAACCTCATCTATTAAAAAAAGGAACCAATTTTCATACAAGTAAAATGTAAAGGCACAAGAACGACAATGCAATTTCAGAACACGGATTTGCAACGCTCTTTTATTAGGTAGGAAGCACTTGTTTATAGGCTAAAAAGCTGAGTCTTGTGAGCACATGGCTGAGAGTCATGAACTCTTGATTTGGCTTTGGTTGTGTAATAAAACCCTCTTTGCCTCAGTTTCTCCCTCTATAAAATGTGAATCCTGGGGTATTTGGGTATTACAAGGATTACATAGATGTTCATAAAGTACTTGGACTCATTACTGTCGTGAATGATGTCAATTAGATTCATACTCACTGTTCACTTGGAAGAGATGAGTTCCTGGACATAGTCTTTGGTGATAAGTCATAATCACTGTCTGATCGGTAAAGAAATGATTCCCGGCGCTGGCTGTGGCCTGGAAAAGTGGTATGCAACACAAGTCCGGAAGAAGAGCTGGCCTGGGGGTCCAACGGACTGCGACCTGGTGACGGGCCATTTTCCACATCAAAGCTATGAATAAAACACATATTTTGTCTCATACATTTGCTGATGTGTATTTTCAGAGCATAGAATAAAACTCTTTTAAAATTATCCTATGGCTGGGTCTCAGATGGTGCAGTGCTTTCAAACACAGGAAGCAGAGTTTTACATTTATTTTTGGGTTTCACTAGTGGCAAGGCCTGCCCTCTTTAATACAGATGTATTAAAGAAAGGAAGAGGGCACAGGAATAAACCCTGTCCTGCATCAGTAGAATGGCTCCTGAACTCTCTGAGTGGCTGATGTTGCTCCAGCCCCCATTTCACTCACAAATACACGTTTGCTGACATAGGGCAGGATTTTGCCTTAAGTTAACATGTTTACCTTAAAGGACAGTCCCTTCCCGCACTGTACTATATTTTCTTTTCCTCCAGTTTCAACTTTGCTGAGCCCACCATAGCATCCAACTCAATGCACACACAGAGCTATTAGGCTACTTCTCCAGGCCCCATGGCTTTCCTCAACCCTCTTTCCATGGTTACACAGGCCAGTTCCCATTTACTAACCTCAATTAGCTGAAACCCAGTGACAAGCTTCACAATATTAATATGGAATAATGTAGACGACATGCACGCAAATCCAGTTGACATCCTTGAACAGCATTAGTAAACAAGCTAGTCAAGGCCCAGCTTTAATAACCATGCCTTGTATGAGATATGAGCCAACAGATAGTTTTCAAGGCTTAACACAGATGCACATAAAATACTTGACTTCAGAACGGTATGTTTATTGTTAGGGAATATGTAACAGGAACACCTGAAGTAGCTGAATACCAATCCCACCATACAAATTTGAAGGTACAAATAAGTTAAAGGACTTGAAGGACTAAACTATCCTTATGCAGTGCAATAATTCTCCTTAGAATGCGTGCAACTCAGCTCAGCTCAGCAGCTGCAATTGCCCCTGCAGCCTACCACTGAAGTAAAACCCTGACTTCAGTATAAGTTATGCATCCTCAGCAATTCCGGAAGTCAGGTCACTTATTTAGGTGCCTAATTTCAGGGAACCAAGTTTGAAGATTTTGTCCTGTACTTTCAAATACATTTCACAGCTTAGCCATGATGCAAAATGCTTCTTTAGCTCATCAACTTTCAAACTGCTAGGTTGATGAGCAAAATGGAGTTCGTCTTTTTAAAGTCTTCTATCACCATTTTCATTATACACCCACTTTTTGATGGGTTTATAACTTGGCTGTTGCAACATGTGGTTGAAATCACTTTGGACATTTTTGTAAGAGACACCACACAAACTCCTAAAATAAGCAGGTTGGCCTGTTTTGGTTGGGTTTTTGGAACCCATCTGACTGATGTAAATACCATATGTGCTGCAATATCCAAGCAAAGCCAAAATGAATTAAGGATGAATTCAGTCTGTATTTTCTTGCTTTTTTCGGTTTATGTCAAACCCTGATTTTTATTATACAGGGATAAAATACTGTTCCCCTTACACACAAATAGTCCCATTTGAAATCAATGCTGCGACTATGATTTGAGATAGAGTACCTTTACTGTTAAGATAGGCCCAAAACTGACATCCCCATCAGAGTCTATATTTTTATTTATTTTCAGTGTTTGTTTTGGCTATTTTAGTGTCCTGCAACTTCCTAGATCATTCTTCTCTATAGGTTTACTTCAATTAGGACTGCAGAAATTTGAGTAGACATCAGCTGTTCCATTAGCAATGAAATAAACACAACTTTAAAATAAATATTTATAAAACCTTTGTGGAGCCATCTAATTTCTTGTTTGTTTTCCCATATGGCATGTAACCACAGAAAACTAAAGTGCTCACCACACTGCTGCTATGCACATGAAACAGGAATCATGGACAGGAAGTAATAATGGGTGCATGTAACTGATACCATAGATCATAAAACAGGGGCATGGATTCTATAAAAAGAACCTTGTCCTATTCTGGTTTTTCAGTATTTATTTCATAAAATCAATTCTTGAAAAGTTTCATCAGTGTTTTATAATTGGTGTTCAATTTAAACTAAAATGTGAAATCTCCAATTGTGAACTACAATATTGTAGGCCAATTTGGTCCACCACTATCCTCTCCTCATTCAATCCCTCCATGATGCCCACTGGAAGTGAATAAACCATAATAATTACTGTTTTAAAAAACTCCAGAATCTTTATTTTAACCATCAAGGTGTGGACTTTCCTACACTGAGTACCTGGATGACCTCCATACTGTAATCCCTGTCTTCCTTCTCATTCCCTTCCAGCTGACTGCTATATACACTTGTCATATCTAATGATAGAATGCAAATTCTTTGGGGGTGGGGAACTCGTTTATTTATGAGTCCTGTAAAATGCACAACATGCTCTTGACATAAAATAAATATTAAGCAAGGCGTTGCTGAGCTACTACACAGGAAGGCTGATCAGATGTGCCAATCAGTTATACAACAGGGCATGAGATCACTGTTAAGGTTTTGCATTAGAGTGTGAGTTGGATGAAGGTTGGGTGTGTATTGCTTTCCGTGTCTGTTGAAGTTGGATGTGAAAGGCTTATAGGCTGTTGGCATGCCTCACTGACAGTATTGCAGGCAATGTGAAGGTGGCAAGGAACACACGAGACTCTTCCCTTCCCTTCTTATTTTAAGGTTTTATTAAACATGTTATTTCCTCTGTCTGAAAGGTCTGAGTTATGCCTGAAAGCAACCTTAACTTCCAGCAAATGAGGTTTGCCCTGGATTCATAAATATCAGGAGAGGCGTTGCTGAAATATGGTGCAGGAAGGTTGATGAAGTATGCAAGAAAGACAGCAAAGCTACAGATGCCTAAGAGACCTGAGGATAAAATTAAAAAAAAAAAGGGAGGGGGAGGCTTTTTGAAGAAAATCAATGACTATGGTTTTAGAATTTTCTCTATTTGTGAGCTAAGTAATGCATTTGGAAGCATCACACTTATGAACAGTATGGAGATTTTTTGTTTTTTGAGCAGATGGGGACATGGATATGCAAAGAGATCCCAGTGCAAAGCAGGCTACCAGACAGCTCTTGCAGAGAGAGAATGAGAATCTTATAGTGCAGAAAGGAACTGTTATTTGAGACAGGATGTTCGGTATCAACCAAAAAGATTCTGGATCTCAACACCCTCCCCCCCAAACTTGCTCCTGCCCTATTTCTGTTACGGGCTGAACAAAAACTACAGATCCCACATCCTCAAGCTCTTAGAAGATCCAGACTCATACCTGGAGGTCTGCTTCAGATCTGAACTTTGTAGCTTGAGCCCTTTTGTAGTTGTTATGGTATTCACATCATCCCAACAGCTTACAGTGGTGACATATGCCACTGTCCTCTTCAAAACTCCAGGCACCACGCGTATACTTAGTGTTACTTTTTGCACAAACACTTCAGCCTATCATAGATTAAAATTAGAATTCTTTTTCCTGACAAGCAATGAGTCACAATGTTACCCCCAAATTGTTATCTAACAGAATAGAGTGTGGATACAGCAACTTGCCTTGAAGCAGCAGTAACAGCCAAAACATCAGATGTATATACTGCATACTCTAGTAGGCAATTTGTGCCAGAAATATTTTTGAAGAACTGGTTATTTAATATACCAAATACCATGTATTTATTCATAAAAGAACAACTGATAAAGTGCCTAACAACTGGGGAGGTGAAACACAGCACATTTGCATTTGTGTTCAGATTTTTCAGTTGTTTTTTTTTAATGCTTCCGGAAACCACTAATTTTTGGGCTGGAAAAATATAAGGCCAGATCTTCTTCTGGCCTTTCAGTTCCTGGATGCTGATATACACCAAATTATTTAGCTCTTGATTTATTCTGGCACGTAAATGACTCCTTAAGGCATTAAAAAAAATCAATGAAAATGATAAACACAAAGACCAATATGAAGGTATATGACTTGGTTAAGGTTCCTGTGAAACTGAAATACACAGCACTAGTATATACAGTATGCAATGAAGAAAATTCCTATAATCACCATGCTATATTATGGCACTTAACAAGTACATCTACAAAATGATATATAGCTGAGTAAATATCAGTGTTTTCTTTTATGAATAACTCATTATGTATCCTTATTTGTGCACAGAAAATCAACAAAAAAAGCTCAGCTCAATAACAATGGTATTTACAGACACACATACCCGAATTGCAAAATTTAGTAATACAGGGCTCTTCAATCTGTCAGACAAAGATATAACAAGATTCAATAGCTGGAAGTTGGAAGTAGACAAATTCGCATTAGAAATAAAGTGCAAATTTTTTACAGGGAGGGTAGTTAACCACTGGAATAATTTACCAAGGATTGTGGTGGATATTTCATCACCAGCAATTTTAAAATCAAGATTGGATGTTTTTCTAAAAGATATGCTATAGTTCAAATAGGAATTAGTTTAGAAAAGTCCTATGGCCATGATATTACACAGGCAGTCAGTTTAGATGATCACTGGCACCCTTCTGGCTTTATAATCTATGATAAAATAGGTGTTTATTAACTATTGACTTGCATAAACTACATAGTCTATATGCAGAAAAATAACTGAAAAGCAAAGACTGGATTTTTGGCATTTAAAAAAGGTTAGTGTAGATTCCTACTGTAGAAAGAACAAGACTTATTGAGACAAATGGCCTTTTACATAATCCCTGAGGCCTTTTTATTTTTAAAGGAACAGACAACTGTGCAATTCAGGAACAAGCATGAATCATCAACCAGCCATTAGTTGGCCTGAGTACATTCCAATGATCATTGAACAACAACAGAAACAAAATAATAGATCAAAAGGGAAACTCCATGGACACTGCCAGTCATCATCAAAGAGTAAGACTGGCATCAAAAAGGAACCAAGAATGTATTCGGATTTGAAACAAGAAAAAGAGAAAAAATTTATCACATCCTTTGAACTGCTGTTCAATCAGAGCCAAATCCTGGTCATTACACTGGTGCACATTGGGGAGGGAGAAATCCCTTCTCACCCCACATCTGCATATGGGCCAGGCAGAATTGCAGCCTCTGCAGCTGAGGGAGCACAAGGGATGCTCTGGGTCTACTGTCCTGGGAGTGCATGTCCCCCACAAAAAGAGTAGGATGAAACACAGAGGAGGCAGTGCCACAACTCCGTTACCCCTGCACACCAACCGAAGGAGCTGGCTGGCCACATTGGAAGAGTAAGTGGAAACCCCAAAAGCAGTGTGAGTGTTACTTCTGCAATGCCACAGTGTCCTGGGAGGAGAGAGAATGGCCACTTGTGTTCCCTCTGGGGCAGTGGGAATCTGTATCATCCCCCGGGGCTGGGCCGTGCCATTAGGTACATTTAAGTCCTTTGTATTTACTCTGTCTTATTAAGGAATCTCCCAGGAATCAATGGGAACACTAGGTATGCAGGGGAGTATTAAAAGGGAATGAAAAGGGACCTTGTCTTCTATGGATGAGAAATGCTATGTAAAAAGTGAGATATTATTACAAAATATTCTCATTTACATTAGAGAAGTATCTTGAATCATCATCTTCATCATCCAACTAGGGAAGCCTTTTGCCTTATGTTTGTATTTAGTATCATAGTTTATTTTAACAAGGGAAACTGCATTCTCCCTCCATCCGTCTGCATTTCAAGCCCTAAATAAAACCATAACAAACAGCAAGGGGAGGGGGGTGGGGGAGGGGAGAGAGAGAGAGAGAGAGAGCGCCAGTAGATGGCACCAGTCAGCAGCAGCTTGCTTAGTCACCTGCTGATTGAGGCATTTGCTTCAGCTACAGAAGCAAAGAACTACTAATGAAGCAAATCAATAAACAGAGGAATAACACACTGAAATGCCAAGAGAAATTCTCCTTGAATGTAAAATACAACTACGTCCTACGCACCATGCTGGAAAACACACAGAATTAATAAAAAACAAACCCACAACTGCCCAAATTCTGCTTTTACATGGGTGCAACGGTGATTGCACTGACCTAATTTAGGGGGCAAATCCAAATAGTACCTTCATAGCCAAAGGGATCTGGGGAGAAGGACTAGTGTGTTCCCACTGCACAGGATTTGGGATAAGGAGGGGCTGCTCTATTAGGTGGGAGGGGTCAGAGGATCCACTGCTGAGCTGATCTTCCTGCCCTTCCCTCAAGGTCACCTTGGGGGCAGCAAAGTACATTGGCAAAAGTAACTGACTTACAGTGGCTGCAGAGATACACCACAGCCTCTGTCATGTGATCCTTGCAGAGATGCAACACTCCACCCAAACAGAATGTTAGGTACCAGTTCCTACATCGTCTCCTTAGAACAGGATTTGGGAATAACAAAAAGTACATATATCATCATGGCCTGAGGAAGAGACTGGATTGAAATGCATAAACAGGGTTGCTGATCTAGTCTCTTCAGCAGACCATCAAAGTCTCCTACCAACATGCTAATTATATTTCTACTTCCTGGTCTCGCTGAAGTCCATGACAGGGTCTTGCTTTAAATTGAGAAAAAAGAAGATATTTGGTCTAACATTTTGAATTTCATTTGAATTTTGATTGTACATCCTGTGGGTGCTGTGCCACTTTCTGTTCTCATTACAATCCACCAATCTTAATACTGTCTCAAGATGTAGAATAAAAATATATAAAATTTAGACCATCAACAAAGCCATTTTTATACATTTTTTGCTCATGTTACAAATCTATTTGTCATGAGAATGAGATAATCAACCTACATATATAGACTACATTCTGTTGAGAGGTTGACAGACACATCCAAGGCCCCCCACCCCTCGCGGTTTTTTTTTTTTTTTTTTTTTTTTTTTTTTTTTTTTTTTTTTTTTTTTTTGGTGGTCATTTAACACTTTCTAGTGAAAAGGACAAATTTCCATTCTTGCCATGGTGCCATCATTGTTCTCTACAGAGGAATTTCAGGTAATTCGGATGGACTTTGCTAATGATAAGGCTTATCTTACAGTGACCAAAATCTCTTCTCCAAAAGACAGTAAATAATATTCTGGTTAGATTTTCAGATTCATTAAGAGTGCTTTCTACAAGTGTCCTTGGCAAATGCAGTTGCTTATATCTTCAGATCTTTACATGAATGGCCTCTTCTAGATGATATCTAATTTTCACCTGTTTCACATTATCAGAACAGCTTGTTATTTTTTCTAAATGATCTTTTTTATCTGTAAACAACTGCCCTTAAAACCAGACATTCTTTCATCATCACTAAGGTCCAACATGATGTTTATCATATCACTACAGAAAATAGGACAGAGAACACACACTCAGAGTGCCTGTCCTGCACTTACAAGACAAATCCATGCTGATCACTGTAGGCCAGTTCCTGAAAGGTGCTGAGTATCAGTTTCCAATTAAAATTGATGGGAATTGTGGATGCTCAGTGATCTCAGGATTTGACCCTATGAAGCTGCGCCTCTTGAGATTTCACATAAAATAACCCTTCTACCTAAAATGCTGAATACACAGAAATTGAGTAACTGTAACAATTATTCATTTGGGGGCTATGTTCACCCTTCCCTGCCTCATCATGAATATCCCTGGGTACATGGAGGGAGGGGAGAAGATCAGTGAAATCCACACAGGAGATCTGCACTCAGGTTAGGTTGTGCTGCTCAGCACTGCAGGAGTTTAATGTGCAGGGCTGGAGGGGTATTACGGGCTGTCAGAGAATCTGTGACTATGTGGGTTCCCTAGTCTTTCAGCCCTTCACAGGATGAGTGTCTATGTTTGAGGGGAAAGAGGGAGTTCAACCAGAACAGAGGCTACAGCAGCCTGAAGGCTGCCATAGAAGCAATGAAATAGATCTACCTTTGCCTGTCCTTATTCCCTCTTTGCCGTTCCAGCTACTCAAAGTTGGCACAGAAGGGAGAATTTCCCCTTTTATCTGCAATGAGAATGAGGCAACCGTAAATTAGCCACAAAGCTGGCTATGAAATCCCATCTCTCCACCTAGCTAGGCTTTTACACTGCCCTCATCTGAGAACCTGAATTTAGATTCCAACAAAATAACTTCGTTCTTTGTCTTCAAGATGCTCCGTGGATTTGCTTCTCCCATAGCACTCTCTCCTTACCTCCACCTATTCTCTGCTCTGTTCCGTGTACCTCAAATACTAGACTTATTTTTCTACCCCTCTCCTATACTGCCCCCCCCCCCCCACATCAGAAATAGCCTCCCTGCATTTAATTGCTTCTCTGACCAGTTCAAACCCCATTTGAAGACTCATTCCTTCTCCCTAGTGTAGGACATCCACTAATCAATAGCACAAAATCAATCAAAATCTCATGCTTTATCCTTGAAGGCAATAGCACTTCTCTTCATTAGTGCTATACTAGATTTCCATTGGATAATTGTATGACATGGAATATCCTGCATTATTTACTAGTACTTGTAAATGCAAACTGTCATCTGCTGTGAAACATGTTATTAAATCATTTATTAAAGATAAATGGAAATGTACCTGAATTTATTTTCTCTGAATACAGAGGTTCAGCATTCATAACTCAGAGTTCTCCACTTCCATGGAGCCGGGGAAGTATGGAGATAATAGAACCAGAACTGTCTAACACTATCTGGAGCTCTGCCCTACCCCTCATATGGAATGATTCCAGGCCTGCAATGTGCTTACATTATGACTGGAAACGGACTTGAATACAGATCCAAACAGCCTTGAACTATGGGATAGTTGAGACCTAATGGAACTAACCTTTGTAATTCAGGCCTAGCTCTAATGTATTTCAAAGGCAAAAAATAATATTAACTGGCAAATGAGTCCTACCGCTACTAAGATATTCTCCTCTCACAGCATGCAGAACTGCTCTTGACATCACGGACCTCCCGCTGTCGTCCTTTTGTGAGATTCTTGCTATGACTTCTCCTCTGTAGACTTACGTAGCTGTATGATCATCACTGTAGTACCGGAGTGTGTGAGACCACATGAGACACCGAATCATATCTCATAGCTCTGTTCACGTATCACTTTAAAACAACAGTTTAACCGGTTTCAATTTTTTTTCCCACAGCATAAACACATCTATTCAATATAGGCACAGTTGTTTTTTGAAGTGTTTTACACAGTCCTCATTTTGAACCACTGTGGTTTTTTTCCCTTTTCAATTGTCTTGTCAAAATCAAGGTAGACCTTCTCATCATAATTGGTTACTATGAAGAAGCCTTTCTGCTATCTGCTCGTTCAACATCAGATGTAATTACTGCCTCAAATCTCAGCTGTTAACGCATTCAGCACTTGAACTGTTACTTCACCTTGTTCCCACACATTCATTCAGTAGCAGGTAAATCTATGCAATTGGAAAGCAGTTGTCCCTGCAAGATTTGCTTTTAACGTTTTCTGACATGAGGACAGTTTATTTACACTAAGAAATCTGTAGCCGTTTAAAGCCCTAGTGTACCTGCATCAACACTGCCAACAGCATAAGCTTTAGTGTAGACAGGGTGCAGGAGTTTTTACTGCAAAGTGACATGACAGTGAAAGTGCTTGCTCGAGTCTAAATTAGAAAGATGGACTTGTGATTTTCTTAACATAAATAAGGCCTGAGAAAATACTAAATATTTTAATGTAATCTTTCAAAACAATACTGTATGAATTTTAGATGGATAAATATGTTGAAAACTTTATCCTACAATACGCTAACAAATACTGAATTTCTGCTTCCCTATTTCATACTCAGTTAAATCCATCAGTTGTAATCTTCCTAAACTGTGCATCTCAGTGTGTTCTGGCTGTTTTGTCATTTCACAATGGTTTATTTCCACTAGTCTCCAGAGAATGCAGCGAACAGTTGGAGATCCCAAATGCCCTCTTTATTCTTACTACAAGAGTTTTTAAACGCAGATGTGTGTGACAGACAAGCACTCCTCTTTCTTAGCAAAAGCAGCAACACAATTGATCTATTTGAAGGGTTGTCTTTAATAAAAAAAACAAACAAACAAACCATTCTTTCGCAACTATTGCTGCACAAAAACCGAGTTAAAAGTACGGTGTCTTATGCTAACGTGAAGTGCAATAGACTGTCCTGCACTTTCCTTCCAAAATTCATCACGTAACGTGCTTCTGGCAGAAAGGTTACAAACAATCTCCAAGAAAACATTTCCATTTGTTCCTAGCCCTTCAATATCAGCAATACCTGGCAGCACAAGAAGAAAGAAGAATACCTTGCCTATTGGATATAATAGTTGAAAATCAAATTCTCTTGTGGAGAAATCTTGAAGGGTGGTGGACACAAGGGTGCTGAGCCTAAAGGAAAGAATAAGATTAAGCCTAAAAAAAAAAAAAAAAAAATCTTGCCAGTCCTAACGTTCACTCATTTCACACCAGGTTCACACAGCCCTTCTCATATGTTCTATCATTATCTGCACAGCGCTCTCCAGCTATGTTATTTTCTCAATCTGCTCTTTTGATTTACAGCTAATCAAAACCAAATCTGTTCTTAAACATGCTGATGCTTTCAACATCATGAACTGCTCCCTTGAAGGAAGCAGTTGGATCCCTTGGATGAACCAATTTAAATAACATTTTTCTATCTAAAATGCTAAACATTAGCAATTCAGTGGGACTGTAACACCATTCTGTGACCCATGTGATTCAGGGCATTTGCTCAGATAGTTAAAGGAAAAGGGGAAATCCACAAAAGAAAGCATCAGCAGCAGGATTTACCATTGAGAATGCTCTCTGAAGTGCACAGACAGTAGTCCATCACAGGGAATAGTTACAAAAAAGGCTGAGAGGCCAGGTTTACATAACAAAATGTTACTGTGCTTGAATGTGGTAGCGAAAACTGACCCAGTGCTGTACAGAACTTGGCCGTCATTGTAAACCTGGACAAATTGTGCTCAGCATTGTGGTTGCTAACGTGAGTATGCACCATGGTATTTGAGCATAATACTTTTTTGTACAGCAGACCATGCCAGAAAGTTGTGGTAGTGCTATCAGATGGACAGGTACAGACATGGCAAGACTGCCATAAGAAGGTAACCAAAGACCGACTCAGTTATAGATGGTAACGGAAATAGTACTTTAATCTTATAAAACACCTTTCATGGATGGATCGCAAAGCAGCTCACATATCATTTTGCAGGTCAAGTTATTTGCCCAAAGCCTCATAGTGAGTCAATATTAGAAACTAGAATAGAATACAAATTTTCTGATTCCCAGTCTCACATTCCAATCACAAGTTAAAACTGCTACTCTCTGATGTGGGAGGGAAAGTACTCCCATATTTGCAGGTAACCCGGCCATAACCACAGTTTATTTTATCTTGGACTTAAAATAAGGGACTGTTGGTACTTCAATACACAGAGTACTCTACATTTTAGACAAAGACAACAATGCAACACCAAACCTGTTTGCGCTATTGTAATTCTGACTGGCTGAGACAGACTGTGGGAAGGTCCTCAAATATAAGGCAAATATCTGTGCTGGCCTGCTGTCAGACAGACTGGAGACAGAGGAATGAAATGACAATAATTTACAATATTTACAGAGATTTTTCCACTCACTTGCTAAGCCGAATTGTATGGAGAGATGGGCTCTGTGTCTGTCATACAACTTACAAACTGTCCAGGCTAAGTTTTTAAAATAACTTTGAGTCCATCCACAAGGACTTTAAACAAACAACAGACGCACTAACTACCTCATTAATTCATAATATAAGCATTTGATCCAGTTATTGGACTTATTTACATAAATATATGGACTTCTCTGTTCCCTTAGCTTATGACACTCTCTCAGCAAAAGGACTATAGAATGTCTTGAGCTATGTTTACACTGCTAATTTCACTGGATATTTTTGTTTGTTTTTACATGAAAAAATAATCTCCTCCATTGTATTTCAGAGAGATTTAACTGCTCCTTATCTCCCAAATGTCCTTATTAATATCTTTTCAATCACTGTGGAAAGGCACTTTACATAAATAATAGTTTAGGTACATGATGTGATTTCATGGATAATTTTCTTTATAGCTCTTATTGATTAAAGGCCTGATTCTTATTCATATTGAATAGTTGCTTAATACAAAAGTAGTCCTACTGAAATCAATGAGAGCATTTGCACGTTATTATTACTTGATGGAAGGGTGGCAGATCTGGCCTTTTGTATAGTAGAAAATAGCTCCCTTGTTCTTTATAACTGATTCTGCACTTGTACTGAATGTATCACATTATAAAAAGCAAACTTTTATAGTATAGCAACTAATTATAACAGCCCTATGTGATTAATAAATTATAACTGTACATTTACTATATTAAACTCATCTGCAGTTACATTTCTTCCACTATCACTGGAGCTAGGTGAACAGTGGGAAAAATGATTTACAGAAAACAAGTTTGTGAATTTCTGAATCGTTATTTGATCTGGCTGGCCACATCTGTACCCATTTCTGTGAACAGGTGGGTGACTGGATTTTGTTCACACTCACCTATGAAGGACCTTTAATTCCTGAAAATCCAGGGGTGAACTCCTAGTCCCACTGAAGACAGTGGGAGTTTATTTAAATGGGGCCACGATTGCCCTGCTGGTATTTATGAGCAAACTCATGCTTGAACACCTGTATTACCGATTCAGACCTCATTGCTTTCCCAACCCAGAATTGTTTGTGTTAATTCAAAATGTAGGAAACATTTTCAAAAACTTACCTTTTAATGTCAAAATATCAGGACACTTGTTTAAAAACATATAACTTTCCTGTTTGGTTTTGCTTTGTTTCACATTTGAAAACAATTGGTCCCTGTGCTGGAGGTAGAGGTGGTTCCTTAGTGCCCCCTTGTACTAACCCCACCGCTTCTGTTAAATACTGTAGTTAGGAAGCCATTTGCAATGTAATAACAATGTTATTAAAGCTATACATTTATGAGAAATACCCTGTTCTTATATGCCAGGGAATGGCATGCTTTGTATATACTATCCGCATACATACGTGTATATAGATGCGCTGTTTAGACAGAACTTCTGTAACAGCTTTGGCGACAAGTGAGGCTGCCACAGACATCTTGCTCTGGAGCTGTAATGTTCAAAGTGTGTCCAGAGCATCCCCTACTCCTGCACCCTGTGTTTCCACTCCCCTCCTTGCTGCTGGCTCTATGCCATCCAGGGCTTCATTTTACCAACGGGAAATCTCAGATAACTGGTTAGCCAGCTTTTTGGCTGTATTTGTGCAAATGGAGCAGCAGAAAGGAGCTAGAAAGGGGCTAAAATCTGGAAGCTAATATCTCTTTGCATCCTGTCCTAACATCCTTCCTCACAAAAGCTAATGTATATGGGGTGATGGGACAACACTTCCAGTGGGAAGAGGAAAACCCTTTTTAAATTGTAAAAGAAATAAATGGGAGAAAGAAGGAAATATAGGACAGGAGGATTAAAGTCTATCATCTGAAGGATCAAAGGTTTAATGAAGAGTTAAGTTGAAAATTTTGCAGCATACTTTCATGTAGTTTGCATAAATCAGTGATCAACATCCCGACAATGAGATCCAGTACCTGGCTTATAGTTCTTATAAAGCTCAAAATGTTGGTGGGTATGGACTCTCCCCAATGATAAAAGTGCCTTTTTGCCTTTGACAAAATGCTGGGGCAAATTCATCCCAGGTTTAATTCTATTTAAGGCACAGTAACTTTAAAATAACACCACCACTTAGCTCTACTTTTCTTCAGTAGATCTCAAAGTGCTTTAAAAAGGAAGTCAGTATCATTATCCTCATTTTATAGCTGGAGAAACTGAGGCACAGAAAACTGAAGTGACTTGCCCAAGGTCACTCAACAGGCTATTTACAGAACTAGGAATACAACCCATGTTTCCTAAGTCCTAGCCAGTGCTCTATCCATTAAGTAAATGAGGGCTAAATAGACGAATTAATTAGTTGAAAGTGGTATTCCAACAGTTAAAAATAATCTGATATTGTAAAGATCAAAATATTAGATGATCACCTAAAATATATTTAAAATATAGGAGGTTCCATTTGTTTTTTCCCCCTCTGCCTTATGCCTTATCCATTCCCTTACTTTCAGCTTCCATCACCATGCTGATGATCCCCAGCTCTTTTTGCACCTCTCCTACTCTCACCAGTTCAGATCTCAGACTATCCGTATAATTTCTGAATGTCACATCATCAATTCAAGGTCAATTTCACTAAAAAGGAACTGATTTTTTCCACCATCTTCAACAATTACTATCCCTTTTATGATTAGGCTTGCAATTTTCATGTCAAATAGGACTGAACTCCTCTCTCTCCTTCTTCTCCTACATCTAGGCAAAAGTCTTGTTGTTTTTTCATTTTCAATAGCCCTCAAAGTCTTTCCTTTCCACCCCATCCCTTCTGTTACTAACTATACATTAGTCAATTCTTGCCTTGACTACATCTTCATCCTCCTTCCCGGCCTCCTTGCATCTCCCCTCTCTCCCTCCAGTCTGTACAAAATGAGACTACTAAAATCATTTTCCTTTCCTTATGTTCTGGACAGGTCAACCTCCATAGCATATGCATGAATCTGCTCCTATTTATATCTCTGCTCTCATTTCTTCCTACTCCTCATTGGCTCCCATTGCTTGTTCCAAACTTCCCAACTATCCGCTCCCCTTGTATTCTTGTTCTACCTTTGAGACGTCCTCATGCAACTCTTTATGGTTGCAATAGACTTCATGTTCTTGTGTGCCAAAGGACCTCTTTGTTCAAACCCTACCTCAAACAGCACTCCTTCCCATAAAGCCTTTCAAAGAGGTCTCTGCCAGACTGCTAAATTGCCTCCTACACGTACTGGCATCTCATTACACACAGTATGTCTGAACTGCCTCGTCCATGTCTATACTAGATTTTTAAGCCTCTTAATGAAGATGCTGTGTTTCCTGATGTCTAAATAGAATGCATGCTGTTGGCATTCAAAATATCATGTACTATTTCTGGGTTATTTTCTGTAGACCTGTAAAACCTCTCAGAAATCTGCTTCCAGGCTTGTTTCAACAACAGCAACATTATTTAATTAGCAATAACTGACCAGCTCTGTTTCATGTCTAAGATAACCTACTGGAATCACTGAGACTCAAAATCACTCACTATAAATTAGAAGCTATACCATTCCAAAGAAAGACAGACACAGGGGAACAGAGCAAAATACATTACAAACACAAACTAATAACTCCCTAAAACAGCAATCGATGAAGAAAGCAGTCTCAGCCTGGAAATATCACACAATAGAGAAATACAGCACAAACACATTTTTGTTTAGGAAAAATATTATTGGAGCAATTCCAGTCAATACCAATTACCATGTAAAAATGCAGTAGCCAAAGTTTCAGAGTGAAGGTCTCATAAATAGGTAGACACTACACAAAACCTATATACCCAATGCAGTCTAAGATATACAGTCACCATAACAAAAGCTATAGTTGCAATCTAACAGAAGAATTTAGTAAGCTGGTATATTCTTTTTAAACTGTTTGTATTTGTAATATTGAGGGGAGGAACTGGTAAAGATAATAACAGCCCATAAATGATCCAAATAAGAGCACACTGAAAAATGTATAAGTACATTAAATACTGCAAAAACATGAAGTAATATAAACTGATTAACTATTTAAAGGGGGAAAAAGGGACCCGTGATTTCACAGACAAGGGAGACTTGGGAGCATTTAACTAACTGGTCACAAGGTCTTACTCAAAGCCAAGCCAGTAGGTGGCTCTCCAGCACTAGTTGTCAGCACACACTGACAAGTGAGTGGGAGGCACTCAAGAAATAAAATAGTACAGCACTGTACTACTGTATTAATTTACAGAAATATGTATTGAGTGACGCTGAGCAAGATTCTAGTGTCCTGAGTAATACAGATCTATTTGTTCCAACAGTACATGATTATACCGCAAATGTGTGATTTGAAAAGAAATATATTCTTTAGGCAGAAATTTCCAGACTGATAATTATATAAGCCAGACATTTACCTTATTCCTGTAGTTCAACTGAAAATGTGGGAGTTTAACCCTCTAGACATCATCAGAAAATCCTCAAGTACCGTGCAACTGTTAGCTAATTATTTTAAATAGGAAATCTTGATTAAGATTAATTCATTTTAAAGTCACGTCCAATTACAGCATTAGATCGGCAAAAGGGGGATTCACTGCTTCCCAAACCACAATATGTTTAGAGGGGCATGAGGTGCCAGCCCTCCCTTTACAGATCCACAAGGGAGGGTCAACACACCCAATGCCAGTACTGCTATATTGAGCTCAGGGGCAGTGAAGAGCAAAGCAGCTGAATCTAAATCTAGTTTTTCAAACTTTCCTCCCCATTTTCTAAACTTCTGTTGAACTCCATCTGAAGGAAGAAAAGGTTCTCTCTATTTCTCTGCCTCTTTTAAATAAGTAAACTACAGATCATGGTTTTTCAGGTCAGCAAACCTTTCTGAAAATGTGTTTATGTGCTTGAAATTGGATGATGTCCAAGAAACCAATCAGACATGGGGAGAGAAAAGCTATGTGTTATCTGTCTACCAGCCGCAGGGAGTGTCTGGTAAAGATCAAGCTCACAGAGAAAGGGTGGGAGAAAAATAATGGGTATTCCCTTTATGCAGACCATTCAAGGTCAAATGTGACATGCTACATTAATAACTTGGAGTCACCAAACACAACATGTGACCAAACAGAACATAAAACACGAGGCAGATCTCAAAGAATCGATGGCTCGTCACATGACTGTCCAAAGAGACAGCAAGGCTGACTAGTTCAGTAGGGTAGCTCAGTAGTGTTTGCTCCCTTGCTCAATAATTTGAAAATGGTATTTATCTACAAAGGGTCTCCAAATCAGTGAAAATAATGAGGTTATATAGTACTACTTAATTTGTTTCTCACATAATAAAAGACAATATAAATATCAGCTTTATATTTTAGTTTGAATCAATACCTCTAAAAGATATTAGCATCATTAATTATTGTACTTTCAGTGGGCTAACCCCTGAAGTCTTTAAATAAGGTAAAATTCAGACTGAACTTATACTCATTACTGATAGCCTTCACAGCTCTGCATGAGGTGGAAAAGAAGACAGAATTAGATCCTTAAGCCACAGTCCCAGTGAGTTTGCCTGAGTAATGACTAAGCAAAAACTGAGTAGATTTTAGGATCTCATGCCATATTAAAATGAAAGCCAACCTCAAAACAGAAACATAAATGACCAAAATACAGGAAATGGCCATAAAATAGATCAGTACAGACCCCAGTCTATTCCCATAAACCCTCCAGCCACAGATCTAAAAGGCACTTATAGCACACATATATGGGCTAAGGCTTATGCACATTAGAATTGTAACCAACGAAAGATTATATCTGGCATTGGTATCCAAATGTCACATCACTGACATCACAAATGAGTACAAGCATCAGGTTACTCTCATGAGACTGCGTTCATCTCCTCTGCATGGAGATAATCATTTACTGCCTGTGCCAGCAATGCCGGGCAGGTATACTGGAGGGGGGGGAGGGGGGGGTTTGAAGGCAGTGCTTGAAATCCTGCTTCCCCTGGGAGGGCTCTCCAAGGGAAGGCAGGTTTAGTTTCCTGCCAGGCCTCCACAGAAACCCTTTGTTCGATGTTGCATGAAGGATGCGCTGAATTAGCTCATTACCTGTCTTACCTCACTCCACCCCAAAGCTGTTTAGCAGCCTCATTTTTGAGGCAGTGCTGGGCAGCTGCAGCAGACAGCATAAAGAGCAAAGACATGGATGCCTTGAACTTCCTCCTTCCAGGAGGACTTTCTGTTCGCTACATTACACTGGCAACCCGGGGCTGAATATAGTCCTTGATCTGTGCTCACGGCACAGAAAATGTGAATGAGTGCAATGGACCTGTTTGTTTATTGTAAGCAGATAGCAGATAAGTTAACTCACAATCAGGGCCAAAGCATAATTTTTTCAGGCCCAGTACGAACTTGTAACACGGGGCCCCTCCCACACACATACCACAATCCCTCATCCCATACATACAATCTCATGAGCCATGAAAAAAGTTTGAATTCTGAAAATTCTGAAATTCCAGCAGGCCCAGCAACTCACTGTTCAGAATGTTGCTTGAGACTGCTCGAACACTGCTTCTGATTGGCTCCAGCAAATCTCACACGATCTGGACAATAGATACATAGACACAGGGAAATAAGTTTCTATAAATATCCTCAGGCATGATCTACAATTTAGCCTTAATTTTTTCCTCATGGTAATGGGGGTTGCAGCCTGGACCGGGCCCCCAAGGGCCTCTGGTCCCCAGTAAAGTGTAACCTTTTCCCTCCCCCATGTGGGGGCCCTGCTAACAATCATTCCCAACAGATATAACAACACATTAGCAGTGGTCCCTCCTACCTTGCAGTAGCCACTCCTGAACTATGTAAGTAGAGAGCACCTGAACCCTCTTTCCCAAATAATGGAAGTTCAATGATAGCATTCTAGCGCAGAATGGTTAAACAGGCTGCACTCATTCGCACAGGAACTATGAAATGCTTGCCCCATTCTAAGAAATACAATCACTTTGAGCAAATAATACATTTTTTAAACTTTGATTAAAAAGGTATTCACAAGATAGAGCACCAGAGCTTTGACGGATCCATTGCAATCAAGTGTATAAACGCTCATTCATTTCCATGACAGCTTTTTTCCCTTTTCTTTGTTAATAAGACAAGAGAAAATCTCAAGCAAATAAAGGATATTAACTGCAGAAAATGTGTATGAAAGTTAAGATCATGACTCAAACTCAAAGAGGCTAGCAGATTCACAGTTCAGGATGGAAACCTACCCTGCCATTCTGTCCCTAACTCACCCTATTGTGCTTAGATATTACAGCACACAAACAAGTACTGTTCTGAAACACCTGTATTACAGTAATGAAGCCTTAGAATTCCACCTGCTCTGAAGGAAGTGTCTGTTTTTAACAGAAACTGAATGCAATTCAATAAAATTCACCCTACAGGGAGGGCAAAGTGAAATTTTAAAGTTTACAGTCTCTACTCAGAAGTTATGTTCTATTCTTTACAGGTTTGTGAAGTGCCCACATCACTGTAGTATCTGAATGTCTTCAAGTGCTGCCTGACATGACCATCATCTGACCCATGTATTTCATTTTGTCTCTCACCCTCTCCTCAGGGGAAGAAAGAGAGCGAGTTAATGACAAAGACTCTGGTCCTGCAATGAGCTCCTGCACACTACGTCTACTCAAAGCCCCTGGTACTCCATGCGAGCACAGCGTTCCACCTGTGTTGTGCACCTGGCATGATTGGGTCCTTGATGCCAGCATGGAATTTTTGCCTCTGTTCAGAATGTCCTTATATGTGTGGCTTGGGTCAGATTTGAACATTATTTAAATGTAGGGTTTTTTTGTTTCTATCATTCAATATAAAGCATGTTATTTATATTTGCATGCATTGTTATGTTAACATGTCAAATCCTGTCTGAACATATTACTTTTGAACAATATACTTATAGTTATAGTATATACATATATACTTTTGCTATATTTTAAACAATTTTAGGGGTTCTTCTTGAGAATGGGGGTATTGCCAGATTTAATTTCTTAATGCACTTAATCTGGAATGAATATAGAATATTAGATGCAGTAATCTACTGAACTCATTTTCTGAATTTACTATCAGGGACACAACTAATATTGGAAATTAATAAAGGATATGGATTTTAAACATTTTTCAAAACCTAGTATTATTTGTACTATAGTAACGCTTAGAGTCCCCAGCCAAGATAAGGGCCCCATTGTGCTAGTCACGGTACAACACATAATAAAAGACAGTCCCAGCCCTGAAGAGCTTACATTCCTGAGACACAAAAATGTAGTCAGTCTACTGCCATTTTATTGAGAAGAGGATATACAGCACATAGTCTTTTCAAAATTTAAGTCACTTCACTCATAAGAACGGCCACACTGGGTCCATTTAGCCCAGTATCCTGTCTCTGACAGTGGCCAGTGCCACACACCTATATAATTTGTTTAGCAATATTTATTTTTTATAAAACAACAAGATGGGCCTATTTGAACACTAAGTGCCTCTGACAAATACAATAAACCAAACGCCATGTTTGTAACTCCTGTGTGGCTCTCTGGCTCCCTCTAGTGACTGGATTATACAGAAGTTTATGCATTTGCTAGAGCAGCGGTTTTCAGCCTGTGGGTCGCAGGCCCCTGGGGGTCTGCAAATTATGTCTATAATTTCGATAGGAACCTGCACCCGCTTTTGAAATATTTTAGGTGTCCACAAATGAAAAATGTTGAAAACCACTGTGTTAGAGCATTGGAGAGAGAGAAAAAAAATAGGTTTTTTTGCTCAGGCAAAGAGGCTCTCTGTTTCTAAATCCAGAAAGTCCACCCTGCTCAAATCCCTGTACAGGCTACCTTTTTAATGTGCAGCTTGGAGGGCTTGTTCACCAGGCTGGAGGAAATAGTCGGCCATGCCCAAATCAGTTCCCAGCCTTCGCCTCAGGGCTCCGTTTAGCATCCAACACAAAAGAAGAAAACGTGGAGTGACAACATAAAGCTAGTGTGCTGCTCCCAATGTAGATTGTGAGCTCCTGGCCTTTGGCAGTTCAGTGGTAGAGGTTCCTCGCTCAGTCTAGGGACCTCCACCTGGCCACCTTCTCACTGCACTGCCTGCAAACCTGACTGCAGTTACTGGAGTGTATTCTCCGAGCTCTCCCCTGGTCCTAATGAACTGCAGCACTCATCTATATCCTCTACCCAAACACTGCCCAGCTGGATCTGACTATTCCCAACTCCTACCTGCCAGGCTCTTCCTAGAACAGGACTGACCACTCCCTGGCCCTTAAAGAGGCAAACTGTCCCAGGAAACTCTGACCTTTGGATCTAAAAGCATGCACCTCTACTGCCTGAGCTGGAGGACCCAGATTTATTCATTTCGAGCCAGTCGTTTCACTGGCAGAGTGTGAAGCTGAATGCCATTTCAATTGAACAAGTCGAACTTTAGTAAACGCTGTGAAGTACTATGTCCCTGTGGCTGAGTTGTTTCCAGCGTAAGTCCCCGCATTCCCTATTCCATTCCACTGGTGTCCTGTCAATCCCTCGAGGGAACATTAGCCCTCTGACTCCAGCTCCACCGATCACCATACAAGTGGCAGACTCAAATCTTTATGTGGTCCAGCTACTAGAGGGGGACAGAGCAAGCCACACAGTGTAAGCATAGGTTAAAAAGTAAGTAAGTAAGAGCAACAGCATAACTAACCTATTGGTGGGGAGAGCTATGAGGGAGGTTAGCCCTGGCCTCAGCTGAGTTCTACGTTGCACAACTAAAGTATGTATTCAGTATTGGAGTCTTGAAATGTCATCTGCTCTCCAGGAAAGCAGTATTTTTTCAAAACGAGAATTAAATGTTATTCAATAGAATTCACACAACATGGAAAAAAATAAGGACTATTAAGGCTCTGGGGCTGCAGATTTGGCAACTGCAAGATGATATTGAACTAATCACATGGAGTCCAGTTCTGCCTTGAGATGTATGCATCTGGCTCCCATAACTTCAATGTGAGTTCTGGGCTGATGTGGCCCATTGCAAACTAAATAAAAATGTTATTGTCTATGAATGTAGAGGTTGGCATTTTCAAACGAGTCTATGGGCGTGCCCCTCGTCTTTTTTTAAAATGACACCCATAGTAACTCGAACTAATATACTGAAGATACCTAATGATTATTAAATGTATAGAATATGTTTCCTTAAACTGGCCACATGGTAAAAAATTGTTGTGGCTTTTAGCTGTTGTCGTAAGTCCTCCTGTTCTGTATTAAGCTAAATGGCAAAGTCCCGTTCAACATATTGCATGTTCAATACACTCTATTTGTTAATTGTTTTCCTAAAAATCATTTCATCTAGAAACCAGCACTATGATGCACCTGCTGTCAACCTTACATTAATGACCAGACTCTGCAGACTCTATGGAAGGAAAGTTTTCATTAGAGTCAATATAAGTTTCCCCTGCATTCTGATTGTAGAATTAGACTGGATGGAGAAGCGGGGATGTGAATCAGCAGGGCATACCCTCCCCTTTTCATGTATTCATATGAACCTCGTAGCTCTGATATAGCATCAGATATTAAAGCCCTTCTGGTTACTATTTGTCTTCGTTCCTCACCCTTGCAATACTGGAGTCTGTGAGTACTGCATGAATTGGAGATGATAAAATAGGTTAAAGAACCAATAGTAAACTAACCTACTCCTTTAAAAACACACACCCACCACACCCATACACCCACCCACAAAATCTCTCTTTTAAAATATATTATGTATTTTAAATCTGGAAGTTCCCATTCCAATTAATGCAAAATTAAAAGTATTTAGCCCCAAAATAACTTCAGCATTGTATGTTTATATACTTTTCAATTAACTGAGGTTTTCACTTTTTAAACAAAAATATTGTTCTTGACTGAAAAATTATCTTGAACAAGCAATAAGTCAGTAAATATGATAAAAAATTAATCACTTTTTTTAACCTACAAGGCAACAGTTATCATCAACTCTAACTCCAGCCAATAGCCATATCATATACAGTGACCTTCATTAGAAAAATATAATATTAACTAACTGAAGCATTTTACATACTGGTACTTTTGAGGCCCATAGGAAGTAAAGGTTTATTTTTTTAAATGGTGCTCACTTTGTGATTACCAGATGTAACATTTTGGAGGATATGCCTTTGTCAGCTTATGAATTCCGTTGTTGTCTGGTGAACCTGTTTTGAATGTAACCTGTAGTGTGGCTTTGAGCACTCATTCAGTAGCAGGAGCTTGCCATCTAATGGAGAAGCTATGTCTGGGAACAGAGCAATCAAAGGCCATCAACATTAAATTACTCTATCCTGGTGGAATAAGGGGTTTGCTACCAACAGGACCATTGACTTTGAGCAACTCCCTGCCCAGAAGATGAAAGATGGGGGAGGCACCTGGAAATTCCCTAGCAGAGCACAGGGGCAAGAAACATGTTAGAGGTTGCTTTAAAAAAAACAAATACTTTCTAAGCAAAAAAAAAAAGGCCATTACATGTCCAGAAGCAAGATGCTCAGGCCAAGAAGGCCAAAAGGCCTGCCCAACCTCAAGGATTAGGCCCAAACTGAAGATTCACTGTGGTAGTGAGGACAATGAGGAGGATTGCATTCAGGAACTTGTTGTTTTCCTAACTCTAGTTCTGTTTAAGAGTAAAAGTGTTTGTGGTTAAGTAATTCCTTTGCTAAGCCTGATTTTCCTTGCATTACTGCCACATTTTCCCTGAAATGTGAAACTAGAAAACTAGAGCTCCCACAGCTAGATGGACTGTGTAGGAAGAACATGTCTAAGAACCTGGAAGGCATGGGATGGCTCAGGCACTAGTTCCAGGGTCCAAAAAGGTGTTAGACAGATGTCTGTACCGGGGAGTGTGCTAGAGAGAGAGCCAGTCGCTGCCCAGGGACAGGGGGCTTGGAGGCTGGTGGGTTTCAGCAGTTTGATCCACTCACAACAGACCGCTTGGATCCACTATGACAGAGAGCAGGACTGGAACGAGTTGTAACACCTTTTATATTGGAAGTGTCCCTTACCCAACCACATTCATACCTTCCTCTTAACTGATATACTGTCTGAAGTAATTAATACTATAGAACTATCACTCAAGATTTTCTCAACTCTGGTCACTTGTTTCTGCAGTAATGAAATGATAAAAACAAAACAGAATTGAGAAAAATTGCTGTATGTAGTAAATATCACAGCAAAATTGTGTATAATAAGCAGGATATAAATATCAAGAGTGTAATTAAATTTTGTAACTGAATAATAAATACTGAATGTAGCTCTTTCTAAACAACCCCTGCTAACTCCCATTTCCTGAATATTTTAAAATTCTCAAACTCAGCACGTTAATGTGTTAAGGAATAAGTTATAGATATGAGGATATAATTAAATTGGATATTTTCCCTGAACACAGATTGTCATAGTAAGTAAATATCTAACTTTCTAGAAAGAGCTACAAGAGGAGAACTTCTCAGCAAGATTGAACAGTTCAGCACTCTGCGCATGCAAGCTGAAATTTAATAGGCCAATGTTTCACTTTTTCAATCTACAGAGAGTTAAGGGACACACATATTTCCAATGTAAATTAAAGAGGAGTTGTTCCTGTTGTTCAGGATACTTTAACATGCCATCATAGTTACACAGCCAAACTGAGTTCAGCTGTGCAAATCCATACATTCTAGGTTAACATAGGGCAAATCCAGTGACTCACTGTGGGAGCATTAAACCAAAAACCCAGGAAAACTACTGTTTCTGCTGTACAGGAGAGTTGGGAAATGGAGAGGCCATACAGGGAGACTCTATAGCAGCAGTTTCCAAATGATGGGTCACAACCAGTGGATGGGGTCACCGTCCCATGCGCAGAAGATGCTATTTTGCTCTACAAAGTGGCATCCTCCATGTAGCATGATCTTGCACACACTGGATGTATAAGGTCACGCTGTGTGGAGAATGCCATTTTGCTCTACAAAATGGCATCCTCCATGCTGACTGGGGTCGTGGGAAGCAAAGCACTAAGTCTGAAAATGAGGTCATGCAGGCAAATAGTTTGGGAACCACTATCTGGGAACTCTACGGTCTCGTGTGGATCGACTTCTACAGGATTCATTATTCTGCGTAATTCATTTAAATGAATATTATAAACATCTGGCAATGAGACAATCATTTATCTAGACAAATATTAGAGAACAGCTGCATACATAGGAATCACTTGAAACTAACAGTAAGCTTTACCAGGGTTCTCGCCACAGAAAGGTGGAGGGGTATTTGCAGGGTAAACTCAACAGGTCCACTGACTACCACCCCACATAAGGACACACTAGACCTAGTGGCCTAATGCCTCTGGGCTGTAGTAGCAGCTGTGGCAAGTCTTTGCAAGTTTTCCATGTGCTGCCTTTGAAATGGGATTGGAAAAGACGACCAAAATTTCACTTTAAGTAAAAATTACTGGAAACTGTTGTCATCCAATCAATGTCTTGTTTTAAATACATGTATTGGTGTAGTGCTATTATTACGCTTCTGCTTCTATCACTAAAACCAGAGAGTTGCAAGCAAAGGAATGTATGTTTATGAAAATAAGTAAGGATGAGGGAAAGGCTCAGGCAGCAGCATACACTCCCTAAAAGTTGATGGATCACCTCATGCATTTTGGGATAGCCAGGCATTAAGAGGTACAAGATGCTCTCCTTAAAGGTTTGTACATTCTTCCCGGTTCCCTCCCAGGGACAAGAAGCCAAGACTCCTATGTGGAATTTCCCAAGGAACTTGTCCCCTCCTTCAGATTTTTCTGCAGGAAGTGATGACACAGCCCAAAGATTCATTTACAAATGAATTTAACTAGTGGATGATACACTAAATGGTTCTCCAGGAAAAGTGAAGTTCATGTTTCAACATCTAGAAAGCTATATTATTAATTGGTGAAATGAAGTACAATGGAATATAAACAAGGTAATATTTAATTTCACAGTTCTTCATGCAACTCTGAAGACTTAATTTCAAGATACAAAAGTGTTCTGAGAATGTTTTGTAATTACAAACCAATAAGAAAAATCATCCAGAAGGAATAATTATATAATTTCTAGATGAACTCACTGTGAGATGCTCAGAAGAGCAGTAATAAATAGATTCTCATATCATTACTGCTGCTGCAGTTGATGACTCACCGTTGCTACTGGGACCACATCCCAGAACAGTCATGCTACTTTATGCATTGCATAAGAAATTAACATGCTGGACTTATCACAACGTGAAGCAGGTTTTGGTTCTTAGGATTCATATGAATCATATGTATAACTACTTAAAATCATAGCAATTAAACATTTTACTTAAATACAGTGAAATTTAGATTCCAAAAAAGAAGGCATCTCCTCTCTGTCAGACAAAAACTGGCATCTGCATGCAGTGACCATATTGGTATGCTCTATAGGTAGCATTTTTACCTCAGGTCCTTACAGCTTCATAAACATTTAGAATGGCATCTCCCATATACAGGATCTAAAACAAACATCTAGAAAAGACATTTTTATAAAAACAAGTGAACAAGAATAGCTGATACCTGGTAATATTTGCCAAAAGCAAAAGGAAAGAAAACTCCTATTGAAAAAGTGTGTGTGTCACCTAATATAGAAGAACATACAGTCTTAAATAATATGTCATAACAAATGGCCAGAATTTAGAGTGAAGTAGAATGGGAGAGGAAAGTTGGGATAGTTGGGGACTCCTCCTCCTATTAAACCATCCACCAAAAAACCTTCCTGTACAAAATATTAACATGATAGAAATCTGTTTTGAGTCACTATTCAGTGCTTCCTCTGGAAGCCTCTGTGCCATGGACAATGTGGTTTGTTTTATTTTTAATTTTCAGTGATCAATAAAAAGCTTTACAAACATTAAGTGAGGGAAATTCAGCATTGAGCTACAGTTAGATGCTGATAATGCTGGAGTAAGAAAGGCATTCTTCTCATCAAACTCCACTGTTTAATTTTCAAATATCTTGCACTCTACTTTATTCTTGTGCTCACACCCAGACTTAAGTGTATGTAGATTCTTTACCATCCCTTCTGAAATATTCTCTGCTGAGGAGAACATATGAAATTGATTCCATGGCTGAAAAACATGTGTTATATAATACCATCGTAGATACTAGAAATGGAAAAGCCCCTCAGTCAGACTGTTCACCCCTTGCCAATGCACCATTCTTCCCCATGGAACGTTCTCCACTGCTTTTTACAGTCTAGCTATTAATAACTCAAGCTACTGAGTTTCCATTTCTTACCTTAAGAGACTATTTTACCTTCCTCCTCAATGCTTGCACCCTTTAGAAATGATTGTTACTTAGATGAAAAATGCAATTATTTAACTCTTTCTTCACAATGCAGTCCCACAAGTTCTTTACTCATTTCCTCTCCTCTGAACTCCATCCATTTTGTATGTAACTTCTGATACTGAGGACTAATTTACATTAGAAGCGCTACAGCGGCACAGCTGCACTGATGCAGCTGCATCACTGTAGAGCATCTGGTGAAGACACTCTACACCAAAGGGAGAGAGCTCTCCCATTGGCATAATAAAACCACTTCTTTGAGAGGCAGTAGGTATGTTGGTTGAAGAAGCTCTCCTGTCAAATGGTGCTTAGCTGCTGTAACTTCACTCATAGGGTTGGCTTATTCACACCTCTGAGTGACTTAAGTTATACCAACATAAGTACAAGCCCTGAGATGTCCATTATGACACAGTACTCTAACAGTAGATGTAGGTCCACCAGTTTTATGTGGAAAAGGACTATGCTCTCCTTATCCTGTTAAATCATTCTCACTCTTCTGCAGACCAAAACTGTGTTGGCTTCAAGCCCCATCTCCTTTCTCTCCCCCACCCCCAGAAAACTCGCAAACCAAACCAAAAAAAACTCCACTATATCTTTACAAACACAAATTTAATCTCATACCCACTCTCTCTCTTCTAGTTGCTTTTCAGCATTATTGATTTTAAACAGCTCCCTTCCACTGAAAACCTCTGTGTCTGTTTAGATTTTCTCCCCATGATAATCTAGTTGATTTTTTCCAAGTTGCATCCCATTTTATTTCCTGCCTCTACTTCTCTATCCTCAGTGGCTTTTTGCAACACTTCCCAATTTAATATAATCTCTTAATTTAATTATATTCCCCTTGTCCCATTTTACAAATCATTAATAAAGAGATTAAGTAAAAACAAATGCAACAAAACTATTAGCTTCCCCCACAACTTGCCATTAATCATTAAATAACTGAGGCTGATTTTTTAATTTTTATTTTACTGGTTTTTAAGCTCTGTGTACTTTATAAAACTTAAAAACAAGCTATATTTAATGCAAAATTTTTTTTTAAAAATAATATATTTGATGAACTGTCCAAACACCACAAAAAACTAGCCTGAGTTAATAACAATATTCATCAGCAAACCCACTAAATTCCTTCTCCTCCCCAAATACATGAGAAAAAAGATGGACTTTGAAGTATCCCTGTAAGGTTAATAGACCTTGCCTTTGATGGACAGCAGGGATATATGAGATATGTGAGCAGTTTTTCTTCACTTAAGTCTTGTTTAGAAATAGCAGCAAGTGGTAATTAATTGTGATCTTCTACCTGGACATTTTACCCGTCTGAGCTTTGACAGATTTCAAATCAAGTGTGGTATATGCATATACGTGCATCCCATGTAGAATGGGAAATGTAGAGTTCAAATATCATTCATATAACAGTTACCTTATACAGAAATGTGGGTAACAAACCGAAGTGTACTAGTCTAGTTTTTAGTGGCATATGTGGACATATCATCATAGAACCCAAGGAAGTTTTAATAGGAAGGCAAAGGAAACATTGCCTGGTACCAAAATGAGGGGCACAATACTGTTCCCATTCAAGTCGAATTAAAAATTCCCTTTGACTTCAAAGTACAGGATTGACCACTCGATAAAATATATGGAGTGTTGCAAAAAACGTATACCGTTGACCCTAGTTCAAAGTAAGAGATTATCATACGTTTTTTGTTTAGTCTGCTTATTTCAGTGGAAAGTGCATTTTTGGGTCTCCAAAAACCTACTAGCCAATAGAATTGTTTCCAAGTGGTTGTCTCTCATAAACCAATAGGGAGAGGTGGAAATGTACCTTGCAGTCTCACAGAACCAGGCTCTGGATCTGGCTATCATTATATAACTCACTGTAGGGTCTGCTTTTTTACACCTACCTACTTATTTTCAGATTATGATGGTAACAATTAGACAAATAATTTCTTTAACTAAGTAAGACTGCAAGATGTTGGTGTATGGTGTGGTTATGGGTAACTTTTAAGAGTGGGCTCTCAGCATTAGGGTTGTGCTGACTAAATGGCACTACTCCCTTGTGGCAAAGTAAATTGGGAGTAAACTACAGGGGGAGGTCTGGAACTGCTAACCAGACCATGCCTTTCAGGGCAAAACCTCTGTTATAAAAGCACAAATAAGAGAGGTCTATGGGAAATGGCAGCCCATTTCTTTTGCATGGGGAAAAAGCATTTGGGAAATGTGGGTTGGATTCTTCCCTGTTTGTGTTAGGTAAGAGACTGAGCTTGGAGGTGTAATGGAGTGTCATGACCACAAGAAATATATTACTGGGTACTATCTTAATGTTTGACTGTTAATTATGTACAGGCCATTTTCTTTTTTTCCCTAGATTGCTGTGTCTTGCCTTCACGAGATGGCAGTGAAAATGGAAATATTTCAGACTATATTTCTTTGTATACAAAGCACTTAGGAGAGAGATATTTCTTGTCTAATTATCTGTTAAAATATCCAAGTTTTACCAGCGTTACCTGCCAAAATTTATGGCAGGCAGGCAGGGGGGGGAAAAAAAAAGTTTTTTTATTGCTTGTCCATGGGTGGCTAAGAAGCCAGTTTGGTTGTTTGAGAAGAAAACAGGGAGGTTACTTGAAAATTAAACAGTTGCTTGTCTTTCTGGCAACGAAAACTGCCTTTCAACTACCTGACTGTTGCTGAAAAGCTAATATTCAGTCGCATTGCTAATTACCACAGACCAACAAGTGCACCAACAGACAACACATTCAAACTGGTCCAGACAGCCCCAGGCACATGCACTTCTCACTGGTTCTACTCCCTTCTTCCGAAGTATTACTTGGGTGGCGTACACCAACCATACTTTGACTAAAACAGTAGCTGTGAAAGTTGTGTTCACGTGAATTTCAGTGCAAAATGTCAGTACTAAATGTACATTAAACGCTTCATTGCATCTTTCAGCCTCAGGAAATTTGCCTTTTACATTTCTCGTTTTAATCACCTTTTGAGGTACTGTCAGCTGTAAAATATTTCCATTCTTTCTTATATTGTGTTAGCTGTTCAAACATTTTCCTCATTATATTATCTCTATGTAGACTAAACCTTTTCTTCATTCAGATCAGAGATGATCTTTGTAGAAAATATAGACCAGTGAGTTAACTTAAGGAGTATCCAGCTATGCACTCTTTACTTTTAAGTGGAAACCCACTTAAATGTTCTCATGCTATCAGGCAACTGGCTTTGTTTCATTATCTTGTCTGCCAGTAATTCAGTCCCTGATGAACAAAAACTGTTTACTGGACCTCTGAGGATATTTTAGCTAGTCACAACAATCCTCTGTGCAACATAAGCAGCTGTGGTGATACCATTTGCTAGCTCTGAAGCCAAAGCCTTTTTCTAGATCTCATCTGCCTCTGTCCTTTGGGCAACGGAATTACCTTATATGTAGGCTTCGGCACCAGGTTTCTAGATGTCTTCAAATGCATTAGCTGCCAGGTTAGGTGTTCCATGATTTGCACTTGCTTGCTCTGCTAGTTTCCAATTGAATTTCAGAGATTAGTTTGAACCTATAAAGCCCTATGTGATTTGAGAACTTCAAACACTCAGTCTCTCTCTCTTTCCTGATACCACACTGCCAAAGTTGTGATCAGTAAAGATGCTTGAGCTGGATCCCCCTCAATTTAAATGGGAGAACACAACATACGAACGGCTATACTGGGTCATATCAATGGTCCATCTAGCTCAGTATCCTGTCTTCGGACAATGGGTAGTGCCAGAGGCTTCAGAGGGAATGAATAGAACAGAATTTATCAAGTGATCCATCCACTGTTAACCAATCCCAGCTTCTGGAAGTCAAAGGTTTAGGGCTATCCAGAGTATGGGGTTGCATCCCTGACCATCTTGGCTAATAGTCACTGAGGGACCTATCCTCCATGAACTTTTTTTTTTTTTTTTTTAAACCCAGAGAGAGGGCTGGCAGTAGAGCATTCTCTGTGATGAGTACTCAGCTGTTTAATCATCTTCCCCTCCTCCAAGCTGCTCCTTAATCACTTATCTAAGATGTGTAGGAAAAAAATGCTATGAGATCATGGGGTCCTTCAGTCTGAGTGACATATGTGGAAGGTCTCATGTTTCAAGAAAGAAAACATTCTTGGAATTCCTAAATATTACAGATGACAATTTCCTAACTCAAAAAGCAATCGTATGTGCTACTGATCATAGTTCTAGTCTTGGCTATGGACCAAGCCCTGAGTTCCTTACTAAGGCAAAACTCCCACTGAAGTCAAAGGGATTTCTGTTCCTCGATAGGGACTTTAGCATTTGGGTCTCTATGTATGGCAAATGTTCTCTTAATACAGTTTTACTAATGATAGACATTAATCTAATGGAAATAACTGCCAGGACCACTCTGTTACTTTTTAAAAAAAATCAGTCCTCCATTTGCTTTTCTCCCACTTCCTGCTTTCTCCCTAGCTCTCCATGACTTTAAAAAATAATTGTCTGTAGTAAACTAGGCTTGTTAGCCAAGTCTCAAATATCCTAGGACATATCATCTAGTTGACTTGTATATGTTCATATTATCAAAGTATTCTCTTACATGCTCAGATGTTTAATTAAATTACTTTTTCATTGTTCAACCTCTTGTAAAATACACTTTTTTAAAAGAACTTAGCCATTTTTGAGTAATGAATTTAATTCCCTTTCTCATCTTGTTAATGTATCTACCTGCTTTCCCTTCATATAGGGAAGCATATCTATGAGCAGAAGACCTTCATATTCCCTAGCTTTTCAGGACCAATTCTGGCAGAAAGTGTTAACAGAATTCTATCTGGAAATGTATAGTAAATCCTGGGGCATAGCCTGTGGTGTTTAATCTAGATGCATTTTTCTCCATAGCAGAGATTAGAAGTACATCACCAACTCTATGGAAAATGAAACAGTATGTTAAACATTGGCGATTTAACAGAATCTTTTCAGTATTTAAGTCCACATCTGACATTTGCATTACAAATACCAGTTCCATGCTGTTACATAATCCAGGTAGACAGAAAGAAAATAAAGGCAAAAGATTACAAAGGTAACAAAATATAAAGGGGGATGCTACTCTTTATAAAGTTCTTAAATGTTAACAAATACAGCATTTTTTTTTATTAATGACTTTCAGTTACTTTAACTGCACCACCCTTAACTCTGCATTAACAATTTTTTAAATGAAAGGCAGTGCACAGGTGTGACACCTATAGATAAAGCTGCCCAACACTTCCCATTATAACACTTTGAGTTCAGTTCCTTATAACACTTCGCTAAACCTTAACTGTTGGGCTGAAATTTTCCAAGACAGGTGTCTGCCTCAGACTGAAAAGCTTCTGCAAAAACTGTTAGCCATTCTGAGAACAAGATTAGGGAAAAACAAGTTGTTTCCCCCCATATTAAAAATGGGTGGTCTGAACCTTTTTTTGAAAAGCTCTATCACCTCCAGGCTTCGGAGTAGGGGCTTGAAATTTAACAGGGGGTCAATCCTGGGGTCAGGGATGTGCCTTTCGCAGTTCATTGGGGGGGGGGGAGGGAGGCGGAGAGGGGAGAGCCACCCAAATTTGGCCAAACTATGGCCCTTAATAAAAATCATAGTTTGCACACGCTCATTAGAGACTTGCTATTGTTTGGCTGCTAAATTCTCCAAGATATCCATCTATACGGGGCATATTCCACCCCATCACAGCTCCTGTGTGTGACTGAACTGTGTGTGTGCAATCCAGACAGACTGAACATGGTCCAATCCAGGGCCGCATGACCCGCGCAGGACTTTCCAGCTCTGGGCTGCTGGGAGACTAGGCTCCAGAACTAATAGCTGAGAGGCCATCTCTCTTGTCCTCAGTGCTCCTAATGCTGGCCTGGAGGAAAAGGAATTAACCTGACCTAGAATGCAGAGAAGTGAGGGGAGAGGGAGAAATGGAAGAGGGGTTTCTTGGAGCCATCCTGTGCACTGAATGAGGAAGGGGTTCTGTGTAAAAATAGTATGTGATCATATAATTAAAGACCATCATAACACATACACTCACAAGGGCAAAAGTAAGGTTGAACAGGCAACCTTAAATTGGGCATTTCTCAACTACTAGGTGCTTGACATTGCAATCTTTGTTCTTTTAAACACAATTTTTTATGTAATTTAATATATACAATTAAATGTCTTGAACTGCAGAACATTCATGCAGTTTCTGCAAAGTATGAAGAGGCCTGCTATCCAAGGAAATGCATCGTAAAGGAGATTGCTAGACTCTGCAGATTAGCAAAATCTCAGGGAACTGCAAGAAGTGGCTTTACACTTTTCAGGAACTGATGGCTTCTGTATACCCATGTATTTTAACATTGTTTACTTTGTAATGCAGATGTCTGGTTCTTAAAGCTCTATCAGGATTTCCTTTTTAAATCTCTTGTTCAGAGGTTAATAACTAGGATAAAGATTTCCTTTTACTAGAAACTTAATTTGCATAGTCCCAGTTCAGAAGGGAATCTCTGCAGTTATCTGGTACAGTGAATAAAACAATGCATTACTGCTGTTTTAAAATTTGGTCAGTAGAAATTTTTTTTTAATGAAAGGCAGTGCAAGTGTGACACCTATAGATAAGGTGGCCCAACACTTCCCATTATTAGACCTTGTGTTCAGCTCCTAAAAAACTCTGACAAACTTTAACTGTTAATTAAAAAAAAAAAAAAACCCCAAAAAACCCTCCTGATGCTCCTGATCCTCCAGAATTGTTCTTCCTAACATATTAAGAATTTCATAGCAAGTGTAATGAGTTATTGAAGACATCCTATTATAGTTTGTGCTTTACAATTCCGCAATACTATGCAGTACTTATATATAGCTAATGATCCAATTCCATTAGGGTTCCTCCTGCATGCTAATGGTCCAAGTGAAAAGAAGATATGGGGAGCCACTCCTGTACCCCACTGGATTCTTTCATAGCACACTGAAGTGTGGAATTGAGCCCAGCTAATTGACTTCAAAGGATGCCTGCTTAAACCAGAACTGAATATAAAAACAAATTCAGCCCTGGTAAAAGCAGGTCAATGTACGGAGGTTACATAGCGTATTCAACCCCCTAAGCCAAATAGTGTAATCCACACCCACTCGGTGTGGTACTTTGCTGCCCACTCTATAGCTCCTGCAGTACAGTGAATGCCACAGCAAAATGCCAAGACCCTCCCTGTGGAAGAGTTGGCCCTGACCCTGGCTAGCAGTATTCCTATGACACAGGACACACCAGGCAGGCAGTACATGTGCTCCCAATCAATGCAATGGCCAGGCTGGAATTCGGCCCTTAGGGTTTAAACAAAATACTCTACCATACAAGGCTGTCACCAACTTTGTCTTGGTCTGTATTAACACAGTATGTACAGTATGATGCAAGATTTTAAATAAGAACGCTGTTAAACACAATGTATTTATTTCTAGTCTTTTAAATCAAACATATTGCTAACATTTTTCCGCCACACTTTGCAAATACAATATTCAGTGCTTCATTTGTAATGAAAGAGGTGCCAGGGCTCAGGCAATGATTTAATTTTAATTTTCAAACTTGTTATGACTTTGGATGTGTGATGGTATTATTGTCATTACCAATTATTGTCAATACCAATTACCAAGGACAATAATACTGTCACACATTCAGTCATAACAAGTTTATTTGAAAGATTAGCCTACTGTGTGTACTAGCATTAGATGTTTACAACCACATATTCTACATCATGTACAAAATAGAAGCTTGTGCAGAAAGATAAATTAAAGCAAATGCAGGAAAAAAGTAAATAAATATGTCTGAATATATTCTCTAGCTACAAACTTATTCCATTTTTGTTCTGGCTTTCTCCTCAATGTTATTACAGAATATTATTCTCCCACTTCCCTCATCCCCTGCCCTCCGGTAACACCCTCCACCCCCAACACACACACATTCTTCACAAGCATTCTTTGTTCAGTTGAAATAACAATAGCTGCAGTATTATATGGTACTAATACTTAACAACCAGGGCGTAGCAACCATCGCAGTAACAACTTTTAAATGAATCAATAATCAGTAAAAGTAGTTAACAAGTCTATTTTATTTTCTGTATTATTAAGGAACATTGTTAATAGAAATCAACAAATTATATTTTAGTATGGACTGAACAAACATAACCAAACTTAAAAAAAAAAGATTTAAAATTTTCCCTTACTCTAATCTTGCAGTACTTTGAAAAGTGGTACTGAATATATCCTGGTGCTATACTTCTCCATAAAAATCCATAGAATAGCCATATTTGCCTGGCTAGCCTCCTGTTTTCTCTCCTTGCTACTTCTGTCATTGGCTGCTCTGCATTCTCTGCATCATCCAGGTGCCCAGTGCTGAAGGCAGCATCACCCCCAGCAGCAGTGCAGATGTAAGGGTGGCATGGTGTGGTATTGCCACCCTAACTTCTGTGTTATTGCTGGCAGTGATGCTGCCTTCAGAGCTGGGCAACCAGAGAGCGGCAACTGCTGTCCAGGCATCCAGCTCTGAAGTCAGTGCGGCTGCCAGCATCAGCGCAGAATTAAAGGTGGCATCTGGTATGGTAATAGGACCGTGGGATCCCTGTCCTGCTGCAGGGTTCTATCCCCTAATGTTTTTTTTTGTCCACCCCATTTTTCCACTTTGGGCCCTGGGCAGCTGTCCCACCCTTGTTATGGCCTTGATGGATACAATTGTGTTGAATATTTTAAGAAAAAAAAAAAACACATTTCAGAGCAAAAAAAATAGGGATTTTTTTACTTTCATAACTGACGCAGCAAACCCAGAAGTGCCGGGGCTATGAACTGCCAAGCCTAGAGATGCCGGGACTCAGCCCCAGCAAGCCCTGGTACAAATTAAGCATTGACAATACTGTGGACATGATTCAGCTCCAACTTCATCAGATTTGCTCCAGTGGGAGTCGGGCTACTATGGAATTACTTCAGAGTAAGGCTTGATGTACACTTAAAATTTAGGACAACTCAGCTACAGCATTAAGGGTACGAAAAATCCAGATGGGCAGAGAAATTAAAGCTAAAATTGACAGTTGCATTGCACCGAGTCTACTGAGGTTTTATTCTTTTCTCTCAGGGTGACATCCGGAGACAGATATCATCAATCAAAACCAACACCACTCAACACTGTAGCTATGCCAACCTAACCCCTGGTGGAGGCGCATCTAAGTTGCCAGACCTAGCCACCATGGTATGGGGAGGTGGAGTTCCTTCAGCAATGGAAAAACCCCTTCTGTCACTGTAGTCTGCGTCTACACTATGGGCTTACCGCAGCATAGCTATGGCACTATAGCTATACTGAGATAGCGCCTGTAGCGTAGACATGGCCGAAGACTGGTGTGAGCAAGAGGAGAGCCACACCCTAATTTCCTGATCATCCTCCAATTTATAGAGAGACATCTTTAGTTTTTTATTATATCTATGAAGAAAAGAATGTGCAAAAGGAAGAAGTCTTAAGGCTCATATGTATACAGAACCATGTACACCAACATCTATTGTAAAAATACTGATTGCTACACTTGTTTTAGTGTTCTATTATGCACCCAAATTATCACATTTCATTGTCAGAACATTTTGTTCTAAAGTATTTGTACAACAAACAAACAAACAAAAACAGTTCACTCCAGGGGCATTCAGATAAATAGTTTATCTGAATTTATGTAATTTTTTTAGCTATGTCTCAGTAATACAAGCTTATAATGAGCTAATGCCATTCTAGCTTTGCTAATTAATATAAATCATTTCAGTATCATCAGATTTTAAAAAGGCCATAGCTGGTTGGTGTTAAAATCCAGTAATGTTATTAAAATGCTGCATTATGGCACCTCGACAATGTCCATTATAAGCATTTCAGGGAGAGTGAGTCATTTGGTACATATATACACTACATAAGGCTAAATCAGGTTCTGTTTCTGCAGCTCTTTCTCTAGCCTGTGTGGGTTTTTGTTGGTGGTAGTGGTGGTTTTTTTTTCTTTTTTTCTTTTTTCTTTTTTTCTTTTTAAATACCCTTTCTAGTCATTATTCAAAGTAGTATGGATAATCCCTGGGAAATACCATGGTGGGTTTTTTTTAAAAGTAATTATTGTATGAAAGACATTCAAATTGAACTAAACACAGAAAGTTTTCCAAGAGAAAAGGATGCAATTTCTATTGTTGTGAATTAGCTACAGATGATTCGTCTCTGCAAGATGATACCATTGTGATAAAATGGCTAAAACACACACAAACTCCAGCTTCTACCTGGGGATAGGTCAGAGAGGTTTTTAAAATGTGGCTCTTTCACCATAAAGCTGCTCTTTGACAGCTTTATAAATGCTTTCTAACACTTGCATTTTGTTAAAAGCATTTCCCTACCTTTTGGGCACAAAAAAAGATATTTGAATATTTTTAATAAGAGCAGAACATGAGGAGGGGGCCGCCAAACATTGTACAAAGAAAAAGATCCTCAGCTCGTCCTGAACATTGGATTAGGAATCAGTGTCTTTCTGTTTCTTCATTTCATTTATGTGCAAGTTTACTAGACTGGACTGGTTTGAAACCTCCCAATGACGTCAGTGGCCCAGAGAAATTAGAGCTAAGCTAGACAGCTGCATTGCACCGAATCTACTGAGGTTTTATTCTTTTCTCTCAGGGTGACATCCGAGACAGATATTATCAATCAAGCAGTTCTGGCACTGCACCAGAACAGCAATGTTTTATCATTCAAAATGGGAAAAGCTGCAATTAAAAACACTGTTCGGCTTACTTTAGGAATATTTGTTCAGTACAATCAACAATTAAAACAACAACATGAAAACTGCAGAGAGTAATATATTAAAGTATTTAAGTATAAAAGCTGTTTACTATAATCTGTTTCATTTTCATTCCTAAATGCTCACATTTATGAGTTTTGCCATTGCTCTCCAGAAAAGATATACATCTATACATTTTCTATAGCTCTTAATATAAATCCAGTAAAGCAAAATGTCCATTAGCTTTCCAGAAATATCTTTCCCTAGCTTTGACATTTCTCTTTTCAAAATATATGTACACATGTGAATTCACAGAGAAATGGTGCAATTCTATTATCTTTTGCTTGTCAAATATAAAACAAAAATCAAGAAGAAATCAAATTATGAGACCATTAATTCTTAAAGAAAAAGAACCTTCTGTCTTCTTACGTGTTTTGAACTGTTACAGCTTATTTAGTGATTTTGCAATACTTAGGTTTAGCACAGACTGACAGAAATCTAACAAATGCTTTGCTGTATTACATACTAAACCTGTTTATATGATCATGGGTATTAAGGTTAGGAAAGATTACATAAGGTAGTTTAAACTCTGAAGGCTAGATTGTGGCTTAAATTCCACAGCCCAGTGTATGAGATGGCAGAGGCACCAGAGAGGGTGTTTCTGCGGGGCATAATTGCTCTAGAGCTACTCTTTGCACACAGGGGGAAGTGTGATCTGCTCCATTCAATTAGGAAAGAGCAGGTTAATTTGCACTGCCTCCGCTCTGTGGGCCAGTGTGAAAGAGGGGATGCTCAGGCCTCTGCCCCTTCCGTGGCCCCTTTCAGCACCTGTTTCCAAGACTGCACCAACTGCTATTGTGAGTAGACCTTTCAGGGCTGTGTAAGATCGGGGAAGGCTTTTTGCTTGGTCTGAACCTAAGAGTTTCAGTCTGCATGTATGAAGATTCACAGAGTCCCAAAATATCAGTAGACCAGTGCACATTCTCCAGACAGTGGCATTTATGGCATATCAAGTCGACATCCTTTTGGTTTTGGGATCTTTCCATAGGAGGGTTATCAGCTACATTCTTCTGTCAAAATGGAAACCTGATGGAAGGGGTCAGGACCTTTTGACATGGCAACAGCAGCAGAAGGAAAACCATGTGGGAAAGAACACACAGAGAAATACAACGGTCCTCACTTCTCCAACTAAAAATAATCTCTCAATTCTGTAAGGTGCTCATATAGCATGGTGATGAGAAGAAAAACAGAAACCAACAGCATGCCCCACACTAATAACACAGCCTGCTATCGGCTCATAGCCTGGAGCCTTGCCAGCCCTCCACTGGTAGCCCCAATAAAAGCATTCTGAGGAAAATCTGAACTGGAGTCTGTCAGACATGGCCAGTGTTTAACTTGTACATGAACTGAAGTCCCACGTAGGGGTTCCTGTCATCTTTCTAGTTTCTAAGTGCCAGATGGGGGACACGTAATAAATCTTCACAGGAAAATTATCCGAAGTTAATCCATATTTGCTCTGTCAATTGTGAAACGTACTCTCGTTCTGCACACTCAACTGCAACCTGCTGCTACAGCCCACAAAATGTAATTGCACATGATTTACTGATGGCCAAAGGGAAAAACAACTGAAGGTCACACTGCATTTCACAACAGAAATGAGCCATGATGAACTGATGCGCTTCCTAGCATTGTCACAGAAAAAGGAGACGAGCTGGTTGTGGAGTTCCGAGTTATAACTGTACAAACTCAGCCACATGGGGCTGACCCCTCAGTCTGTAAGCAGAACACCCACCAAAACCAAATGAAATCAATTGGAGTTTTTCCTAAATCAGTTTTGCCTGAGAGTAAGGAGTGCAGGAACAGGTTAGCTATTACTGAACTAATAAGAAGCTAAAGACTTGACAAATAATTTCATGCAGACAGCTCCTCTTGGTTGCATATGGAACATACAGATTCCCAAGAATAAGTTGTTCCACATCAAACTGGCTGTAGTTTGAACTCCAAATTCACTCATTTCAGATTTAAGCATACAAACAACCCTTATATTTGATTGAATAGCTACTCTGGGACAAACCATATGCATTTCTGAGGCTCCACCATCAAAACACAAAATATACACCATATGAATTTGGTGACACATTTTTTATAGGACAGAAGACTCTGGGCAGATCACCAGTTTAGAATGAAGACTGCCGGCATAAGCTCTCTGAATGCTATTGTACCCTATGGGTCAAATCCTGTCCCTGCCTCTCAGAGGGAAATACTGATAAAGAATAACAGAACCAGTGTGATCTAATGCATTAGCATGTGCTAACAAGACAGAGACCAACTGACAGACATGGAAAGGGATCCACATCTTTGTGTTCTGCAGTGCTGCACTCCATGGGGGCTCCATCTTCAGTAGTGAGGGGTGATTTATGGAGCTGGCTGAGGATGCAGTGGGTTGTAATTTGCATATACATGGATCCAATGACCAAACCTGTGGGGAGTAGGGGTGTGTGTGTATGCAATGGTGGCATTGAAAGCAGCTGTTATGAAGGCTTCTCCAGCATGAAGGCTACCACAGGATAAACTAAAGGACTGAAAATCTTAGATTTTAATCAACCCGCTCAGCATTCAAAAGGCGGCTAGATAGACGGTTGGATCAGAACTGAACAAATGGGAAGAGAACTTCAGTTAGAGTAAATATGACAACAAGGAAAAGCCTTTTAAAGGACATCTGCGGTAGCACTGCCCCAACAGAAATTCCATATCAGTTGTACGCAACACACAACATACTTTTTGAGTCTTCACCAAAGATAAGATATTCTTTCTAAGCAGTGAAAAAGTACCCTACGATCAGAAAGCTTTCTTTCTAAACGAACGCCTAATGCAGGATAATGTGAAGCAATGTTTCCAAGTTATCAAAATTAAGATCACTAATTAAACAAACTAATTGACAGAATTACATAAATTGCTATGACATACATGAGAAAACCTCAACTGCTGTAACTCTTTTCCACTTCCTTGAAAGAATAACTTTTCAAATACCGTCCAATCAGAAAGGAAATGTAACCAGATATCATCTACCAGTACAACACAATAGTCCCACCCAAACAAGCATTTTAAACAGTAAAAGGAAAATATATACTTTTCTTTTAAAAAAATGCTCAGACCCAGCTAAATCACAAACATTTCATTGCTAAAGAACCATGTTTTAACTCATGGCATTATCTTCACTGAAAACATATTTCAACAATGCATTCTTTGTTCTTTTTAAAGCCATATATGAGCATATGAAAGATATTTGGCTTTTCATTTCTAAACTGTGCCTACAGACTCCTGCATTATGTCTCTCAAACATTCTCTGTGTAAAAATGATTTCTTAGCTGAAATTATCAGCTATTTATAGTAGAAACAGGACACCTTTACACAAGAAATTAAACAATGCACTAAGATTACTTATATTACATTATTTCTAATGCTCTCTCTCAAACCCACAAAAGGAAGAAAATGTAGGGCTATGAGAGATTTTAGTCATAGCGCTTTCTACTGAAATCTCATTGCTGTGCCTAATTAATGTGAGGTAAGATAGACTTCTGAGTAAAGCAAGTGATTGTGATTCAAGACCCTCAAGTTCTCTTCCTGAAGCTGTCACAAAATTTCCTGTGTGGCCACAGAGAAATCCTAACCAACCCGTACCTCATTTTCCCAATTTGAATAATGGTATTTACCTATAGAGATAACACAAAGCGACTGGTGTGTATGAAATACTTTGAGATCCTTAGCTGAAAGATGCCGTACAAGTAAAACGTAGCAAACATAAGGTCAAATTTTGACTCACCTTATAACTGCCCATAATGGCATCAGTGAAAAAGAACATAATTGTTTTGGATAGCCACACTTTGGATAAGTGCTAGCAGCCCCATGCTGCTAGGGACATGAATAAAATCTGCACAGGTGAGAGAGTACTTAGCTTTCATGTCTGGGCCAGGGAATAAGTTTGCGCACTAACATGCTGAATAGACTATCCGACTCATAGCTGTCTTCCTAATGTCTTCAGTGACTCCTATCATGGATGGCCTGTGATCTTAGATCCACAAACAAATTCTGCCCAATCTATAATTAAGTAATAATCAAATACATTGTCACAATCGATTCATATCCCAGGATTCATAAGACTACATGAACAATGAAAGGTTATAGAAGGTAATTAATGTGCATTTTCCAACTGCCTATCACCAAACCATTTTAAGCACTTGACCTTACAAAGGCGTAGGTATATAGTAAAATTACTCAAGTGATCTCTAAATCTTTGCAGGATAAATGCCTAAATGCTTTTTATAAACCAAAAATAGCATAATCAGTTTCCATTATGGAGGAATGAGCTGCACAATTTCACTTTTTAAAACAAGGTTCTTTGTGAGTTACTCTGTAGGAGCACAAAAGATGACCCCAAACTACAAAGCTTCAATTATTTTTGCGGTCCCATAAATTAAAACATAAACCAAATGTAGTAAAAAAAAAAAAAAAAAAACACCAACATCCAGGTTGAGACCTTGCAACGCAAAACTCAGAAAAGGTCATTTTTTATTGCCGAGTTATTATAATTTCATCAAAAACAGAGTAAGTGATGCTAATGAAAAGCTGCTACCTTCAAACAGACTGCCTGCTTCTAACTGCAGAATAGTCATTAGGTATTTCCAGGGAGACAGTTTGGTAGAAAGATTAATTCTAAGCTGATCAGCCACAAAACGATACTTTTTAACATTTTCAATGTTCAATATATATTTAAAATGACAAAATGTATTTACAGTGCTATTTTATGCAAAAAAATTCCATCCTCATATTCAACAATAGCAAACGTAATCATCTCCACCTGCAGAGCTTTGGTTGTAAAAAGAGTTAATTTCATGACTTATTTTTTTCATTTTACATCCTGTGTTATCATTACTAGGATAAACAACCTTATATTTGGGGACTGATTTTCAAAATTGCCTGGAGCACCTGCAACTCCCACAGAAGTCAATGAGAGCTGCAGGTGCTCAGCTCCTCTGGAAAATCTGTTCTCTGTCAGTCGTAAGCAGAGATTAAACAAGTTTATAGCTTTATGCTGCTTTTCTTAGTTTCATCCTGGAGTTTCTGCACCTCAATTGTCACAGAAGACAAGTGCCATTCAGGAGTTGAAGGTCTCTGCATCTCTTCCGGAGATGTCAGAGTAGAACTTGGAAACACACTTACGGACTAGCATGGAATATGGAGTTACATCTCCTCCTCCCCCCCCCGGGACCAATTATGAAGGATGCCCACCTCCCAAATATCAATGTGTAATGATATGCAGATGACAATGGGACAGATTCTCTCAGGCTCTATTTGGTACAGGATAATAGATGGGGAATGTCTGATAGGCCACTGTGACTCCCTGATCCTAAGACCCTGCCTGTACTGGCTCCTTTCCGTACAATGCTTAGAGCAGCTGCTGGGCTGCTCTAAAATATGCCATTAGTTTAGGGTTCTTAATTAACCATATGCCAGTTGAGGATTGGTAAAGCAGCTCTTTGTTCTGCCATGACCCTCTCCAAAACACCCCTCCTGGTGGCACAAAATCTGGCTCCAGTACATCTCCAACAGGGAGTTCTCCTATAGCAGGGGAATACTTTGCTGGTAATGTGAAATAATTTTTTGGCCCCTTCATGCTCCATGAATGGCATAAAGGTGTCAGATCTCAATAGGAAATCTTGTCCAATACTTCAGTATCCTAAGAGAACTGTGATTCTCATATAATGGGGACTTTCTGAATCAAACTACCACCACCCACACCCAATAAATCCAAAGGGGAGTCGCTCAAATAATTCTGATTTAGCACAACACATGGAGAGCTAACACCTGTCATTTGATGGGAAAGAGCCATGTGATCTCTTATTTATCTTTGCCTTGTGTTTGCTCAGAGTTACAATCCTTTGGCTTGTCACTTAAATCTCAGTGTAAGTACACAGCTTGTTTCATGAAATATGTCACATTCACTTCCTTGTGACTGACCACGTTCCCTGGCGTTACTGTGCAGCATGAACTTGCCTTCACACAGAAAGTCTGCAGGCTGTATGCTCTTGTTACATACATTCTGATGCACCATGTGGGCTTGTTGTGTTTGCCAGCCTCCAGTTGGGATATTAAAGAACATATATCTGGAAACCATATAAGTCCACAAATTTTCAATCCTTTTCTACTATTATGTGTGTGTGCAGAAATTTAAAGTAACTTTAGTATAAAGAGACCTTTGTTACTAGTGTGTCCATCGATGTGTCTGTCAAAAGGTAAAGGCCAGCTTGCACAACAGCTAATTATGTCAGTTGCACAACTAAAATTAAAATTATATGGTTCCTATGACATCTGGCCAATTTGTGAGACAGCAAAAGACCATTTAAACCATTGAGTCTATCTTTAGGCAGCCAACAGATACCCTACAATACAAAATGCAGAGGCTGAAAGTGGCATTTTCCCATTAAAACATCCAAATGGTGTTGTAAATAGTCAGAGCCTCAGCAATCTAGATCTGGACTAGAGTTTTCTCAGCACTAAAATAAACTTACATGATAACTGAAGAAAAAAATATGGTCCTGTTCAATTTGATAGACAGCCATGTTCAAATAAAGTTGCACCTTCCTTTCTCTCTTGTTTGGGACTTTCAGTGGTCCTATTGGTTAGCAATGTAATGAATTATGTCCAGTAGCTATTCTCATGCATGATGGGCATGTAATATTTTGCCAAAGCAATGGCCTTAGTTATATCAGTAGTGCCATATCAGAATGGCTCATTCATCCACCTAGTCTCTGAAAGTGACCAATTCCAAATGCTTCAGTGCAAGACACAGAACTTTCACAATGTATCCCACTGTACAAGGGTGCCCCACGGAAGAATATTCTTTTTAATCTCAGTTAACTCTTGCATGAGGATGGACAGTTAATAGTCCTTCATGTTTATTCTAGCTAATAACTAGATGATGATGATGATGTTCATATAAAATTAAGAACATTCTATGTAGCACTTTTGGGCCTGATCTCCTGCAATGTTAGTGGGAGTTGAGGTCACTCAGCACCTCAAAGAAAGCTCTCAGTACTTTGCAGGATCAGACCCTCCTTTCCTCTCTTTCTTTCTGTGTATGTATAGGTTCTTTTTCACTATAATGCTACACCCATACTTAAAACTGTGTCCCAATTCTATGCACTAAGCCCCCTCTCCCTACCTCCTCCAATTTTTCCACAACCCTACCTCTTCCAGTAATGTATTTTTCCTTCCTCCTCCTCCTCAACAGTCTCTGCTTATTCTCCCTTCCCTGAAATACTGCTCACTGTGTACCTTGACTATCTTAGACTTTGAGCTCTGGAACAGGAAACATACCTTTAAAGTTTTAAAGTGCTGTGTACACTTCTGGAACTATATCCCTGATTTTTATTCATAACAAAAGAAATATCTAATCCTTATTCTGTTTGCTCAGTAATAGCCTAAAGCAATGAGATCCACAATTAAGTGTTATCAACACTATGATTACAATAAAAAGCAGTACTACTAAAATTTTTAAAGGACACTAGTATTTCATACATTAATGGCAAAATTGTGTTCTTGTCTAATACTAAAAACAAACAACACATTATAATGCAATATAAATGAATATAAAAATGTACTATATGCTATAGGAAGTTATTTTAAAAAAAATATGGCTTCTTAAAATAAACAACAATATAACACAAACTGAGGAAACAACTTTCGGTACTGCCTTAACATGACCTGTTTTAGAATAGCAACAATAACGCGTATCTGTTAAAAACTTAACATTAGTTGAGAGATGGGGTGGCTTGGACAGTTACAGAGATAAAACCAAAGAATTATGCTCAAGTGAAAAATATTGACTTTAGTGACTTAGTACTATTTTAAATTCAAGAATTAATTTCACACAAGCAAATGTTTTTTTAGCAAAAACATTTCCTTGATTGTTGGATAAGCCTTAACAAATAAAAGAAAAACATCACTTACTATTATACATTTAAACTTTAATGCATAGTCAGTGATTTATTCATGACATGATTTAATATAAAAATGAACAAAGCATAGAGGGTACAATTTTGCATTCCTTGCACCCCCCAAATTCCTATCAAAGCTTGCAAGATTTTTAGGTGTCAGCAGTGCTGGAATTATAAAGAGCAAGAATCTGTGGCGAAAAAGAAAATTTTAGAAATAGCTCAGTTAAAATTGTACAACTTTAGGAACATATTTATTTATCAATTATCTCTGTTTAACTTCTACTCTATGTATATTAAATATCTTTCTATCTTTTTCCCCAGCAGAAGGTGCAGTGCATTGTTCTGGACAAAGACAAATAATTACCTACCATATCCACGAATGACGCCGATTGCGAAAATCATTTATATTTAACATCTTCCAAGATATTTCTCTTCCACTCTTCAGAATTTATTCAGTACATTTTTCATATATTCCAAATTTCTTCCTTCTTTTAGTCTCATTGCTCACACTTAGTTATTTCAAGGAGTTTTTATTCTTTGTGATTACATGTCAACTCCCATTTCAGGGTGGATGTCACTTTATATATGAATGCAAATGACTTGGCAATCAAAATGTAAGGGTGTGTTTGGAACATCCTCTACAGACTCCCATATTTCTTATACCCGAGAAAAAATATATATTCCTGACAAAACGTCAACTGCAGTTTCCTGTTGTCATTTGTATAATCTCTTCCTATGATAACGAAACCAAAAAAGGGAACCCATTTTCCAAACACAAGAAATATCACTCTTTTAGAATCCTGTTTATCCTCTTCATGTTCTATTCATTGTCCATTCACCAGGTTCACAATCCAATCAAAGAGTTCTCTGATAAATGTTTTAAAAACTAAGTTCTACGCTGCTCAGAATCTCGCTATACGTCACATTTGTTTGTAGCTGTAGTATCTCCTGTTTGACCAGTTTTACATTGTTTAGCCTTTCAGCACAAGTTGAAAGGACACCTAACACATGGGATCAAATTTCTTGAATGACACACACAAACTGCAACAAAGAGAAAAGCCCAGGTTAGATTATAAAGTTATTTTCATCACTAGAGATTACAAGGGAAGCAAAAGGAATGGCTCTGTTACAAAACTACAAGTATTATCAATAGCCATGATGTACAATCATGAATGCTGGCTTTATTTTATCTCTGTTATCCAGGGATTTAGCTGTATTTGGGAATGGGGATTTTTAGCTCCCTTTTCTGGTGATCTTTTACTTTGGTTGGATTGGCTACAAGAACATCCATAAAACACTAGCCCTTAAGCAAGTTTGGCCACTAGTGAAATTCCATTTGAATAGATGTGCCCTGGTGATTCTCATTTTTTAATGTAAAATTGAATATTACCAGTCTTACAGCTAATTCCTGATGCTAAAAACATCAGAAACAACATAGCTCCCCTGTGCTTGACTAGCACAAAGAAGCTGCGTAGGCAGATTCAGCATTCCCTGTGCACTAATGGATTACAGCTCTACATTGATGCTCACAGCAGCAGCAAGAGGCTGGGCCGGGTCAGCAGATCACCGCTGCACATTCACTTACCACATAGGGCAGCAGCATAGTGGGCCATGACCTCTGGTGCTACTGAAAATGCAACACCAATGCCAATGTTTCTGAAATGGATTGTGACAGATATGACAATTTCCTGCAATATCCTGGACAAACCTTATTGAAACGAAGTTAAACCTTATTGAATTAGTTTATGTATTTTAGGGGTTCTTTGTATTAAAAATGCAAATTATATGTATTATTGCAGGATTGTACGTAACATCCCTGCATGGAGACACAACTAATATAAATCTGGGAAGTGCTAGGAGTTTCAAAGGACCATTTGAAACAACATGCCAGACAAGAATGAACTTTTAAAGTTGTCAGTTTCCCAGGAAATCTCTAGGGGAAGTGTATGCAAATGTACCCCTTCCAGTTATGCAAAAACTCAGCCTTTTGATGCTTTGCCTTGAGGAGGGGATCTTTGTCTGCTATCACCTAATGCACAAAGACAAGATCAGAGGCCCAAACTGTATAAAGATTCATGGGTTGACTTGTTCTGAGCCAATGCGGTTATGAACTTGTAACTACAGAAAAACCCAGGTGGTGTTTGAATGACTGACTTCTATGACAGCCCCTGTTGGAGTTGATCTCTGGTAAGATCATTAGGATGCATGTCGAGTTTTTTTTTATTGTTTTCATACATTTTTTCCTGAAATGCTTTCACCTTAAGAATGAAGTGCTTGCTTACGAAAATCTGTGTGGTACCTTATAACTGTAGGCAATTGCACAGTTTATAGCCCTCTGAGGAGAAAAGCAAAGCAAGCCTTCTTAGGCAGTCTGACTAGCTGGGGAGTTCGCAGTGTAGGCACGGAACTATCCATGTTAGGAGGCAGTGTTTTTGCTCAAGACAGATGGCGGCTAGGGAGCTGAAAGCCTGTGAGTGGGTGCCCTCGGTGGACCACAGAGGGGGAATACAGGTGCTGTGACCCAGAACTGTGACCTGGATGATGCCCCAAAAGTTTCTACTTCACTGGTGTTAAGGCTTGTCATTTGAAACTGGGACAAATATCTCACTCTGGATTTTCACAGACTAAGAAAAGGGGAATCCATTCAAATGAACAGGATTACTTCTGGCACAGTCTTGAACACCACCAGTTTCGTAGCACTAGAATCTTCAAAAATGAGTCTCCCTCCTCGCCTGGCCACTCCAAACATTCAGAATATACACGTTCCTACATGTGAGTGTGCTGCACAAACGTTCTCCTGCTTAGGAAAAATGTCGGTGCAGGAAATAATATAGGACATTAGGATTTCTTTTTGTTGTTGTTTATTGGAATGATGTCTATACTTCTTTGCCTCCAATTTCTAAAATAACTAAGGGATTTCAAGGTCAGCTCAGCTCAAGCAGGGATGGATTATAGGGAAACATCATTTGAAGGGAGCCAGTGATTTACAAATGGTCTTACAATTCAACTGAATCAAAGGTGATTCAAAAGGAAATGTTCTCGAACTATACGAAAGAATGTAGGCAGTCCATCAATAGGCTAACAGCATGAAAGCGACTGAAACAACTTCAGCCATCAGCTGAACAGCTAGTGGCATTTAATAATGAGTCACATACTGCGGTTGGGGGAATATCTTCCATAGGCTGACATCTGAAACTAGTGATAGCCAGCCATGCCTGTACATTGAAGCACTGCACTATAATGGAATGGTATTACTTATCACATTTTACTAATTAGGATTTTAAATAGAATTTCAAACAACACAAAGAGTTAGACTGGAAATATTATTACATGCTAAGCAGGGGCGTGCACAAGGAGGGGCAAGCAGGGGCACAGAACTCCTCCAGCCCTGGGGCAGGAGCTGACAGAGTTGCAGCACTGGGCAGCCAGATCCCCTCCTCCGGGAGCCAACATTCTCCGGAGCTCACCCATGCTGCCCCTTTCTCTGTCTCCACCAATCAAAAGCTGAGGCTCTATGGCATAACAATCCTCCTAACCAATAGTAGCAGGGTAGTGAGCAGAGCCTTTGGAGATGGGGCAGGCAAGGAAGAGGTCAGTCGAGGGGGAACGTAGGGTGCCCGCTGGTGGGAGCATGGGGTACGCCACGGAGGGGGTGCGGAGGATGGGAAGCACAGGATCCCCAGTGGGGCCATGAGCTTCTCCAGCCCCTGGGCTGTGGTGGCAGCATAGAATGTGCACCTCCAAATGGGGTCACATTTTTCTTCCTTTGCATGCCCCTGATTCTAAGTCATGACTTGGTGGACTAAAGTATTTGCTACCAAAAATAAGAAACTGAGCAAAGAAAATGCTAATTTGAAGAACTATGTGCTTCTCAGTTTTAAGTATTAGGTTGAAGCATTAATCTACACCTATTTGCACTGTTTGACACTTACAGTCAGTAAGTCACTCTATACAAGTGTAGATATTGAATATTTGTCAAGTTCCATAATTAGTGATCATGTAATAAATTCCATAAGGAACTGGGTTTGCATATGGAGGTGGAAAGGTAATCAATATCGCAAATACTTTGCCACTGAACCAGTTGATTTTGTGCACCTCCATTATCAATTTTTTTTTTTTAAAGTGGGCCTGTTACTTCTAAAATACTTCCAATTATTTTAGACTACAAGAGAGAAGGTAGATTGTTTTATATGCAAGTGCCATCTTAGACAGTAAGGTCTTTGTAATGTCCCCTTTCGTGGAAGTCCAGTTTATTAAGTATTTATACACCACCATCTCCTTTGGCCCTTAAGGCCCAATCCTATCCCCACTTACGCTTCCGATTCACCCTTGTAAGACACTAAGTTCCTTGGTTAAGGGAAGTCACAGCTATCCTTGGACTGGACTGCAGGAAGGTTCCCCCGTCAGGTACCTTTCCCAGCCGTTTGCCCTCTCTCTTCCTCCTTCCTTGATACTGCAGAAGCTTTTGTTTTTACCTCTACTTCAGTAGGTCAGATTTCAGCCACATGACCTGCTCTCATGTGACTTTGCTTAGTTCCTCCCCATGTGAAGGCAAGCTAAGTGTGTTAGAGGTGAGGCTGGATCCATCACCCCTTAAAGGTCCAGCCACCCTGAGACAGAAGCCTTATACCCACAAAAATGACCACCATTTTCAACCCTAGCTTCAAATTTTGCCAGCTTACATTGTAAGCATTACAAGTATGCACAACTTATGGGTCCATAACTATTTCTACATGTAACCAACACACCTGTGCATCCAACTTGATAGTGGCATACTCAAATATAGCTGCATTTTCAAAATGGGGGCATGCACATAGCAGAAATATAAGCTGGCTTAGGGCTGACACCTTATCTTTAAAACTATTTCAGCTTTTTTTAAGACTGCTCACATTTCTTAGTTCAAAGATTCCTTTTATGGCTGCTAAGGAAGTCTACTCATGCCATCCCATTTCCTTCATTTTGCCTTACCATCCTTTAGTGAAATAAATCAAGGCTAATAAACAAAAGCAGCATTGTGCTACAAGGTTATTTTCAGCTGTGTTATGTAGTTATATATAGTTGTGATATAGTTAAAGTGATACAATCCCTAGTGTAGATGCAGTTGCATGGGTAAAAAGTGGTTGATACCAGTGTAACTATTTCTGTAAAGGAATGGGAGTAAGCTACCTTGGTAGAAGGCACCTTTATACTGGTATAACTGTGTGGGGTTGTACTAGTATAACTAGTTTGGTAAAATAAACCAAACTCACCATTAACCAAAATAGTAATACAGGTATAAAAACTGTGTGTTGTAAGCATATACACAGGCCTTAGTTTAATGCACCAGTAAATGAGAGGCTCAGCATTTCTGATTAGCTCAGTTAAAAAAAAAATAAAAAATTACCACTATTTTTTTAGGTTTTTCAAATGTCTATGTCATTATCACTATCTAGATTCACTAGATGATTTTGTCCTGCTTGATTTTCCCCAGGATACAGTTTGCTGAGTTAAAGAACCAGAATAGCTAAATGATTGTATTGATGGCACGCTCAACAGGCTGGAAAAAAGAAATGCCTCTGTGGTCCCTTGAACAAAATCTCTCTTGATATTGTTGAACTCCTGTCTGCAGCCCTGAGTGACTAGGCTTTTATCAGGAAAGAACAAGTGAGATTCTGATTGATTAATTTTTTTAAAAAATTTTAAAGCAGCTTGCACCAACCCTGAAATTAAGAGACATGATCTTGAATGCCTGACAGAGTAGTTATGATTGTACCACCTCTTCTTTAGTGCTATAGGATCTAATAGACCTGTTCAATTAACATTTAAATTCTATCTAATTTTTATCACCGAAGAAAAAATGGAAGAAAGTTTTCCAATAAAGGCATATAGGAACATCTTTTTTGGTACCTTAGATCTCTCACCTGACTCTCCAGTCATGAGTTATCTGTTCATTATCCACCAGGTCCCTTTCAGGAAAGTTTTTGAAAACACTTCTTTTTCATGTGCCATTGATTCTTTTCTCACTTATCTAGTTTTGGTTCTGAATTTTCTATTCTCCCCCACTGATGGTTGTGTCACTTCGTATTTCCAGCCTCCTGAGCCTGATGCCGATAATTGCAAGGAATGTGGCAGTGGATGGGCAGACAGGATGAGTCTTTTCTCTTTGGTTGTTCTCCAATAGCTTCTCATATAGATGAATGATTATTCTGCACTGAAGAATCAGATGAAAGGCTCCACAATTTGTAAAGTATGATCCCAAAACTAGACCAAGAAATGTAAGTTCCAATCATACATTCAGCAGCACTTTTAACATACTTCTGGTTCAACTGTTGCCAAGAACCATGCTTCCTCCTTTTCCTTCCTCTGCCACTCTAAGCCCTGGTCTACGCTACAGAGCCAGGTCAATGCAAGGCAGCTTACATCAACCTAACTCTCTAAGCATCTACACCAAAATGTCGTGCCTGCTGAGGTTTTTAACTTCCCCACTATGCCGACTTAACTCTACCTCCACGAGAAGCACTGCGCTTAGGTCAAGGTAGTTAGGTTGACACAGCACCAGTGAAGACACTGCATTACTGACATCGACATTAGTGGCCTCCAGGTAGTGTCTCACAATGTCTCACCTTACCTGCCCTGGTCACTGTTTTGAACTCCACTGCCCCGCAGCCAGGTACACACATACATGCCACTTTCTCTTTAAAGCCCAGTTAATTTTTGAAATTCCATTTCCTGTTTGCCTGGTGTGAAGAGCTCACCTAGCAACTGCCCAGATGACCATGCTGACCTACATGCTGCAGATACACTCCTGGGTCTGAGGGGAGAAGAGGCTGTGCAGGCACAGCTCTGATCCAGCCACAGAAAAGTCAATATCTATCAGCAGATCGCTTGGGGCCTGGAGGAGAAGGGCTACAAGAGGAACCCACAACACTGCCGCGTGAAAGCCAAGGAGCTGCGGTAGGCATACCAGAAGGCAAGGGAGGCTAACAGTCGCTTTGGTGCTGAGCTGTAGCCATCCTCGGCACAGACTCCCCTCCCAAGAGCCCCATGGATACTTCAGGGGAGCAGGAGTCACAAGCCCCAGTCGTGAACAGTGTTGAGGAGGGGTATGGGGCACAGGGAACTGGGAGATCCAATGGTGCAGCAAGCCAGTCCCTAAAGTCCAGCATGAGCAAGCCTGATGCAGAGGAAGGAACCTCTGGTAAGTATGTAGTTTGCTTTGAAATTGCAGAGATACATCTGTTGATTTACTCTTTTACACTTCTGCTTCTTATTCCCCTGTTCAGTTAGGCAAAGGAGGCCCTGCAGAACAGATTGTTTATGTGCACCAGGATGTCCCGTGAATCCTCCCTAGAGATCTCGAGGAAACTTTCCTGAAGGTAGTCTGCAATCCCCTGCTGAAGTTTTCTGGGGAGGGCTGCCTTATTTCTTCTGCCATGGTAGGACACTTTCCCATGCCACTCAGCACTTACTTCAGCAAGCACCATTGCAGCACAAAGGCTAGCAGCATATGGCTACAGCGTGCAGCCAGACGCTTGCAGGAGTTGTTCCCTTTCATCCTAAATCACACCGCCTGTGGAAAATGGTGCTAGTGTTCAGGTCAATTGCGCAATATATGCATGCCTGTGAGCGATTCCTCCCTTATTGTCCCAACTCTCCCGCTCCCACCAGTCATACTGACCATCACTGGGACTGCCACCATGCTCTATGAATCCCAAAGAGAAGTGAGAATGTAGTGCTTGCAAGTTGTGTGGGTCAAGGGGAGTGAGTTCTGTATACCAAGTTTTCATTTATCTTACGAATGCACTCACAATAGAACCTCTGTGCATTGTGTCTCTTGCAGCTGGAAATGTGGTCTTGGGGGTCTCTCCAGCCACACCAGTAGAGCAGCTCAGCCAGATAAGGAGAAGGAAGAGAACACAGGATGACATGTTCCAAAAAATCCTGCAAGCCTCTGCTGTGTTGAATACTGAGCACAGGACTTGGAGAATCACCCTCACGGACAGTATGGACAGGGACAGAGTGGAGAGGAAAAAGGAGGAGGAGAAAGATGTGCAGCAGCAGATGCTAGTGCTTCTCAAGCGGCAAACAGACATGCTGGAGATCTTGCTGACCTCCAGGTTCCACAGTCCCTTGCTCGCCTCCCTCTGCAGCCCATAGAGAACTGCATTCCTGGACCTCCCTACACACATTCCACCTGGCAGCCAGAGCTGCTGCACTACCTCTACCACTCCATCCCGGGGCAGAGCACAGGCAATCACAGCCGCACATACATTGACCTGTGAGACACACGGGTGGTGTATGTATTTGTAATATGGAAATGACTGTTTTTCCCCTTCAAAAATTCTTTTCTCAGTATTTATAAAGTTTCATTCAGTTATAAATATGTCTGCTTGCACGGGTTTGGAATAAAAGTCTATTTATGGAAAGTTAATTCATCTTTATTAGTTTACAATATATGCTGGCCGGGGCTGACATCTTTCACAGATAATAGCAATAGATCCATTTGCAATGCTATATTAATACACACACGCAGCATTCATTACCAGGTTCATACTAGAGTGCAAAAAGCAATACCAGGCAGAGCACACTACAGCAACACACATTACTGCGGCTCACTATTAAAAGGATCTTTCACAGCCTCCCTGAGCCAAATAGCTCTGTGCTGAGCTCTTATAATCCTGGTATCTGGCTGCTCAAAACCAGCAGACAGCCTCTCAACCTCCATTCTCCACCAAGGTGGAAACTTTTCCCCCTTTGCTTCATAGATGTTATGAAGGACACAGCAGGCAGCTATAACTATTGGGATTTTTTCACGGAGGTCTAATCTTGTGAGTAGACTGCACCAGCAGCCTTTCAAATGGCCAAAGACTCATTCAACTGTCATTCTGCACCTGCTGAGCCTGTAGGTGAAGTGCTCCTTGCTGTTGTCATGGTGGCCAGTGGCCGGGTTCATGAGCCATGGGAGTAAGGGATAGACTTGGTCTCCCAGGATCACTACTGGCATTTCAGCATCCCCAGTGATGATAATCTGGTCTGGAAAGAAAGTCCCTGCTTGTAGTTTTCTGAACAGGCCTGTGTTCTTAAAGATGCGTTATGCACCTTCGCTAACCAGCGATGTTGATAAAATGATGATAAATGATGATGTTGGTAAAATGTCCCTGGTGATCCACCAGCGCTTGTAATACTATAGAAAAGTAGCCCATTGTGTTGCTGTAGTCTGGTGCCAGAACAGGGATATGCATGCCATCTACTAGCCCACTGCAGTTCGGAAACCCCATCACTGCAAAATAATCCACTGTGTCCTGCACATTGCACAGTCATACTCCTTCGTAGCAGGATGCAATTAATGGCCCTGTACATATGCATGACAGCAACCCCCACGGTGGATTTCTCAACTCCACATTGATTCCCAACTGATCATCAATCACTTGCTTCTCCACTGTCAGTGCAGCTCTCATTTTGATGTTCCTGCACTGGAGGTCTGGGGTTAACTCAGCACACAGATCCAGGAATGTGGCCTTGCATATCTGAATGTTCTGCTACTGCTCCTCATCCCAAGCATGCATTACGATGCGATCTCACCCATCAGTGCTTGTTTCTCAGGTCCAGAACCAGCACTGCATCACCTGTAGCTGCTCCATGAATGCCACTAACAACCCTGAATTGATTCTTTCTACGTGCCACAGCAATCTAGCCTTCAAGATCATGTTCCCGATATCTCCTCTGGCAGCTCTGCAAATACTGCAGGGTCAGGCACACTATGCTTGCAATACTCATTGCAGTAGTGCATAGCTGTGCAGGATCCATACTTTTCACAAAGATGGTAGATGCATAGGTACAAGGGGCTTTTGAAACTAGGCACAGAGCATTATGGGATGTTGAAATCATGTTCCCAGTCCCCCCGAGTGACTCATTTGTCCCCATGAGGCATTGCAAACACTTCCCAAAACACCCTGCACTAGATGGTGCCAAGTTGCTCAGTGGTGCACGGCTCTCTGCATTGATGCAAGTGCTGGTAGTGACGAAAAGCACTGTCGAGACACGGAGTGTAGTGTGGACATGTAAAAGCAATTTAATTACTGCGCTGGCTGTACGTCGATGTAATTTACGTCAACATAATTCTGTAGTGCAGACATAATAAGTTTTTAAAACTTAGGGTAATTGTGCCTCCCACCCTTTGGTCTCCCGGATGCCACAGGCACCATTTTAACAGTCACACTATCAGAGAGTGGAAAGAGTAGTTTTTGAGCCAACAGAAGGCCTTTGCAAACACATCCCATGGTAACTTCCTACAGGGCCAGTTCTGCCTGAGAGAGCCTAACCTAGCAGAGAAGATTCTAATGTGAAAGAACTATGCGGATTCTTTACAGACCCTGGATAGAAAATACTGCACAACATGACATCATGGCTTTTGGAAATGTTACATTCTGCATCAATTGAAGAAGTGGAATGTGAGCATGTTGATTTATAATAGTTTAGTTTTTCAAATATCCTTTTATCTTGGGCACATGCTATTAAACTCCCCAGCTATCACCAGATTGGGGCCCAGACCCCACACCACTGAAAATGGACAGAAAGATTATTCTGACAGAGTGATTTAATATTGTAATATAAACTAGATGTATGGCTTATATAATACAAACACCCAATTATATCTCTTTTCAGATTTTCAAAATGAAAAAAGGACCACGAAGAAAAGACAAAGTCAGTCTTACTCTAGCTAAGACTGTTACAGCAAAAGAGAAGTCGCTGAACATCCTAATTAACATAAAGTTCACTGTTTCTAATTTTTTAATTTAAAAAGTCAACAAATTTTAAAACATGCTATAAAATCTTCCCCACCTATGAATGATTATAGAATAGTTCTTGGCCATATATTTAAAGACTACATCCCTTTTGATAAAGAGGCAGAAGCACTGCATTGAAAAATTACCAACCCCATCCAAATATTTTACCTACACAGATTTTCACACAAATACTCTTCAACCCTTTAGCATGTTAACTAAAGAATAATTATATTTTAATGGCTGATCAAAACAGGTTTCTTGCCCTATGCAAATAGATGAGCTCAGTTTTGCAAAGCTGTCATGGAATGCTCAACTGGTTGAATGAGGTGATTGCCTGAATACCTTGAGGTGCCTCAAAAGCACATGTGTGTTCTAAAAGAAAACATAATGAGGATTTTTTTAGAGAAATATTTGCATTTCCCTATCTGGTTTTATCATTAGAATAGTCAAGATATCATTCAGACATACCAGGTAATAATCTGAATGACTTTCATGGTTTTAGATCTGTACAGCTGTGCCGCAAATTAAAATACATTAAGTGCTATATCAGATCATTCATAAGCAAACTTACACATAATGTTGCTCCTGGATATTTCAATAGCTATTCTGCAAAGTGTTATTGTCCCCTTTGCAAATGTTTGCAGCGTTCTTTGTTATATGCAACTCACAAAAGCTGGTTTGAGGAGTACAATGGCATCTATTGATCTGGAAAAGGACTGCTTGTGGACCAAACCAAGTACTCACCCATGCAGGCTCCTGTCATTCATTCATTACTACTGATCACGCTGCTTAATAATGCAAAAATACTGATTTGCAATTCAAATTCTCTCTCCTCCCAAATAGCGTGCCCATGAGACTGACCAAACAGTTCTAAGTACATGACATTACAGGTTCATACATTACAGCACTAACATGTTCCTTTAAATAGTTAAAAGGCTGTATCTAAAAATATCATGGATTTTTAAAACATTCTACATTATTAGAACAAAGTACATCAATTTAAAATATGCTTTGCATTTCAGTCAAAGATGAGTTTAATTTTTTTAATTTTGAAATAGCTTTTCCACAAATAAAATATACTTCACATGCTGTAGTTGAGCTGAAACCTGCAAGTAATTAGCGTGCCATGAAATTATCTACTCCAAAAAGGAATTGGATTTGGCACAGAAGAAGCTGTGTGGCATATACAGCAGGATCCCTGAGGAATACATGTCTAAGATAAAGAAAGTGAGTGTTGGACTGCAGCAGCCAGCAAGCATAATTACAGGTATGTATTCGTTAAGAACAGGCTCCATTGCTGTCTCTTGCCAGTGCAGATGGCTCTTCATTTAACTGTCAGGTAGAGTAGTCAGGGTTTGCTTTTCCACTGCCTTGCACCTGGCATAGTCATTTACACCTGTACAAAGTGAGTTTAACATGCTGCTACCACATTAGAATTCTCCACTCAGGGTATGTCTTCACTCATGGCGGCACACTCAGCACCACCGGGTCGATTCTTCGGGATCGATTGAGCAGAAGTGGAGAGCGCTCAATCGACCTGGAAGTCGACTCAATAAATCCACAAAAAAGATTAACGCTGCATCGATGGGAAGGCATTTCCCATTAGTGCAGCATAGTGGAGACACCGCACTAATTAGAATTTAGGAAGTCAGTGGGAGATATGCAAGCTACTCTACTCTCCCTACTGACTACTGCCAAATTTTGCCAAAAGTGTAGACCACGCCTCACTCACTCACACCAGTGGTAGCACTTTACACTCACTTTGAACTCAGTTTACAGATGTGTAAATAATTACACAAAGTACAAGGTAAAAGAGAAAGAACTCCCCTAAATTTTCCTAAACTGACTGAAAAATCCATTTGACACCAGAAATCTTAGTTTTTGGGATTCCATGACATTTTACTGACTGGAACCCCTCCTCCAAGGGGGGGGGAGGGGGGGGGTCAGAAAAAGGACTAAATCAAAGGGCTCCTCTTTCAAAACAATCTTCAGCTGTCTCAAACATTCTATTACCTCCTCCCCTAAATAAAACAACTTTCAAAAGGACAGAATTAAAGTTAGGCCATTTATAATAGAACCAAGTTTACTGCATGCAATGGCTTTTCGCTAAGGACTTACATTAATGCTGCTCCTGAATTTTGCTTTCTCAATAGAAACAACATTCAAAACCACTCACACTCTGAGCCATAAAGAAAACTTCCAAAGGGAACGAAATCTAAGGGATCATAGAATCATAGGACTGGAAAGGACCTCGAGAGGTCATCTAATTCTTATGGCAAGACTAAGTATTACTAAGATTACAGGTTGTGCCTCCATAATGGGGTAATAATGGGCCGAGACAAAACAAAAATGATTTCCTAATTCAAAATAATGACCTGATCTTCAGATGGATCGCATATCGCTTTACAGATGTGCCCAGCCATGTGAGGGTGTGCAAGGAAACTATATCATCCTTCACACCTCTGCACAAAAGCTGGGCACAATGGCAGTTCTCAAGTCTAGCACCACAAGTGGCAGAGAGGAAATAACTCAAAATAATTAAATAGATGTACTTGTAAGTGGTGAGAAAATTCATTCTATATTCTATGCTATATAAGACTAAGTGTATAATTTTGATGAGGAAGCGTTAGATTTTTCATACACAAAGATGTCAAATCCCTTTAAGTCAAAACTCAATTCACACACAACTATGAAGCTACAACAGCAACCCCATCATTATCCTCAAGAGAGTGGCTCCTCCGACCTCATATTTGTTTTCATCCTTAATAAAAATTCATGATTGACCTTAAGCCAAAATTCCAGCACATAACACATTTGTAGGGAAAACTGACTTTGTTTAATTAATTATATGAACTATGGATCACATGCTTTCACAATGAGCATTAGAAACAAATATGTTAGTATTAGACTTGTAACAGACACAAGGAGAATGCTATAACAAAATAAACGTTGCTACAATACTATGGCAGCTCAACTAAAAGTGTCAGCTCCTTTTCCTGTATTATGTCAGAATTCCTTTAAGACAAAGGCAAGCAAAAAAAGCAGGATGACATGGGGAGTAACCTCCATGTTAAAGATTACCACGACACTTGTGTGCTCATGTTGCACGGATGTTCTACTGAATCCAATCAGAATGCCATTTTTTAAAAAAGGCCATTAAATACCATACATTTGGCACAGAAAATGCAGAGTCATTTTAAGAGGGTTTCTGTCTATTAGCTTGCATTATAAATTGCTTTATATTATAAATGTAGGGGCATATTCTTAGGATGCATGCACATGATTAGTGGAGTCAAAAGAAACCCTGCATGGATTAAACAGCAGAATTTGGCACTTTTACTGTACTGAATCCCAGTAAAGCAGCATTTGAATTAGAAATGTCGGATATTCTTTTAAGTAGGGCTGGGCCAGTGATTACCACTAAATTACAGGAAGAAGCATCACATATTTTGATTGTATAGGTTACAAAAAGATTGGAAAGGGCTGAACTACAGTTGTTCAGAAACAATGTAGAAATAAAGATAGGAGTACATGTAGTATCACCAGTCTTAGATAAAAGGCTCCTCTCCTACCGTATGGATTATTCAGTTTTTGTCATGGCCCTGCAAACATTTGGGCTAGTATCATATGGAAACCATTGCTCACCAACCCATCACGGAGTATGATAGTCAACTCTCTCTCCTGCCTTCATAGCAGATTTAAGACGATACAGAAAGCAGAAATGTTAATTCAGAAAGCAAACAGGAAACGGTGGTGGTACATGTCAGGGCAGGTGAAACCTCTGATTTAATTTAGATTATTATGAATAGCTGGCCTACAGTCAAAAATATTATGTACAAGCAGCATATGAAACTGTCAGAAAAAGAAAACAAACTAACCAAAATGATACCCGCTCTCCAACCCCGCAAAGAACACTGTTGAGAGGCTTCCAACAGGAAGTAACATAATGAATCAATGATAACAGCTGGTTTATGGATATTTCAGAAGAGAGAGCTATGCTCTTTGTAACCATCTTCTACATTTCTTAATATTGACTTAGCTTACTATTAATTAGTGAGAGAGTTTTCATCTATTTTATGTCAACAGTATATATGATGAAATCTTTCATGCACATTCTTGGTAACAGAAAACCAAAATATTAAAGTTATGAATGTTCTGTATGTAAAAACTATGCATGCATTGAGCAGGTTTCCATCTGGATTATATTCTGTTCCACATTTTTATTGCTTCTCTAGGGAGATTTAACTATATGTTCCCTTTTGGATACTTCAAAAATCTCAAAGCTTTCACAAAGCAATTTTTGTAAGAGATGCTGCAGGGGATGTGTAGTTTCCACTGCAGTATTCTAAGTGACTAAACCAATAACAATAATAATTCATCTGATCTAACGGAAAACTACCATGAATTTTTCAAAATCAGTTTTCAGCATGAAATATTTATTAGCTCTCTACCCTTCAGATTGTTGAGATGCAGCTGTTACGCTTTGTCATTTACTAAAGAAACACTGATTGCTGCTTTCTGGATGAGGTTAAACCAAAACGTACAAAAAAATCCAGTACCAGTAATACTTTTTAAGCTATGATCCCTTATATTTCTGGAGTATTTCCATAAAAAGAGTACGCCGTTAGAGAAGAGAAAAGCAAGAGCAGTTAACCAAGAGTAGTTAGGCTACCCACCATCCACTGTGAGGCTTCCCAATCCCTATACACCGCTGTCATCTGGTATTCACCTGAACTATCCCTCTCCAGCAAAATGGTTCTCAAGATGGTTGTTCCAGATTTGGCCCTAAAGTTTCAGCCAAAATTTTCAAACCCAGGTGCCTAAAGTTTGTTTTATATTTAGGTACCTAAATAAACTACCTGACTTCTAGGGATGATGAACATCCACAAGATCTCATCAACTTCAATCAAACCACTTATTTAGATGCCTTTAAATGTGGCTTTTAGTAGCCTAATTTTAGGCACCCATTTTTGCAAATGTTGGCTTTGTATTTTTCTATGCTGCATAAAAACTTCCCTTGCGTTCTTGAACACCCCATAGGCACAAAAACCAGAACCATGAACAGCAATATAGTCTTGAGCAATGTGCTTCTATGGCTTTCAATTATTTGCACTTAGAGCATAGACTTAAATAAAGAGGAAAAAAAGCAACTGCCACTTTCACACAGTCCATAGCATCTTTAAGCTGCCATCCTCAAGAGCACTGGCTTTTATATCTACTTGACTCAAGAACCGACATTTTTACATTATGGCTTTTTGTATTAATACAAGCAGATGACAATTTATGAATACGGTACTTATGCAGCTATTTCCTGAGAAGAAAGAAAAGCAGAGTAACCGGCCTCCATGAGGACTAAATTGTTCCTTTTCTTCTCCCTTCCTCAGCCTCCCCCACATCTGGCTCTAAATTTTATCTGAATACAAATAGAGCTGCATGAAAACATGTCTTAATTTTTTCTAAATTTATTAAATCTGGTACAATGGCTAAAAAAAGGTAGGCAGGAAGTGAACAGCATTCTTTCAATCTGATCTCATGCTTGAAGGGGAGTTTTCAATTACTGTAAACTTAGTGTTAGTAGCATTATCTCAGCATCATTATCCATACTCAACATATTTTTGTGTCTATTTTTTTCATTCAGACTCTGCTGAAGCATTTCCTTGAGCTTCATTTACTCTTGATGTTATGTTTTAGTTCAGCTACAAGCAATGAAATTGGTCATTTTACCAGGCCATTATGCATGTAAATCTCATTGACTTCAGAAAGAATCCTGACAATGGTATTAGTCCATTAATATATGGAAATGGTAGAATTATCAATAATAATGCAAAAAGGCAGAAGTGTTCAATAAATATTTCTGTTCTGTAACTGGGGAAAAAGATTATATAGTCTTATCATATGGTGATAACACTCTTTGCATTCCACTATTATCTCTGGAAGATGTTTAACAGAAGCTACTAAAAAGTTAGACATTTTTAAATCAGCAGGTCTGGATAACTTGAATCCAAGAGTTTTAAAAGTACTGGCTGAGGAGATCTCTGGACCATTAAGTTGATTTTCAATAAGTCTTGGAACAGTGGACAAGTTCCTGAAGTCTGGAAGAAAACTAATGTTGTCCCAATTTTTAAAAAGGGTAAATGGGATGATCCAGGTAATTATAGTTCTGTCAGTCTGACATTGATCCTTGGCAAGAAAATGGAGCTGCCAGTGCAGGCCTCGATTAATAAAGAATTAAAGGAAGGTAATGTAATTAATGTAAATCAACAAGGGTTTATGGAAAAGAGAGCCTACCAAACTAACTTGATATCTTCTTTTGATGAAATTGCAAGTTTTGTTGATAAAGGTAACAGAGCTGCTTAAATAATACACTCAGACATCTGTAAGGTGTTTGAGTTGGTAAGATAACATTCTGATTAAAAACTAGAATGATAAAATTAAAATGGTATACATTAAAAGGATTAACAAGTGGCTAACTGATAGGTCTCAAAACGTAATTGTAAATTGGGAATCATCATCAAACGATGATTCCAGGGATTGGTTCTTGGCCCTGTGTTACTTAACATTCTTATCAATGACCTGGAAGAAAACACAATAATCACTGATAAAGTTTGAAGATAATACAAAAATTGGAGAAGTGATAAATAATGAACAGGACAGGTCACTGATTCAGAGCGATCTGGATTGACTGGGCACAAGCAAACAATGTGTTTTAATACAGCTAAAATGTAAATGTCTACATCTGGGAACAAAGAACATAGACCATACTTACAGGATGAGGAACTCTATCCTGGGAAGCAGTGACTCTGAAAAAGATCTGGGGGGTGGGGTGGATAATCTGCTGAACATAAGCTCCCACTGTGATGCTGTGGCCAAAAAAGCTAATGTGCTCCTGGGATGCATAAACAAGGGAATTTCAACTAAGAGTAAAGATATTTTACCTCTGGATTTGGCACAATTTACCCAGCGTTATGGTGGATTCTCAGTCACTGAATATTTTTACATCAAGATCAGTTGTTTTTCTAAAAGATACACTCTAGGAATTATTTTGGGGGTGTTTTATGGCCCGTGCTATGCAGGAGGTCAGACTAGATGGCCACAAGGGTCTCTTCTAACCTTGGAATCTGTGAAATAGCTTTCCACATGATGGGGGCTTAGAAGAATAGATGCCTTCCTGGAGTCATTACATTCAGTTTACTTGACAAGAAATAAATGATTGTGAAACATTCTTGAGTGGGTGAAGAGAGATCAATACTTTATATCATCTCATGGTCTTTAGGCTTCCCCCCCAAAAAAATTACATTAAGAGAATGCATTAATAAATAAAGGAAATAACGAGTTTGGAACAGCAACTTGTTTATCTCATTTTTAACAAAGTGGACAAATTTAGTCATTTGTCTACTCATTAAAATAATAGCCAACCTCTATTTTATTATATTTTAGCCCAAGCTCCCTCAAATAAAAACAAGTTGTCTATACTCCTTATACCTTTATTGTATGGATCTTCTCCAGGTATCATAGCCTAAGGGTCATCTCAGGGATAGGAGGCAACAGCTATTCAATAGCTTGCAGCAACATAATACAACCACCTAGGGTAGAAAGTTGAGAATGCTCTACCTGCACGTTTTGGGCCAAGGCTTCTCACACGCTTCATATCGCTGAAGACCTTGGTTCTTTTACAATGTCATCTTTAAGAGGATAATGCAACATATTAGCATATTCAGCTCACAGAACTCTACAGAGATTTGTAAGTAATCTTCCCCTTCTTAGGTCCTTTATGAATATTAACAAAATTGCATCTAGCCAAGCTAAGACAATACTACAAAAGTGATTAAACAATAGGCTTTATGTGACAGGCTGTTTACCTGCAGTGGTAGGGAAGTAATTTGTCCACTTCATTCCAAAACTTTGAGCGAATAGGTTGGTGGCAGGGACTATCTTTTATCATCTGTGTTTACAGTGCTCAGCACAATGGGGCCTTGATCCTGATTTGTACCTTCAGGCACTACAGTAACACAATTAATATTACTCATATATACCATTTTGCTGATTGGCATGGCAATTCCAAAGCACCTGTGTTCCATTAAAGCAAAGGTATAAAGGAGTATTTGTTTCACTTAAGGCTATTCTGATCTACTGAAACCTCTCTTCAAGAGGACAAATGTATTTGTGTACAGCTGTTCTTAAGACTTAATTATATTGACTATATTCACTTTTCAGAGTACTTTCCTGCTAAAATTATATTCATCATAATTTCAAATACTAAAATCATCTGGATGTTCCTAATTTATATTGACAGTTTACTAAGTTATGGTAAACTACTAAATTATAGGGCTGACCTGCTCCAGGTCCGGGGGAGTTCAAAGGTGGCTGAGTATCACCATTGCTCCCTCTACCTTATCTCAGTTGCACCAGGAGCAGCTAAGGATCTGGCCCCAAATTGGTTTTGAGTTTTTTGGGTGGAGGGTGTGAATTTATTCTGCGCCATTTTGCGACTGGACCATTTTCTCCTCTCTTGGTATATTGTGTTTAAATGGCACTGTCTTTTTAATTTAGTTTGTAAACTAGTAGCAGGTACCTGGCCTTCTTCTATGTCTTAGAACCAACCATATTGGCTGTGTTTAGTAAATATTAATAAATACAAATGAAATTATTACTATTAGTCTCATAAACAGGAAGAAAAATCAGGAAAGCAAAATTAGACTCTACAGAAGATTTGTGTGTTGTTATGAAAAGCTTTAGTAATCAAGATAAATGTATCTGTAAGCTACACCAAATTGATATCAAATTTCAAAGCCATATAGCATGCTGGCTATATCTATCTATTTTTCATCTTTTACAAACAGGATTTTGTACTATCCTGTACCAGCAAAAGAACTGCATTTATGAACCATCCTACAACTAGGCAGACATTTAAAAAAACCCCATATGAATATTTTCAAAATTGCTCGCCTTCCAAACAGGGATCTCAAACGTAACTGAGTAGCAAAGTAGAGCAGTCAGCTGTGATGAACAGATTATCCTAAAATGTATTCTACTCTGAAAAGTGACTAAATAAAAATGTCACCTTCTTACTTAACAGATCTGCTCCTTGTGTATATTTAGAGTCACACCTACTGACTTCAGTGACTAATATTACTACTACTTGTTACTCCTGTAGGCATTGCAGAACTCTTCACACTATACTTCATGCTGGATTCTATTCATTCTTGTACATTACTAACAGAATTGTTTTTTAAGTTCCAATCAATTATCCCATCATGCCAGGAGGATGCTCTAGTTGTGAAGAGGCTCCTTCACCTCCTCCTGCTGCAAGTGTCTGGGATGTAGTCAATTGCTCTATGACCAACTCATCAGAGAGCTCAGGCTGAGGACCGTGAGTGAGCCAGGAAGCAGAGTGTGCTTCAACTTCCATCCGGCAAGTGGACCTAGCCACTGTGGGAAGATCAGCTGCTCGCACATTGGGCTCTTCTCCCACACTCCTGCCAAGCACTGACTGAGCCCTGGTTTACACTTACCTGGAGATTCAGTGGCAGTTGATGGGAGTAACTCAAGCTACGCAGAGGGAACCGCGTTCCCGTCAACGCAGTGCTATGCCACCTGAGGAGGTGGTTTTGCTACATAGGCTTCCTGATCGATTGAGCGGGGGTCTACACTGACCACTCAATCGATCTGACGGCAGTATGGACATACCCTGATTGATTTTGTCGTGTTTCCTTTCATCTGTCAAAATGTTGGATGGCCGTACCTTTTCTGCAGTCAATGTAGCAATAAACCCATAATACACACCTCCTTGGATACTATATTACAGATCAAATTTTTCTTCATCGTAACCAAGTGGGCTGTTTCTATTTGCCTGTTGGATCCTTTAAAATCACTGAGAATGAACATCCTAGAGATGCAGAATGAAGAAATATAAAAAATATACTTGTTTGGCAAAACTGAAATCTAACTATAAAAATATAGAAAAAAATTAAAGAATGAGTTATTAATCATGGTGTCACTTTTCCATTTTCATATATATCTTTTACACATCAGTTTTTGTTCTCATATTTTTATTCTCTCACTATTTAATCCATTCTTTGATATTATCCAATAGATCAAGTCTTGTTAAAAAATTCTTTTATCACTCAGCCATTACTTTGTATTTTAATGACACATTTATTTTTCTTTATTCTGTACTTTGATCTCTGACAGTTTTACAGTTCTGCTGTTTGAACCTTTCCTTAGAAAATGTGTACTGAAGACAGACTGATTAATGAAGATGGATATTAGAATCATATACTGCCAATTAATTAATTATGAAGAAAAGCAACTTTCTGCAAAACTGTAATAAAAGTTTTACTTCTATAGTGAGAAGTAACAATATTTTATTAACTTACTTACAGAAAGTGTTTGAACCTTTTAAAGGCATTCTAGGAAACCTTAAAAGTAATGTTTAAATTAAACTAACATGGTTGTCTATTGTCTATTTTAATCTATTGATTAAATTTAATCTATTGATTAAAATAAAACCAGTTAAATGATACCCATAGATTAAAAAATTTCACTCACAAGAAACACTGACACACTCTCCATGGGCCCATATAACTGTCCTAGAGGTCAGATTGCAAGATTGAGACCTTGGGTTGGTTCTAAACTGGAGAATAGTTAAATAAAGGGTTTGTCTACACTAGAAGGTTAGGGAAGTCTCCCATTGTTGCATTAGCACCAGAGCAGCTCCACTGAGACAAGGCATAATCACCAGTAGAGACGGCTACTGGCATTTTTAACACTTCGTTGTTCAGACGCACACTGAAGAGGTTTTGATAAAGCACTGGTAAGTCTAGTTAATTCTAGTACTCCTGTCACTGCTAGTACCAGAGGAGCAGGATATAATTCTTAGTGTAGATGAAGCCTTGGGCTTTTACCTAGTGCCTGTCACCCCAGAAACTAAGCACCAGTCGCATCAATCCCTGATCCTCCAACCAATCCTCTAATCCCCAATTACAGTAGACTAAAAAATCAAACCCCACAACAAAAAGTTTCACTGTTTCAGTTGGGTGAAACTTCTGAGTTCTGCTTGGCAAATGCTTTGTAGGAAAACTGGGAAATATTTTTGAAATGTGGCAAACTTTAACAAATTTAAAAAAGTATATGTACTCTACTATAAAGGTTGGCATAATCATATTCTGAAAGAAGATTTCTGTTCTGCACATTTTGTTCTTGTAAATTCTTATTAATTTTGCAAAAAAAAAATTTATCAGCAACACTGCTAAAATGCATTTAAAAATATATGCTTATTAATCTACAGCAAGAGTCTAGTGCAGTGGTTCTTAACCTTTCCAAACTACTGTACCCCTGAAGCCTGAGTCCCACCCCCACAGGGCTGAGGCATGTAACTTAGTTTCATGGCGCCCCTGTGGCTCCAGGCAATTGCCTTTCTTGCCACCCCCAATACCAGCTCTGCACTTGCGACCCCTCTAAACCCCCAGGTTGAGAAACACTGGTCTAGTGTAAGAAAGATGTGACACTGGCAAGAGCTGGCAAGAGATTCCTAGCCCCTGTCCTATGAGTCAGGATGAGGAGGATAGGTCACTATCCACTGATTTCAGTAGCTATTTGTTACAACAAAGACCAAAGCTCTTATCACGACTATTCAACAGCATAATCTGAAAGACAGACAAATGCACGGGGTGTTCTAGAATCACAGACGATAGGGCTGAAAGAGACACATTGGATCATATCCTGTACAAGTCTCCCTTCTCCCTCCAGTTTTTATCTATTCTTCAATACCTTGCGCACAACCCTCCATGTCTTGTTCTATTGACTGCCCTCCAGTGCGTCACCCATATTACACAGTAATTTGTCCTATTGCCTCACTGTTGCCCTCACTGATAAAAACATATTAAATGTGCAACTTACATTTTTCTTTTCAGGTCATTACTACTCATTTTACAATTACTGACCAATGTGAATGCGCCTCTCCTTTCAATTATCTGCATACATGTGCCATATCCTTCCTCCAGCATGTTGCTTAGTCTCCATGAATTCTCTTCCCCTCTGCTCATCAGAGGAAACTGTTCATTTAACTCTGTGCATGTGTGTCTTTAGATTAGACCTTAAAAACTAATATGCTGCTTGCTCTGTGTGGACACTAAAGATCCTGTGGCATTTTTCATAAGTACAGCAGTTTGCTCCTATGTCCTTGGCCAAAATAACACATTCCCGCATGCTTAGGCTGCATTGCAATATTTTCTGTCTTAGGCTTGGTCTACACTTACTTCAGCGATTCGGCGGCAGTTGACGGGAGTTACGCAAAGAGCTTGCGTAACTCCTGTCGACTTCTGTGCTTCTCTTCTGCATGCCATCTTCACTGCACTGCGCCGACGGGAACCGCGTTACCATTGATGCAGCGCTACGCCACTTGAGGAGGTTGTTTTAGTACGTTGACTTCTGGATTGACTGAATGGACTTCACTGACCGCTCAGTCGATCCAGATAAGTCAATCTGACGGTGGCGACTTTGCCACCGTCAGTGTAGACATAGCCTCAGAGGTGAGTTAGTTCACCTTGGTGGTGCTGCAAATACAGTAGCTTGTGAAGCAATCTGGGATCCTCCTTTGGCTTGCAAGAAGCTATAGCATACAAATGTAAGATTATCTATCATTACTTCTAACCTTTTCATCATTTTTGTAGCCGTACATTGATATTTTTGGGCGTCGTTTTATTCCTTTCCCAGACCCATACATGAAAGTTCTGTAAATATAACCCAGAGTGGTCTTTTGCTGCAGAACTACACTGTGAGTGCAAACATTTAACTTGCTACCTACAATCACTTACAGACCCCCGCTTTCTAAGCAACATAGTTTCTGAAATATGGAGCAAATAGGTCCTTAAGAAGTATTCCTACACCCCTTTTTAAAAAAACACACACACAAACAAAAAAACTTTTGCCAGTTGCTACTTTTCTTTAGGTGCATTACCTGGTGTTTATCTATGCTAAATCTTATCCCAGTTAGAGTTGCCCAATTCACTAAAATTTCTTGATCATGTCTTCATCTCCCTCTCCTGCCAAAATAAAACTGCAGCCAAATCTTGTAATTCAGTGTTGCAAAAGAAAAAACGGCACACCCAAAATGTGTCATTCCGTGTCCACATTCTTAGCCCTCCAGTTACTCAGTTCACACCTTGCATCAATTGCTCAACAGGTTATCCATTGTGTCCAAAGAGGTTTAAAAATGTTGCTTCTAAAATGATGCTGGAAATGTCTCATCTGCCCCGAAACTGTTTGATAGCAAATAAAAGCAAAATGTAAAAGCCTGGAGCATAATAAAAATTGTAGATGAGTGCAACAGGCTATCTTCAATGGTTTAGGATGATTTATTATAATACTGTGACAGAAGGGCCCATTGGTGTCCTCTGCAAAGCACTCACTACTCTGTGTCAGCAATTCCTAACAGGCCTGACAAACTCACTTTGCCTAAAACACCATGTCACCGGGGCTGTTGCTTCTCCCCAGCTCCAGCACATGTGCTGCCACACCCAATCTCAGTTAAGGAGGTTTATTTTCATAACAGACGTTAACAAACAAAAAGAGCACAGTCTTAACTCCCCTGATGGAGGTCAGGGGAAACATAGTGACTCAGAGAACGTGGCACAAATACACCTATGACTGCACATTCCTTCAAACATATGTTCATATACCTGATGTAAACATGTATAAACAGGCAAGGCAACATCGTATTTGTAATATGATGAACAAAAGAAATATCTTTCAGGCAAGGTGACAACTTTTAAGATCCCATAATTACTAATCTATCTGTATGTTGCTTTAAAAAAAAAAAGGCACAAATAGTTGTTATATAAATATACTACATAGTTTCAGTGAAATAATACCAAATGTTTTTAGAAAATGCTCAAACATCACAGTTTAGTTATGACATACTCTCTCCCTGGAGCCTGCTTATGGAATTTTCTTACAGGAAACATTTTATGCAATGAAGTGAAGAGCATTTGTTTCCTTGGAAACAAACCCTTTCAACCTTCTTTGCACAGAATCTTAAGCAAAAGAAAACTCTGTAATTAGGCCCAAGGTCTAGCTATTTTAAGCCACCAAGATGTTAAAGCACAACATTATTAGCAATAGAACACAACGAAAATGCACTTAGCTCAATTATTGCAGTAATAAACCTTCAGATGAATTAAAACAATAAATCTATTGTATCAACCACAGAAATATCATTACCTGACCTATTAAAAGAATATGGTTGGACTTGGCTATATTGTTAAATAGGAGAAAAAAAAGTCCTTAAATGAAAAATAAAGGAAAAGTGATAGAGGAATAAGAGACGTATGAAGACTTCAGGAAATGGAAGCATGCCATCTAGGATCTGCTGTTAATATTCTCAATAAACTAACACTATTTTGGAAAGCAAAGAGAAAAATATGTTCTGATACCACCAAATCTCATTTTCCTTATTCGAACTAAGGAAATTTAAGGTTCTAATGTGCATTTATTGTAAAATCAAAGTATGAACTTACAAATCTATTGGTACCTACATTTAACCAAATCTGTTTTACAAAAAAGTAAACCCACTGTTTTGTATAGTATTGCTAAACTGAACAATATAACAGTGCACCCTCAAAATGTTAAAGAATGCACCCTCAAAATGTTGAAGAAGAGTCTTGATTTCGTCCATTTTCACATCCAAACTTGTTTTGGGCATGCCTATCTGTGACTCTCTCGTGTAAATGTCAAGGAAATCTCATCTGGTTGCATCAGGCTAAGAGATCAAAATATGAGTGTACAATTGCATTAACATGAATACTCATGCATGTTTGATTTTTATTTTGTTTTAAACTCAGTCACCTTTGAAAGAGATTTTTATTTCACATAATTCAAATATTCACTGCAAAAGCTTGCTAAATTAATTGATAATTTAGCCGTTAAGGTTAGGTCTACATGGCAATTAGTCACCTGTAGCTGGCCCATGCCACCTTTCAGGGTCTTAGAGCCTGGGCTCCAGCCCAAGCCTGAATTCAATTAAACAGCCCCATAGCCTGAGCCCTGCTTGCACGGGTCTGCTGCAGGTGTCTGTCTGGAGTGTAGAATTTTTTTAGTGAGAAGGATTTGGATGGTCTGGTTGAACATGCATTGGTTAATTCTATCCTGCTTGATTATGAACAATTATTTCTTAGTTCTATAAAACAATGTCAAACCTATAAAAAAAGGTTATTTTATATTCAATTCTACTGGGCTTTTCCATTAGGAGTATATGTATCAGTTAACTGTTTATTTCTGATTTAAATAAAGTGTAGATGAGATGTATTACCAGAGAGGAAAAATAATTTCCTGAATGGGAAATGGTTAGTGATGTTTAGGCTCTGTTTTTCACCCTCTGGTGATTAGTGGACTTGGTTCTGACAAATTTTCTTTTCCCTTCTGTAAATATTTTGAAGTGGGAAAGATTTATTGTATTCCCATCATGTCTGTTTGATTAAAATGTCCATTGTTGTATTTTTGTTTCAATAATAAATTAAACTATTTTAAGTAAAAGAAAATGTAATGACACTTTGTAGTTGAATCAGATGAATGAGCCAAAAGTAAATCATAGGGGAGTATCTTCACAGCCTCATTCCACAAATCAGACCTGCTGGTTGCCGAGGGCTTCCAAAATAAATGAGATCTTCTGGTGAATACTAAATAGACCAGGAGTTTGCAAACTGGGGTTGAGTCTTCTCAAGGGGTCATCAGGTTATTTTGGGAGGAGGGGCTTGGGGGGCAAGCTGTCAGCCCCTGCACATGCCGCAGCTTCAACTGTCAGCCGCATGCATGGCTGACAGCCAGAGCCCTTCAGAGCTGGGTGATCAGAGAGCAGCGGCTGCTGGCCGGGTGCTCTAATGGCAGCGCCACCCCCAGCAGCGGTGCAAAAGTAAGGGTGGAATGTGATGGGGGAGGGGGAGTTCGTCACTTTTTGGGGGGGAATCATCGAGCCTGAAATATTTTCAAAGGGGGTCCTGGAAAAAAGAGTTTGAGAACCCCTGAAATAGACAGCCAAGGCAGGACACTTTGGAGATCATTCAGCTGTTGCAGGGGATGAACTGCCACTGATATTGGTATGCTCAGATTGAAAAGCAAGGCAACAGAGGCACAACTGCCCATACTGATGTTTCACAAGGGTAATTATGGAATAAAATTACCTATCCTCTTAGCAATTGCCTTGATAGTATCTCCTACCGGGACTGTAATAGCAGGAATTTCAAAACATTCAGCTTGGACCTATTATACGAGTGCAAAACATCAGAAGATTTAGGGTATAAGATTCATAAGCACCTCAGGGACTTAGGTGCTTTTGAAAAATCCCATCTTTTGCACTTAACTCTTCTGGTAGCCACAAACTCCTTCTCACTACTGTAGAGTCAGTCAGACTGCAGGCCAGGCTATGAAAAGACCCTTGAGCTGCATCACTGATTTAACAGAAAACTAGATCTTAGAGGGTCAACCCACTGTGAAAGGACCCAGAAGAAGTTTTCTTGGAAAGGGCCAGAAGTTCTCCCACAATCACTCCTTTAATACGAAGTCACATACAAAGTAAATCTACATAGTGAGCTAGGTGGTCAGAGACTTGTCAGGGCTCTTAGGGGATCCACTGAAATCTCTTTTACAGGGGTCCAAGTGGGCTACATTTCCTTCTGTGGAGAGAAAGAACCTGCTTAACAAGAGGTCACTGCAGAATCTACTTTGAGGGCTGAAGACTATAGTTTTGCCTTAGCAGCCATTAGCTTGCAGAGCTTAACTGACTGAGTGAAAAGGGAACACTACGTGTCAGCAGTATCCAGTTATTTTCTATTAATGCATTCACACATGTATGGGGGAGAACTCCATTATCGGGTTATTCCTTTGACGAAAATGGGAAGTTCCCTGGAGGTAACAGGCAAAGAGTTAAACTTAATTCTAAATCTGTTGGTAAAAGATGCATAAATAGATTGGGCTCCGTAGCAGAACTCATTAATAGGAGAGAAATCATTCGGCTTACACCAATTCACAAAGCTGGGAAGAGAGTGGGTCTGGCTGCAACTGTGTCTTACTAAAGACAAGTGACTCCTCTTAATTTTTATCCCAAATTCTTTGAGTAAAACTGTCCAAAACTGTTAAAGAGGTCTGCCTCACCTTGTGCAGCAGATGAATAGAGAAGCTTTTGTAACTGGTCCTCTTATCTTAGAAAGAGGAAAACTGAAAGGTCAATCTGTCCTTTTAACTTTATGGAAGCTTTTGCTACTGAAGGTCAGATGAAGGAGAGATTGAGGGCAGTTTACAAGACAAACCTAATAATTAAAGAGAGACTAAGAAAGGTTTCCTACCTCTTCTATAGACTTCTGTTTGGACAACGTTTGTCATAACTACCGAAGACGAAAGGCCCAACCACAACAGCTGTTTCTAAAATGGCTTTGGTTGGTAATTTGGTATTTTTAAAGCAAGAGAGGCAATCAGACTCAGTGTCCGTGGGTTGAAGTGCCTGTCTGCAAAATAAACATTTCTTGCTGCTCTTTTTTAGGTTACTCACTTTCTGATTCAAGTTGAATAAATCTTCTCTCCCCTTCAATCATGAAAGAGGAGGAGGATGTTCTGTGATTCATCCTGAAGCAAGGCTGGAAAACTTGGGGAGAGACTGTGCAACCCAACGTCCTCTACACTTTTGTTGCTTCTGCCTATCACTCATGTGACAACTGAAAAATTTAACATCACTGCAGAACTGTGGTTACAGAGTTAGGGCATGAATATCTGCAGGGAATATACCCCTTAAAATGGCAACGAGGATTAATGATGCTAATCAGTTTACAATCATTATGAACAGGAATTCATAAACTGCCATCTTCTGTTCTTGTTACAATCCATGTCAAAAGAATGAGGTATCAGAATCTTAATACCTCCTGTATATCTAATAAGATATAGTAGTTTGCTGAAAAATGGTGACCTTTCCAAATGTCAAAGTATGATTGTTTGGCCATTACATTTCCCCCTTCCCACATGTGCAAACTCAGTGACAGGAGAGGAGAATGCAAAATGGAATACAAATTAATGGCACAATATGCCACCACTTTTCCCAAAAGAGATGATTCAATACTAAATACTGATCAATCGATCTCTCCCCTGAAAATGACTGAACAACAGAAAATGCACATTGTCGATCCAGTCTCTTGAACATGATTTTAAGAGGATGGCAAACCACTCACTTTTCTCCCACCTAAAAGGAATGACTCATTATAGACCCAATCCAGACCCAACTGATGTCAATGAAAAAACTCCTATTTATTTCAGGTGGAGTTGGACTGGACCCTAATACTATAGCCATATCTATTCAGCACTAAAAAAAAATTCTTAGAAATAACAATTGTAGAGAGTTCTATAACTTGCAAAGATGCAAACTACTTGCTAAGATACCAATCTGCATTATTTGTCACAGAGGATACATATCAGAAAAATGGTGATGTGAAAATGATTTTGTTTTGAGTAATAGAAAGCTCAACCTCTAACCACTAGTGTATATTGAGTTCTATGCTCCTGTAAATATAGGAGTATTACTATTAACATAAATGGGTGTTTCACTTATGCATCGATGCCAGAATAAACCAATCAATTTGCATGAAAACCTTACCGGACCACACAAAATCGGAGCCAGTGGCACAAAACCTGATATATAGCATTAGATAGTCTTTATATAAAAATAAAAGAGTCACTTTGCATGAGAGAGAGAAAGAGCGTTAACAGGCCTTGTTCAAATGAAAGAAATACAGTGGAAGAAACCTACATATAAAAGTGTCATTGTCCTAGGTTTTTCATTTCAGAAAGCAATGATGATCCGTGGGAGATATTGGGCCAGTTAAAACACAGCAAGAGGCCTCAGGAAGAGACGCAAAGGTGGTGTTGTCCCACTGAGGTGAAGCGTAGTGGTTCCTGGGCTGGGGACAACCCAAACACACACAACACTAAAACATACATTAAGCAAAGGTCCCAAAGTTCGGAGATGGGAAAGACATAGTCCACCACCGATATCTCTGTGCAGATTTCATTATGGTATTGGCATTTATTTATGAAGGTTCTTTTCTCAGACTTCATTCTCTAAGCCTGTCCAGAGCTGCACATGACTCTGGTAAATTATCTTGCTCCAGGTCATGGTGCATGCAAGGACAGAGAGAAGTGATAACTAAGACTCTGGTCAATAAAGCTCTTAAAGAAAAAATTGGTGAATATTAGCATGTTTTATAGTCTTTACTATAGTGAAATATTACAAAATCATTATAAAAAATAAACTAGCTTCTTTCTAGAATGGGTGATTTCACTGAGATATGGCCCTGTATCAAGACCCCAAATCTGGACATCCACAAATTTAAGGGTGTTCAGAAACTGAACCTGAACTTGAAGTAGCGCTTGTCTGTAATATTTATAGTAGACCAAATTACATCAGAATCTGAATTTTTATGGCTTGGCTCTCTTTAATTTCATTATGTGGGAAGTGTTCCTGGACTATGTTAACCTACTCTATATGGTTCTTTAGTTTAAAATGACCCAAAAAGGTTTCTCGACCAAATGGAACATATTTTTATTTGTAGAGAGAAACAGAAATTTTCTTGTTCTTGACATTATCTGGAAATTCAGTCCGGTTAATAGAATCTGCTAGTGCCACAGAAACAAATAAGTTAAATATCATTTCTGCTAATGAAAATGGTAACATATAGCTTAATGTTCCTCTAATTGTACATGACGGTAATTCCAGAGAGGGGTTTTTTTTAATGACATTAGCAAGCTTGAATGCTTTATTAATTTCACAGTTGCCCCTCAATGGAATTTCAGCTTTACATGAATAATTCAGCTAATTTTTTTTAAACAATAACAAATGGTTTAAAAATGTATTGTTTTTCAAGCATTTTATTTATTCTCCCTTTCACACACCCCCCCCCCCCCCCACACACACACAGGCTTCAAATCTGAAATAAATGAATTCCTGTGGTGCTCTCTAGTGCTTCTGCCAACTTTTTGTTTTCAGTTAAAGATTAATGGCCTAATTTTCAAAAGAAGCTGAGCACGTGCAGCTTCCATTGATTTTAATAAGAGCTGGGATTGCTCAGCACCTATGAACATCATCCCATAAATGACTAACAATAACAAAGCTCTATCTACCAGCAACATTTGTGATGTGTTAGTGAAGGCTAAAATGACCTGACTAGCTTTAGGAGAACCCCCTACACTGACAGTAAATTATTATACCTCTCCAATGCACCTAGCATCAGAGTATCTGGGGGCCTGATATATAATTAAAAAAGCCGTGTTTCTGTCCCAAATGATCAGAGCCTTACCTCTCCCTTGTTTATGTCACACTTTCAAGCGGGAGTTATTCTTGTTCATGATCTTTGGGAGTAATTTCGCCACACCTATGCTGCAGTGGCCACCTTTATTGCAGAAAGGTCTATGCAAACAGAGAAATATTACACGGAGCCCTAAAAGTGTTAAGACACTAGCTGCCCCTGATTTCTGGTAGAACAGAATTCCACAGCTGAAGGCCTTCCAGCGGGAAAACTCTGACACTTGCCAATGTTGCTCTGGGAATCATCAGCCACAGTGGCCCTAATTCAACAAAGCACTTCAGCATGTGTTTAAATCCAGCCCTAGTCAGCAAATGCTTACGTGCTGTAATGAATCAGGGCTGTGTCCCTATTGAACACACGCTATACTTTGCATTCATCAGCTGTCATGGCCACCATTTAAAAGTCAATTTACCAACAGGTAGTGCAGCACAGTATCTGAAGTATATGTATCCCCTAGTCTTAGCGTAGGGAAATACTATGGTACCTTATATACCACTATGTTGTTGTGTTTAAATTGCTATTTGGTGTAGGGTGGGATTTTCAAAAGCATCTAAGGAAGTTGAGTGCAGAAGTCCTATTGACTTTCAATGGGCCTTGTGCTCCTAACTTCCTTAGCTGTTTTTGAAAACCCCACCCATAGAGTCACCCTTTAAGAGTACTTATTAACATTCATTTAAGCGCCTTAGGCCTGAATCTTTCTTTTCTTTGTATATATTAATTTTGAAACCCTATTCACTTCTTTACAATTCTTGTAGTTTAGCAAACAGAATCATGTTTTAAAAGCTATTTTATATTTTTATTTATATATATATGCTGCCAAATTACAGTGTTTTAGGGTTTACAATGCTGCTGTAGACGTGTTGGTCACAGCATATCAGAGACATTAGGTGGCTGAAGTAATATCTTTTACTGGATCAACGTCTGTTGGTGAAAGAGAGAAGCTTTTGAACTACAGAGATGAAGATGATCTCATGAAGAACAGTGTAGCTCAAAAGCTTGCCTCTTTCACCAACAGCAGTTGGTCCAATAAAAGATATTATCTCATCCACTTTGTCTCTCCAGTGTTTTAGAGTGGAATTTTTAAAAGCGAATAAGTGACTTAGGATCACAGGCTGGGGTTTTCAAAGGGGCCTAAGGGAGGTAGGCACTTAGCTCCCAGTGAATTTGAAAGGAAGTTGGGTGCCTGACTCCCAATAAGTCCTACTGAAAGTCAGTAGGACTTGTGGCTCCTTAAGTCATTTAGACTCTTCTGAAAATCCCACCATTAAGCCCTATATAATGGGTTGGATTTTTAAAAGCATCTAAACGATAAAGGTGCCCAACTCCCCTTGGAAGTCCATGTACATTGAGTGTAACTCCCTTAGGCATTTTTTAAAACCTCACCTATCACTTTAATCTAAAGAGTCAAGGCACCTAAAAATAGAAAACCACTGTAACTTCATTTAGAAGTGAGAAAACTGAGGCACAAAAGTTAAATAACTTGCCTAAAATCACGCAGCCGATAATGGCAGAGCTGGAAACAGAATTCAGGTCACTGACTCCAAGTCTAATGATCTGTTAAACAGACTGTGACTGGGGTGCTCCGTTCACCACTGGGATGGCACCTCCTCCTGGTCACTTTGGGGACTAGCTTGCCAGGTGGATGCCCCTTCCTGCGGTTGAACGCATCTCTCTCTCTCCCACACTCTGCAGCCCCTTTCTCGCTCCAGGAGCTGCAGCCTCTTTTTCATGACTTGGCCCTCTGGCCAAGTCACCCTACATGTTTTCCCCTTCTGGGGTACCAAAGTCTTCCTTCAGCAATCCTAGCAATCTTCCCATTCACTGCTTTCATGCCACTTCTTCAGTGGCTGGCAGGGGAATTTGGGCCCGCCCTCTAATTTGGGTTTCAGCTCAGGGACCCTCTAGTGTAGTCAAGGTTTGTTCCCTTTTAGACCTTACTGCCTTTCCCTGAGCCCTCTCCTACCATCTGGCACTACCCCCACCCCTTCCTGGGTTTGTCAGCTTCACCACTTCCTATTCCCAGGGAACAATTGCAGGCTATATATTTCTGCAGCCTCCAAACACCCTCCTTTCCCAGGGAGTGACTGCAAACTTTCCCAGAATCCCCCTCTGCTGCCTATTTCCTATCTTTATAAATCCAGCCCAGCTCATTCTTCCCCAGCTGGGCTTCTTCCTTAAGTGTGGGAATTGCTTAGCCACCTGATTCCTCTCAGCTGTTGAGAGGCCTGTTGAGTTACTTAGCCTCCTTCTCAATTTGCTGTAACCCTTTCAGGGCAAGCGTGGGGTGAACACCTCATCACATAGGCCATGAAGACTAAAAGGTAATTGGGCACAGTCAAACTTCAGTAGCATTGAAAAGGAGAGATTTTAATTTAAATTTAGTAAAGATACTTAGACAGAAACCTATAATAAAATATAAAATTTCTGTTATTATTTTATATCTGTGACATTCATTTATTGGAGTTTAGCATTCAGACTCATTTCATTCATTAATATCAAAAGTACGAAAGTAATGTAATAGGAAAGAATTACAGCTTAGAGCAGTAGTAGTAGATATATTGCTCTTCCTTTAATTAGAATCTACTTTTCATAATTAATTAAATTTATTTTTCATTGCTGCAAAGTAATATAAACTGATAATTTAATGTATATTGCAGGTTATGAGAGAAAAGAACTAAACAACAATTACAGTTGCACATTAATAATACATTTTAAAATATTAAACACGAGAGAGTTAAAGAACAGGGCATCTGGAGTTGTGCACTGCTGGAGTTTTCAGGTTTATGCATGTTGCAAAATGTTCTGTTTGGATAAAAATTACTCATCTAGATGTCTGCCACACAGAATACAATGAATATCTGTGTGGGTGGGTTGGGGGGGGAGGGGGGGAATCAATGAAATCCCAGGGAACAATGAAATCCTAAGGCAATTGTATTAAATCTCAGATGAGTGGGGCGGGGGGGAAGGTCTTTCATATAGAAAGATATTGATAGCAGTGGTCAGGTAAAGGAGAAACAATTAAAAATCATGTCATATCATATATATGACACTTCTGGGTATTTAAGTGGTTTCTTCTTACATAGGTACTTGACCTATGTCCTTTGCCACCAGGGTTTCTCTTTAAATTGACAGGGCACAAAGCCAATTCAATGTTTTTTACCTGCCTCTCCAGTTTACAAATGAGACCAAGGCATGGCTGGGTAGGCCAGCACAGCTGTCCTTTGAGATCTGAGTCATCATGCTCAATAAAAATGCAAAAATAATGTTGTAAACAAGGGATGCTTGTGCTTTCCTCTCCCCACAGACTAAATACTGGTGCCATCTTGCCTAGCAAACATGAATCATGCAAGGACCCAGTGGCATAATTCTCAAAGGTATTATGGTACTAACAAGCTGGCCCACATGTGACCATGTTTTAAACTACCTTTGATAATTTGACCTCTGTTCTGAAGCCACACTGTATATGACTAATCCACATCTGTTAGACATTCATAAATTATAATCACTAGAGGCTGAAAAGACACAGATGTAATTGAAACACAAAGGTATGTGTGGGAGAAAGAAACCCTGAAAGTATTATAAATTGTATTGGGCAAATATGCTACTGTGGTAATTAGATCTGCTGTAGTCTCTTTCATCATTGATTTTATAGTTCTCATTTTGTGAAGACTTAGAATATATTTTGTTATTGTAAGAAAATTATCCAAGTTTATACTATTCATTCCATACAGGATTGGAAGTCATACACCATGATCAATGTAAAACGAAAGCAGGCAGATCACTGATATTTTGGGAACCCACAAATATATCTTTCTTCAGTGAAAAGTAATGGTAACTCACAGCAAAATGTGCAGGGCTACTCATGGCACGAAATCACTACTACTGAAAATGAATGCAGTATTCATGACTTTCTCATCAACATCCTTAAAGTTTCCTGTGAGCTCTGCTTTTCCAATCCACGGCACTGTAACATCATTCTAAACAAGAAACCCATTAAAACTGAGTGCTGGTTTGCTGTCTATCATTTATTTTTCATCAATGTGCTGATAACATAAACATGAACAGTTGGTTTAACCTGAGCAAGTGTATAATATTCAGGAAGAACACTAAAAAATAAGAAGTGTCAGATTACAGCTGACAAGCCTCTGGAAAGTCATTTCTGTTGACTGTGACACACTTTCTTTGCACCAGATCAATAAATACTTAAGCCACATTATTTTATAGAAAGTAGTAGATTTTCTGTGGAAACCTGCAATGGCTCATACAAACTTTTCACATCTATCATTTTTCACTAAATAAAGCAACTAGAGAACAAAGAGGGTATGAAGCCTCTGGATGCTTTAACTTATGCCACAGAACCAGAGTGGCACAGGATCAGGAAGAAAACACACCTTTGCACACCCGTCCATTATTCAGACAAAGCCAAGAATCAGTGTTGGGAGTTTTAATTTCAAATATATTAATGGAATACAAATGCAATATTATTGTGGTGGATTCATGCTATTCTAGAAAAACTTGTACTGTAAATTCCATTGCCTAGCCTTCAGGAGCTTATACTGATAGTTTAGCCAGGAAAATAATTCTTCTGGTCTCTAACTTGGGGTGGGGAATGAGGGAGATATCTGTATTATTTTGTATGAACATAATGTGCCTCTGTTTACCTGCTTGATATTATTCTAGCTAATTGTACAGTGTTAGATCCAAGGCAGCTGTTCAGGAGGAGCAAGCAGGAAACATAAGAATGACAGAGATAAGGTATATCCAAAGAGAGTACCAAACGTTCTAAAGAGAAACAAGGGGCGAGCTAGTCCTTGGAAAATCCCTACCTGCCTCTCACCAGAACAGTGACATGCCTATTTTTCCAGGACCAAAAAGAACATTAAGCACTTAAAAAACCCAGTCTAGAGGAAAAGGAGGAGGGAATGGGTGACAGTATCTTGGGAGAGTTACTGATATAGGCAGAGCATGCAGCAGGTCTATGGAACTAAGGTAGTGGCTGGAAGTGCCTGAGACAGCTAGGTTCACGGAAGCTTTGAGAGAGGTGATGAGCTACAGGCAAGCCCAGGCATGCTGGCCTTTTGTGGGGGTTAACTCTTTCTCCCTGCATGCGGTGTACTTTGGGGCAAATGGACAATACATCTGTTTGAGAGATGCTGTTTGAAGTCACTTTAATGGGCCTTGGTCACAGGCACCTGAAAAGGAGTGTCTTGCATGTGTACGAATTGCTGTTGGGCCTGTTATGGTAAGACAGTTGGAAACAGAGCAGCTGCCGTGCCAGGATCCAGTCTAAGGATTGTAGAACTGCAGGGTTCCACCCAGAAAAAGATGAAGATGGCGGAACCTCTCCTCTGAGGATGCACTCATGAGGGACTGCAAGGGGTATAAGTCGCTGCTCACCCTGTAACAGTGGCAGGATGGTGGGAATAGGCAGTGTTGTAGACTTCTGGTCTGGTCTGAAGTGGGGTGAACCATGGAGTTCAGGTACGTGCAGGTAGAGGCCTATCACTTAGAGCAGTGGTTCTCAACCTTTGTGGCTCACGGGCCACAAATATCATTTTTACTACCCTGAAGATCCACCAGTCTCTCAACTCGTAAATGGTATTGATGTATACACCATTAAGGACTTCAAATCACTACATATTTAAAGTCAACGTTTTCATGCCACTGTGCTCATTGTTACATTTACTATTTTACACCTACAACTTACTCACAGTATGTCACACACTCTCAGACAAAGCACTAGTGTAGATGAGTGACTGTCACTACACACTGAAGCACATGGCCTGGCAGCTAAGTCACGGTGAGTGACCTGTTAAGTGAAGGCCAAACCAGAAGGAACTGATTTTTAGAGTCCTGCCCCTCTCCTCAAAGCATGGTGTGTCCTGGCTGCTCTGCCAGCACCCTCCTCGCCCCCACTCCTCCACTGCAGCCAGACGGAAGGAGTTCAGCGAGGAGGCAGCCTCCTTGCTGATCTCGCATCCCCCTGGCTGCAGCAGGGAAACCGCACACATCCTGTGCAGTCAGGGGGATGGGAGATCAGTGCTCGCCTCCCTCTGGCTCCAGCAGGGACACCAGTGCCTAGGGACCCAGGCGGAGTGCTTTGCTGTGCTCCCTCCTACAGCCAGGGGGAGGGGAGTGCTGATCTCCTGTCCACTTGGGCGCAGTAAGGAGCCTGTGTCAGTTTTGTAACCCCACAGCAACGTGCTCCACCTAGTTCTTTAGGCAGCGGCTCCCTTCTGCAGCCAGCAGGACTGGAGTGGCGGGCTACTTTTGGCCTCCGGGCCATGAGTTGGGAACCACTGACTTAGAGGCAATACCCACAGCAGAGATTGCAAGAGTGTCCACAGGTGCAGATCACTCCTGAGCCATCACACTTGGCAAGTTAGCTTTCAGGCCCATAGCACTTTAAATGTTTTTAATGTTAGTAAACATAGCAGAATGGCTGAAAATGCGCCATTGCAATCCATCAGGCTAATAATATGTAATCTAAACATTTTAAATATATACAGTGTTTACCAAATAACCCAGAATGACTTCTGTGTGGGTGTTCTTAGTGAATTAGGTAAATAAAACGTGTTCTAAAAATCTACCTAGGTGCATACAATGGAGGCCACTGAACTGTGAATTTGCTGGCAGGAAGGGACTTGTGACATTCTGTGGGATTCCGCCTGGAAACAAAGAAATCTGTATTACAATATATTGCCTCCTTCAGTTTCCTGCAGAGATGGATCTCGCAGATAAAAATACACTGATTTGTTACTGCTGAGGGATTTTCCAAGAGTCTTTCAAGTAATAATGTGCATTTTGTAATCTTCCTTCAGAGATGTGGTCTTTCTTCCCCTCTTTCAAAACAAAGCCAAGGAAAAACAAACACACACTAAACACCCATTGAAATAATTTTAAATGACAAAAAGCAGGAAAAGTCTTTTGCTAAAACCAGCATTCCATCCTCAGTGCACACCAATGAACTTTCAAAACATATGGCAGGCCCAAGGAAAGAAAATGGTCATGATGTACATTTAATTTTGTGCATTAATAAATTCCTTCACTGTGCATGATACTGCATTACATAATAGAATTCTGACAGATAATCTATATATAATCTTCATATTCATGTTTCACATTGCTAGTCCAAAGCTAAGCATACCCATTTTAAAGAAAAAAAAGTGTAGAAAAAGAACTGGAAAGGGGAAAAAAGAAATGAGTATCACTTGAAGAAGCTCAATATTAAAAAATAGTACAGCAAGACAAAAAACAGAATAGAAAAATGGAGAAAATCAGCAGTAAACTGTGTCAGTGAGACTTAGGCTAAATGAGTCTAAGTCCCTTTTCAAAAAGAGACTTGGGCACTTCTGAAAATTTTACCTTACATCCATATAAAGGAGTCTAGGTAAGTGAAATTCTTACAAATATTAACTCCCCATGTATGATATTCAATCAACAGATAAAAATATATGTACACAAAATACTTCTGAGAAGTTTTCCTGATCGTAGGTTTCGCGTTTTCCTTAGTGATCAGGTCAACAGGCAATGCACTCTTAAATTTGGCCTACCGTAGGGACCAGTCCTAGCATTGATCCTGTTTAATATTTACACCAGTAACCTTCCTCAAACCTCATCATGGAACTTTGTCTATGCTGATGACTTTGCTGTAACTACACAGGCATGGGATTTACCTATCACAGAACAAATCCTAACCACAAATCTTAAAACCATGGAAGTATTTTTCTTACATTGGTGGCTAAAACCAAACCCCACTGAGACTGTCACGTCAGCATTCAATCTAAAGCAAAGGGCTAGGGCAGAACAGCATGTGGATTTCAGTCACCAGCATATATGACACAATCCCACCCCAAAATATATTTTTGTGACATTAGACTGAAGCCTCCCATATCACCAGCACTTGAAAAATATCCATGACAAAATAAAGGTGTGCGTAAATCTCCTGCAAAAACTTGCAGGAATGACCTAGGCAGCAGATGCAAAAACTCTACAGACCTCTTCACTGGCTATTGTCTGCACTACTGCAGAATATTGCTCACCCATCTAGACACACTGTTCCCACACATCACTTGATAACCCCCAAATTAACATTGCCATGCGGATCATTACCGGTACAATAAAATCAATGCCACAGCCATGGCTCTGTACTGGCACACATTTACCCACCCCAAACTCACTGCGACATGAGACTCCTTCAGGAGTCCCATTGTATTACAGAGAAAAAGGATCTTCCAATACATGAAGACCTAATTAACATAGTGAGATTCTGACTCACTTTTTGGCTTACAGTGCAAGAGCCCAAAGATCAATGGTGAGCAAGGTGGAAAGATGCCATCCTTATCAAGGACCCAACCAAAGAATCCAGTGGTTTTTCACTTCCTATGAAAAATATGGTCGACTCGAATTGAATCCACCTATCACATGGCAGATGGGGACTAAGACACAATCCTATTTCTGATTGCAGAAATGAACTTCAAACTATGGAACGGCTCATCAACCAGTGTTCCAACGGATCATATCTTGGTGGTATCCTCTGCCATCTGACCTGTGTTAGCATTTAAAATTTTTTCACCAAAGGTATTTTTGTCAGGGCTAGGAGGTGGGTGGCTTGGCCTAGGAGTGTCCAGAGACCCGGAGCCAATTAGCAGGAATCAGGCTGGGTTGGAATGCCAGGAAATCAGAATTGAGAGACAAATTGGATGACAGAGATCAAGAGTTAGTTACCAAGAGTCAGGCCAAATCAGGGTACCAGGAGGTCAGGTTCAGGCAATGGAACCAGAGGGCAGGAATCTGGAGGTAGTTACTCAGAGTCAGGCCCAGCCCGAATACCAGGAGATCAAGGTCAGAAGGCAGGAACAAAAACACCAGACAAGCAGTCCATGGCAGGGTGAAGCCCAGTTACACAGACAACTTTGTTTCCTCCTCTGCCTGGCATGTGGACAGTCTCCAAATTGCACAGTACGGTTGAAATGCTAGAACTTTGGTAAAATAAAAATTGTCTATGCTGGTAATATGCAGTGTTAATGACAACAACACTGCATATGCTAGTAATAATAAGTATTGTTTGGTGACTAAAAAATTCATTTCTGGTATGGGCCCAAGAAATGTTACTTTAATTGGCCTATATTCTGTTTCATGCCTAAATTTCCTGTGGTAATAAATAAAAAATATATTTTGGGGTTTTTTTTATAATATAATAAAAGCAAAGTAAAAAATTACCAAAAAAAAAAAAAAAAAGCTTTAAAAACAAAGCAATCTTATAATATAAAATTACAAGCTGGTGGGCTAAACCAAAAAAAGTAATTACAACCACTATAATCTTAAAAACGGATTATTAAATAATAAACTTAAAAAAACACAAAAAAATAAAATACAAATAAAACAAATCTCTATATATAAAGCAGTGAAAAGTAGGCCTGACTTGGCATAAGTAATTAAACATGGGGGAAGCCTCATTTTTTGGAAGATAGGATTAGGGAGGTAACTAGGTCAGTAGGCTAAAAACTGAATGTTTGTGCTAAGATAAATTAATGTCTGTACTAGCTAAAATAAGGGTGAACACCCAGGAAACCATTTACAATGGACAAAATAACAATGAATAAGATAAGCCTGGAATGTAAGATGAGATAAAGAGTAAGTTGTGTATCGATAGTGCGTGGACAGAGCATGATGTACAGGGTTGGTTCCTATGAAGTGACCAAATTAATCCCAGATGTGTAATGCAGTGTTTAGTAAATGCAACGTCGTGTGTAAGTGTATGTAAAGGAAAAGGTTTGCTATGTAACTTTGGATGTGTTTGTACCCACCCTCTATGTTTGAGTCTAATCAACTCAGCACTTCCTTCTTGGGTTGCAGCCCCACAAATTGGCCTGCAGTTGGGGCATTTCACCCCAACAATGTTTGTAAGTGGCAAGCCACTGCAAACAGACAAATCTCATTTACATTAAAGTAAATGAGACAGGATTAATTCCTGCAAAATGTTGCTATTAACCAGAAATTGTTAAAAAAGGGTTTGCCTTTATGCAGAATCTACTGTATTTAATGAAAGAGAGAGAAAAAATATTTCAGGTCAGGACCTCTCTGTTCATTGTCTGCTTGAATATGACATATTCCTGTAAGCGAGGGAGAGCCTGCTTTGAACTAAAGGCCCATACTTTCTTAGTAAACAGGACACAAACCAGCTCCTTTATTAGGACATAAGGGATTCAACCAAAAATACTAACACACAGTCATGCCCCTGATTACCATATATGTTAAACTGGGATGAAGAAGTAGTGGCCATCACTTGAAAGCATGAGTTATACTCTGCCTTATCTGAATTAGAAATGGTTTTATAGAGGTATAGATCAGGGGCCCATAAACATGCCATAGCCATGAGCCACAAAAGTTGCTTTCAGCTGGATCAGCTCCTGTGTACAAAAGTTAAAAGTTTTAAAAAGTCTTAAAAGTCATTTATTGCTGGGAACCAAGACACAAAATATCCCTGCATCCTCTTAATGGAAGATAACTTGATGAAAGTATAGAAAGACAAGACAAGATTCCGATACATTTACTACTAGCCCACATGACAACTTCAAACAAGATTTGAAAATCTGAAATCAATCAAAATGTTTCCATGTCCGTTTGTTTTTAAATTCCAGTGAAGACAGTTCTGTTCTCGGTTAAACATTCCCCTGTCACATGTGCAAAGCAACAGTATTGTGATACTGCAGGAGTCAGAAAATTACATTCTAAACCTTCTGTGGAAACCGGTCTTCTCTCACTGTGCAAACTGAGTGAAATGAAAATGACTAGCAAATAACACATAACTTTAAAAATCTAATTTATTTTCACCATTTATTTCTGTATTAATTATCTAAGTAGATGTTAGCTATACAGATAAAATATTTGCTTTAATTAGATTTTGACTCTGAAAGGTGTTTTTCAAATATAATCTTTACCTATTTAAGATATTTTCATTTTGGATTTTTATGTATGAGTTACCCTTCATTGTGCTTTTGCTTCCTGGATTTTAACTTGCATGTAAAAATGAAAATGTATTATTACACATATAACCCGAGAATTCCCAAGAAACTAGGTTGCTAGGATACCATGGAATTGTCTTGGATCAAGGAAACCCCAGTAAACTGTGACTGAATGGATTAGGTATGAAAGATTAGTTAATGAAATTTTTGGCTACAGTTTTTACCTTGATTAACTCTTTAATTGCCAGCTGAAGATTTTACAACTAGCAGACAACTGGTTGAAATATTTGAAACAGGAATAAAGTCAGTCACAGCTAGAAGGCAGATTATTATATAGTAAGGACCCATGTCTAGGTCATTCATCCTTCATCTCCTATATCGTACATTATATTCCTGTTTCTCTCTCTCTCTCTTCTCCTCCTCTTCCTTAGATTATAAATTTGTAAACATTTTCTAGTGTGGACATTCAGAGACTCGCAACTACAAATATTAGTATTTATTAAGGGGACAGATTATATCACACCTGCCTACTGTTGTATTCTTGCACCTTCCTCTGAAACATGTGGTATTGACCAGGATACTGGTCTAGATGGACCACGGGTCCAATCCAGTATGGCAATTTCTATGTTCCTAGGTTAGCTGATCTGGACATTTTAAGTTTCTTTCACAGCTGTTTAAACTGATCATGAAAGAGTCTACTGAACCAGAAAATGTAAGAACTTATATTAAAAAGAATAAAAATGTCAAGCTTCCTATCGGCATTTTTACTTGATTCTTAAAGAGAGAGAGAAATCTCATCTTTGCATTTATTACTCTAACGTTTGTTAAAAATAAAAAAATATGCTAAATACTTTACCATAAGAAGTGCACAAAAATTGACTTGAAGAATGAGAAATATAGTTACATGCATACACCACCGCAGTAGCTCAGCCACTTTTCAGGAGGGCATAGCATGCTCACAGCTGAGTAGTGGTGGCAGCTATGTGGCTTGAGGGAAAGTCCCAGTTCCACCTTTAACCATCCCCCTTTGTGGCAACAACTCTGTCCACACCCATCACCATGCAGCTGTGGGCTAGAATCTGGCACTTTAAGTACAATAGTTTCTGGAACAAGAATACATGTTTTATGAATCTCAACCTCACAAACCTAAAACTGCTCATATCAGCTGAATGAAAAACATTACCAGAAACCCAGCTTGCTTTGGCAAAGGCATCGCTTTAAATTTTCTTAGACTTTTGTAAGATACAGCAAGAACAGCAAAAAAGGAAGGAAGTGATGTCATTAGGAAGCAGCTGAAAAAGATGGATGGGAATTGGAAGCGGAAAATTTTTTAAAGTAGATGAAAATTACTTTCTATACTTATAGTACAATGAACCAAAATCTGAGTCAAAATAAAATACCATATCTATCCAAACACTAATTTAAATAAATAAGGTCTGATGCATTTCTGTAAGAAATACAAATCTGTTGAGTACTAAACAGGTGGAGGGGGTGTTGTTTGTATTTTTATTAGTAACACTTTTTAATATGTAAATTATGTAAAAGTGGGATAACATAGGCCAGAAGTAAACAAAATTTACTACCTCATGACTCAAGCTGTTACCATGCATCATACCTACTCATCCTCAGTTTATCTGAGGTATAATTGAAAAGGATTCTATTTCCTTAGAACTCAAGACCTATCACATCGGGGTACCAAGCCTTCCTGAAAATAATTAACACACGAGTGACTGTCAATTGGATCTCACCCCCAAACATCATAGCTTGATCATTCTTATTCACGGATACTTGTATTTTCTATTTGCAAATTAACAATCTTCCGCTCTATTTTTGACATGGTCTTCAAAATAAAATAGATGAAAATAGAATCAGCACAGAAACAGATTTTTTCCTCACTTCATTGATCATTCCAATCAACAAAAAGGAAACATTTAAATATTTCTAAAAATTGAAACTAACCACCCAAAGAGTATAATCAAGTTTTACAGTCATACCATATGCGTCATACTCCACCTGCTACAGGAATTTCATCTCATCACTTACCTTTATATTACCATCTTGTGATTTGTGTACAAAAGAAGTTTCCTTTTAGACAATTTATCTGACCTGAGTTATATAATACACATCAAGATCTTGTGTATACCATTCACCAATCATAATGACTCACATTAAATTAAAACATTAAAAAGATCTACAGATGGTCAGTAAAGAAATGTTTTCATTTTAAATTTTAAAATGACAACCAAGTCTCACAGGCGGATATAAAGTGTGTAGGTGCAGGGAGGTTTTATAAACAACTGTGTATTTGCTGTACAGTGTCATACTTTATTTCCTGGATTTTGTCAGTTTGATGTTACAAGATGGATATTAACACCCATATTTTGTGTTCTTTTTTCAAACAAAAAGTTCAAAGAAAAAGAAATATTTCATTTAAATAGAAACTGTAATTGATGTAATCGTACCTAAGGGATTTCAGCATGAATAAAGACTTCAGGAAACTTCTTAAGATTTGGGGGATTGCAATGGAGGCTTAATGACTTAGAAATGTGGTGTACCATTCTAACTACATATTCACAGAGAATTTCTGGGGTCTATTTTATGGCTCTCTAGCTCTAATTGTAATACAGGATAACAATTTTCCATATAAGATGAAATCATTTGAGATGCAGTAAAAAAAGTCCATGGAATTACTCAAACACAGCACAACTTTTCCACAGCCTAAAATTTCAGATTGTGTTAGAGTTGACATATCAGAGCTAATTATTTTAAAAACAGACAATATGTAAATGTAGTAGCTCTGAAAAACTGGTTTGTAATGAGAATGTGGACATAACCTTATTTGCACCTCTGCTGTAACCTAATTTAAGATAAGTAGCATCAATACTATAAATCAAATTCTTTCTTTATACTACTGGTGAATCTGAAGAAGCAGAAATGACTTATCAGTTATTTTGACCTCTGTGAATCTCTCAGAGGCATACATCTACCGGACAGATTTACTAATATCACAAAATAGCCATTAGCAATCTTGAACACAGCACTAATTGTGGACCCTCTCTCGTGAACTATAGTTGGCAGATTGTGAAAAATGTAACTGATGATACATTCCAGTTCATTCTACTGTAACTGGGTGAAGCCTGCGGGTCAACTTTAACAACTGATTACACCGACTGGGATCAAACCCCACCCAGAAACTGTGCATTTGCAGCTTTGTGAACTAATACTCTGTGTGCACCAAGTCCAGAAACAACAGATGCTGAGCAGAATTAGAATTAGGCTGGTTCCCCTTGTAGTCAACATACAGAAAAGAGTATGCATCTTCCGCCATAATTGCAACCGAAGTAGCAAATGCTGCCTCCACTGCAAAGCAGCAGAGGATCAAAAATAAAATCCAAATGAAAACAAGCTCAAGCTATAGCAGCTCATGCTTCTACCCCTGGAGGTCCCTCGTGCATTGGTCAAGATGGCAGCCAATCTTAACCACTGTTATTAATAGGTGTAAGATAACACCACAGCATTCCAAAGTGCATCCACAGGATGACAGTTTCCTATTAAATTTGTGACAAACATGGCATTCCTATCAGTGACGTGGAAGAAACCACACACCTGACCTGTGTCTGTCCCAGGCCATCTAGTTGTTATCTTCACTAAGCTAACACTACTTTGTGGGAGGATATAACTTGGTTGACACCACATACTCTTCACATTTACATCCATTTGCTTCACTGACAGATGCCACATGCAAATCAACTGCTAAGGCTGTATGATATATTGGCACATCTACATACACATACAACTAGAAATGTATACGTTAGAATCTAGACTTGTCTACATGATGTGACAAAGCACTCTAGAGGGGTGTGATCTGTAGAGTGCTCTAACATGTTGAACTCTAACTGCCCAATGTAGGCACTGCTGGTTGCTCTAACAGATATCTAGTTCTCATACATAGGTACCTTTTTGAGCACATCAGCAGGGTCTACATGGGACAGTTAGAAGGCAACACATTAGAGCGCTCTACAAATCACACCCTTCCAGAGTGCTTTGCTGTGTAAACAAGTCCTAAGAGATGCCTGCTAGACTAATAGCAAGTCTAGAGCTGTATATCTGAGCGACTAGATAGAACCAAGGAGTTAATTCATAAATAATCCAGAGAAAAAATATCAGTAACAGCAAAGAATTGACTACCTAATAGGTTTTTTCAATTTCTAATTTCTTTGGCCATGTAGTCAGAATTTGGTTGAAACACACATTGAGGAGAAAGATGGTAAGATAGTAGCTGTAATTACTGATTGTTCTCCACCCCCATCCAATGCCCCAAGATCTGATACATTAACATCTCTAAAATTGTGTAACAGATTACGCTGTAAATTCGATATAGGGAAGATTTACTAACACTATTATTGTTAGATCTATTTCCTCTTACGGTGGACACAATTTTAGTCATCTGACTGCTGTTCAAGGCTTTACCCTTGTTTTGGCACTACAAAGACAAAACAAATGAACAGATAAACCAATAAAGTAGTGTGGGCTGAGCTCATTATCCATATTGACAGCTGCACAAACTAGCAGTCAGAACATCTTGCTTTCTGAGCCAGATGCTGAAACATGACTTTCAATATTAGTTAAACTGTCAGCCCAAGGTAATCATGTATGCCACTATGGAAAATCTTCTGTGTCATTCACATAAACACTATTTGTTCTTTCTTCTGGATAGCCTGCGTCATATTGTTTGAGTTTCCCTCCTTATTTCAGCAACTGATCTCTCTTTCTAAGTATTGTAATCTTACGTTCTCAGTCTCTTTTATAAACTTTGTGATTTTATTTTTCTTGCTTTATGCTGAACAATGGTAGCATTTCTCTTCTCTTCTCTTCCTGACTCTTTCTTTAATTAAAACATTATCTGATGTTTTCTTTCAGAACTACATTGCTGTATTTAGTATCTTTATTATAAGGACAAATTCTGCCTTCAGATATGCACATGCAACAATGGTCTTTGAAGTCAACTGGAGTATTACACAAGTATCTGAAAGGAGAATCTGGCTCTAAAGTATTTTATTCCCATTGTATCATTTCTGCTTCAAAATTTATGTCTTGTCATTCTGTTCCTTTTCCTCTGAACTACATTATTCAGCCTCTTTCTAATATAAATTTACTAACTCCCCAGATATTAATTCCACCTCTGATTCATAACAAGCTCTCTTTCATCTCTTAACATAGAGAAGCACCCTCCTCTCTTCCAAACTACTAACTGGTGAGCAATAACCAGAAAAAAACCCAGACCTATGCAGTCCTCTGAGGGTGGATCACACAGTCTGACATAGAGGATTCTAGAATGAAAATTCACAGGTAAGATAGGATTTTCTCTCTCACTTCCCTCCAGGTCAGACAATCTTCACAGTGGGATATAGAAAGCAGTAAATTATCCCTAGGCAGGAAGAATGAATTCTACATGGGTAAATTGAATCCTAAAGGAGTTTAAGATTTACTGAGGCACCGTGTTCTGTAACACCCTTCTGCCAAATACTTCCTCCGCCAGGAGGAGGATATTGACTCGTCTGTGTTTGATGAAGTGTGGATGGAAGACCCTGTAGGAGCCCTACACACCTCTTCAGAAGATATGGGTGATCTCTCCATCCACAAAAATCGCTGCTCTTTTCACAGAGTGCACAGTAATGAGAGGAATTGTACCCAAGGCTTTGAATGCCTCTGCTATATATACACCTTTATTCCTCTGTAGGGCTCTGTTCATATCTAACTGATGCATTTCTACAGCCTTATGATGATACGATTCAGCCAGAATGACAACAATATCACTTCCTGTTATTGAAGGAAGATTGTGCTGACCTGGTTAGTTCACAGTACTGCCACATTTCAGATAACTGAGGTTTCAATTAAAGCAAACCAAGCTTCAAAACCCCCTTAGACAAGGAAGTGGCAAGACACGGTTAGTGAGAACAGGAAGAGACCTACCAACTGTGCAACTGAAAGGTGGTTTTAGCATACACAGCAAGATCATGACAGGAACTCCAGAAGTCTGATGGGAGTGATGATTCTTGCTAAGCTGTTGTGTGCCAGTGATGAGAGATAATCATGGGTTTCTGAGAGTCCAATATGTCGACAGTTGCTAATTTGTCTTTCCAAGAAGTGTTGGCCTTGAGCCCCATAGAATAAAGTAACAATCATAGAAATGTAGTGCTGGAGGTGACCTTGAAAGATAAAATAGCCCAGCTCCTTGCAATGAACCAGAACCATGTATACCTAGACCATTCCTGACTGGAATCTGTGCAGCTTTTTCTTAAAAATCTCCAACAATGGGGATTCCACAATATCCCTCAGTAGCATATTCCATTGCTTAACTATCCTTATAGTTGGAAAGTTTTTCTTAATATTTAACCTAAATCTCCCTTGCTGCAGATTAAACCCAATTCTACTTCTCCTACGTTCAGTGAATATGGAGAACAATTAATCACCATTGTCTTTATAACAGTCCTTAATATATTTGAAGACTGTTGTCATATCCCCCCAAAGTCTTCTTTTCTCAAGAGTAAACATAATAAGACTTTTTTTTATCCTTTTCTCATAGGTCAGGTTTACTAATCCTTTTGATCAGTTTTTGTTGCCCTTCTCTGGACTCTCTCCAATCTGGCCAGATCTTTCCTAAAATGTTGCACCCTAAATTGGATGCACAACTCCAGCTGAGGCCTCAGGAAAATTACCTCCCAGTCTTACATTTGACACTCCTTTTAATACACTCCGGAATGATATTAGCCTCTTTTGCAACTGCATCACCTAGTTGGCTCATATTCAATTTGTGATCCACTAGACCATCTAGCTTATTTTCAGTGGTAGCACTGCCTATCCAGTTATTCTCAATGTTATAGTTATGCATTTTATTTTTCCTTGCTAAGCGTAGTAATTTGCACTTGGTCTTTATTGAATTTCATCTTGCTGTTTTCAGACCAATTCTCCAATATGTCAAGGTCATTTTGAATTCTAATCCTGTCCTCCAAAGTTCTTGCAACTCCTCCTAGCTTGTTGTCATTCATAAATTTTATAAACATGCTCTCCACTCCATTATCCAAGCCATAAATGACTATATTTAATAATATCAGATCCAGGACTGACTCCTTCAGACTCCCACTAGATAAGTCTTCCCTGTTTAACAACGAACCATCAATAACTACTTTTTGAACAGTGTTTCACCCAGTTATGCACCTTATAGTAATTTCATCTAGGCTACATTTCCCTAGTTTGCTTATGAGAATGTCAGGTGTGTCAGTGTCAAAAGCCTTATTGATCAAGACAATGCTGAATACAAGATATATCATGTCTACAGCCTTCCCCCAACCACTAGGCCAGCAACTTTTGGGACCTCACCCATCCTTAACGGTTCCAAGATTGCTTCAGCTAGTACCTTAAGTACCGAAGGGTGAATTTCATCAGGCCCTGCTGACTTGAATACATCTAACTTATCTTAATATTCTTTTATCTGTTCTTTCCCTAGTCTGGCTTGTGCTCCTTACCTTGTTGTTAACGTTAATTGTGTTGAGTATCTGGTCAAAATTAACTCGTATAGTGAAGACTGAAGCAAAAGAGGCATTAAACACCTCAGTTTTCTTGATGTCATCCGTTATTAGCTCTCCTTTCCCAAAAAGTAGCGGACCTACACTTACCTTCATCTTTCTCTTGCTCCTAATGTGTTTATAAGAACCTCTTCTTATTGCTTTTTAGGTCTCCTGCTAGGCGTAACTCATGTACCTTTAGTCTTTCGGATTTTCTCCTTACATGCTTGTGCTCTTCCTTTATACTCATCCCTAGCAATTTGTCCATATTTTCACTTTTTGTAGGATTCCTTTTTGAATTTTAGGGCATTAAAGAGTTGATGGAGCCATCTGGGACTCTTACTGTTTTTCCTATCTTTTCTTCATATCAGGATAATTTGTTGTGCTTTTAGTATTGTCCTTTGAGACAGCTCTCCTGAACTCCTTTTCTTAAATTTTCTTCCCATAAGATCTTACCTACCGATTCTCGGAGATTGTTAAAGTCTGCCTTTTTTAAATCCATTGTTCTTTTTCTGCTGCTCTGATGCTTTCCTTTCCTTATAATCATAAAATCTATAATTTCATGATCACTTCCACCTAAATTACCTTCAGCTTCACAACCACTTCTTTCTGTTCGTCAGAATCACACCTAAAATGGCTGTCCCTCTGGTTAATTTCTCCACCTTCTGAAACAAGAAGTTGTCCCAATACATTCCAAGAACTTATTGGACATTTTGTGTTTTGCCATATTACATTTTCAATAGATGTCTGGGAAAGTAAAGTTCCCATGGATCAGGCCATCTTTTAAAAACACTACCAAGTCCCTTTGCTTCAATGGATTTCGTGCTGATGTGTCCCCCTTGTAAATCCAGCACCTAAACCTGAACACGAACAAGATTACCTCTCTAAACAGTGCTGATGGGTTTTTTGTTTTCCTTTTTAGGAGTTATATACACATCATGCTCTGGGCAGAAGCTCTTGCTCTATTCCTGCTAGAAGTGGAATGATCTTGATTGTTTATAGCATAAGACAGGTTATGCTGTATGGTCCAAGGAAGAGACATACTTCCCCCTCCTGTTCTCCCTCCCCATTCAAAAAAAAAAAAAAAAGAAGAAGTACAGATATGTTCTGCCTTGCTTCTCTCTATCTAACAGGGAGCTGTTAAATAATATGAAGAATGAATTCACCAAGAATACTGGAACTGGACCAAAACCTTTATATACTGATTTGCTGCAATTGCTGGTTGGCAGCAAAGCAAGAATTGTGCCAATTATCCACATTAGATCAACTCGGCCAAGAGCTGAATCAGCAATTTTATCTTAGAAGAGGTGTGCTAATGGCAAATCTTTTGTCTCTTCTGAAATAAAGATCACAACTGTATTGTACTTGCACGTCTGTGTATTTGTGACTATCGCCTTGAAAAGGTGGATGTAAATCAGATGATGAGATACTATTACTCAGCTTTGAATCACAGTTCACTTTGCAATCACAAAACAAGCTGGCATGAATTGCACTCTCAAAGAAAGGAAAACTACCTAAAAAGTCTTCTTGCATGATATACAATTTAGAGTACAAAGGAGCCCTATATTTTCATCCTACTTTATTTGGGGACCACTCCACACTTGCCTTCCTATTCCTTCTCCTGCATTACTTCCTCCCTCACATCATACTGTCAAAATGTATTGAAACACACATTGTAAAACCTCACAGCATAATAGCAGGAGTGCCATCCTCTTTTTATGAGGTGGTAATATGAATCTCTCATCGAGATGAACTACGTGGCTTTTGGCTGCCTAGTCTATCCACTTGGTTATATTCCTACAGAAAGTATTACGGATTGTTTGCTGAAGTATCCAAATGGATTTAAAACACTTTAATAAGTTACAATAGGAGTTCTATTTACAGAATAATTGTGATCATATGAAAGAAGACTCAGCAGATTTTGTGGCTCTATTAACAAATAACTGACATAGCCTGTGTGGGAGAGAGAGAATTTAGAACATTTAAGTACTCTTGAGCATGGTGGACCAGCAGCACTAAGTAGTCCTAGGTGTAATGCAATGGCCAAGAGTAAGCTTCCAATGATCATTTAGCCCCTGAGGAGATGGGATGTATTTTTATTGTGCAGACTCTGTGTAAGCTGGATAGGTGACCACTAACCTGTGTGTCCATCCAGTACCTCGGTCTGCTGGCATAAGTCTGCACTTTGTCAGTCTAAGCGGATTCCAGATGCGAAAGAAACATTCTGTTAGACTGCACTGCTGCAGCAGAAGGCTGGGGAAGCTTAAGTTCCCAATACACACAGCTGCATCAGCAGTGATCAAGGGAGAGAGAGAGAGAGATGGAGGTCAATCAAGCTACCTACTCCCTGCCCTGAGTAGGAATCCACTAGCCACTGGAGCCAACTGTCTCTCCCCACAAGGGCCTGCTTGCAACACTGCAGGCTGGAGCCTGAAGGGCTGGAACTAAAATGGAGCCAGGCACACTGCAACACATCATTGCCACAAACAGCCATGCAACACTAAGATTCCTTAAGACTAGAAACTAAAGCAAAGCAAAGAAAACTCCCTGGAAGAAGGCCAAGGAGAACATGTAAACCATAGAGAAAGGCTCCAGACGTGCATCTGAGGAAAACAAAATAAAAAACCCCACATAACGTGTCTGAATTCACTCCTGAGATTTGTTACATCTGCTAAGAGCCACTTCTGTGACAGAGAAACCAAGCCTGAGTGAAAGATTTTAATTTCGGAAGAGAGACATTTAATGCAAATTGTTTCAGTGAATCAATTTTCTGTCTACAAGAAACAATTAAGTCATTAAGCTTACATGACTGTGTATCATGTGCCAGGGTCATAACAGACCTGATCACGTGACCATAACCTTCATGGGGGGAAACTACAGAAATGTTTCAGTGACAGACCACGATACGTAGATCCCCTACATATATATTCAGAAAGCATTCACTATAGCAAAAAAATCACTGAAGATCTCGGTAGCAGCAGAAACTTGCAGCTGCACTGCCACTAGTAATGTTAAAGCTGTCCAGAACAGCAAAGAACTCACTGACTTTAAACTACATTTTGCTCAGTCTACTACTGCCTGAGAAATTGTGACCCGGATGGCAATCTGAAATGCTACTCCTAGCCTGGCTAGGATTGTTTTGACAAAAGAGAGAGTTATAAAACTTTATCTGGGAGAGTTGTTGTATTGTCAACACTCATAGGTTAAGCCACTGCATTTGGCTGAGACATTGCATTCATAGAGTAAAGGAAGTGTTTTCATAACTGGGGGGATTTTTGTTTTGTTTTGTCTTAACAGTGAACAGTCATTAATTTTGTAACAGAAAACAGAAGTTGGAGATGTTTTGCACCTATCTGTGGATCTATGTTTATGCACACTGGGAAGGGAATTCTCAACATTTAATATGGTACAGAGCTTGCATGAACATAAGCTTGAAAGGAGTAGAATACAATGTTATCTAAAATCTGAATGTTTGCAATTAATTTATAGTAGATAAGGACATACCCTTTCACTTAAATGCCACTTTTCCTATTTTTCTATTTCCCTCTTGCTTCACCTTATCAGCGATTTATTTTGCAGTCCTGAAGACTGGGAGCAGTGAAACTTACATTGGGGAAGTGCTTAATGCAGTTTGTTGTGTACAATGTCTTGTGTTAATAAAAGGGAATCAGACCGCTAAGAGATAAATCGCAGAAAGTTAATGTTGTTGTGACTGTGCAAATAGGCTTAATGTTGTACTTACCTGTACAAGTTACTAGATGTAATTGGGAGGTAAATATAATAAGCTATCTAGACCTGAAAGTGAAACAAAGCATCTGTCAGTAAGGCCAGCTCTTGACTGAAACCTACATTTAATTAAAAAGAGGAATTGAGAGCTGGGGGTAGCAAAGAGAGAAGAAATCAAAATCTTAATGAAATGCAGGAAATTGAATACAATTGCATAGAAAAGAAAGCAATCTTTAAAGAATATTTAACTACAAAAGTCTACCTCTAAATAATCTCTTTTAAACTGAATTTTTGATGTTGCAAATTAATTAAATAAAGGGACATTTTTCTTATTAGCTGTGACCCAAACTATTTTTGTCCTGTATCTCAAGCCAGACATCATATCAAAACCTACAATGGAGATTATAAATGGTAAATCTGAGCACAATGTGAAGCTTTGTTCCAAGGAGCCTGATAGTACAGAAATATTCTGGCTCGGTGGTTGAGATGAGAAATATGTAAGTGGTCTGGAAGAAAGTGGAAGGTATGTCTCTGGCTTTCCCTGAGAGGTTCCTGATTTCAGGTGCCCTCCCATGGACAACTAAGGAGGTACCTTAATCTCCTGAGAAAATAGGGACACTCAACAGGCAGTAGGGTGAGATATTCTATTCCACACCCTCATGTACTTATACTTTATAGGATATCAGCTAGGTTGCCCAGCCATAACATAACAGAGAGCATAAAGATCAGGCCCAGAGTGGAAAGATCTGGGGAGGGATCTCATTTCTATTTGGACACAAACAAATCAGAACCCTTTCCTTTCCCACCCTAGAGGAACTTCTACAAGGCAGGGAAAAGGGACAGGAGAAGGGAAATTCCCAAAAAGGGTGGAGAAAATAGAGAGAGGTGAGGAAAATTCTATGACCCAGTTCTCAGGGTGTGAAAGTGCCCTCCAGAGGAGAGACAGAGTCCAAAGTCATTTCCCTTACCAGGAGCAATGGAGAGTTATATGTATCCCAGAATCGGTCTGAAGGTAGCTTTGGACAACTAAACAGGCAATGACAGAAATACTGACATTAAGTAGCCAGGGAAGAGCACTTTGCACACTCCCTATATTTTAGTGCTTGGGTAACCACAACTCCCAATTTTATTTTCCTGAAGACCTTCTTGACTGAACAGAAGATCCTAAACAACAATCACTTTGGCCTCATTGAAATAGCATACCGCTTGAAATGTCCTGATTCTGGGATATAAGGGTAGAATGCCAGAAACTGAGAAGCCTCCTTCCTTGTTCTGTGATAAAACTGAGCCAATCCACTTTTCAATTATACCACATTTAATTTTAAAACTTTTAATACAAATGAAGGATGAAGAAGTCTACACATCACCCTAGTTCACACATTGTCAGTCATAGCATGTAGTAGGATAGAAATCACAGTGCAATAACAGAGGCAGCATTCTAAGTGTTGAAATACTGCAGTTTTAATACACATGGAAAATCAGTCAGAGTTAATTTTTGTGAACAACTATTGCTGTACCAATTTTCAAAAGCCCTCCATGACATCACACCAAGATACACAAGAGATCTCATCTGCTTTCATGACCTCAACCAACAGCTTCAGCTCATTTGCACAAGCTGTTGACAAAGGACAAGACTTGTATCTGCAGGAGATGGAACTCTAAGACAAGGCAGATCAAGATTATGGAACATGCTGCCATTTGAAATAAGAATGACCACACCCTCCCCTCATTCAGAGTTTAATTAAAAAAAACCCCATCCCTTCAATTTAGTTTTTTCACAATTACCCCCTCAACTACATTAGCATCTCACACATTTTAAAAAAAATCCCAACATTAACTTAAAACTTGTTTCTGCCAGGAAGACTAGAAGACAGAGATATTTTTGTGTTTAGTTCTTCTAGAAAGAAGGCACTCAGATGCTATAGTGACCTTATGAAAATTAAAAGGGTGACCTTATGAAAATTAAATTGATAGCTGATAAATACTGCTGTTGCTAGAAAATACACTACCATTCAGAAAATAAGATATTTAGCTTTGAAAGATTACAAAAGAAATTCTAGATTCTGGGCACATACATTAATCTAACATATCCTTCAAAGAGTACGGATTGGCTTAAATCAAATCCTTTTCTAGGTTCAAATATTCATGCCTGTGTACTACATTTACCAATAAGCTTTCTTACCTGAAAGTTTCAAGAGTTTTCATGAGGTAAGGTGCATGAGGAAATATCTTTTATTGGACCAACTTCTGTTAGCGAAAGACATAAGCTTTCTTTGTAATATTGAAAGCTTGTCTCTTCAACCAACAGAAGTTGGTCCAATAAAGGTAATTACCTCACCCACCTACTCTCTATTATTCTGGGACCAACATGGCTCTAACCTCAAAAAAGAATTTTCATGGAAGATATGTGCAGGATATACAGAGCCTGACAATTTGACAGTTCACCAGAGATTAAGTCAAAGGGCTTGTATAAAACATCTAGCAGTTCCATTATCATTATATACTTTTCCCCCAGGAAGCACATACTTCCTTGTCAATAGAATGCATTTCATCAATATCTAATTAACATATAGTAGGCAAAAAAAATCTTCTCTGGAAACTTTAATCTATTCACACCATAATGTTTTATGCGATAGTAATATACATAATAGCTGTCAAATCCATTCTGTAAACAGGATTATTTTACATGAACAAGAACTTTTAAAGTACCTGTATTATTTTGTCTTGGAAAAGTTGTATTTTGATTTCATAAGATACTGTGTTCTCAAAAGCCCAGTATCTAACGTACAGTGGATCTGACATAACACAGACCTTCATGGATGCAGCCAGTGAAGATGCATTTATAAGCAGCAAAAATTATTGTGCTTGACTTTTAATAGCAAGCAACTGGCAGCAAAGTATAAACACTTGCAGGTCGTTAAGGTTGTATGGTGTAATTTAAGAATAGGGGTAAAGCTAAATGTTGTGGTCTTGTATACAATAATCAACAGCCATTCTTCATTTATATAAACAACAGTGCAACACCTACAATCAAACACTGATCATTCACAAAGTTAGCTTAGTAAACTCCTAAGCTTTGTTTATAGCAGGGCAGCTACTTGGATGACAGAAAAATGTTTTAATATGACTTTGAGCCTGGTTTACATAGAAATCAAATACAATGAATGCACAGCTGAAGCTATATCTTAAGGCAAAATTTACCACTAGTAATTTTTTCCTCTTTGAATGAGATCTTGCTTGCTTGCTTGCCAGGACAAATTTTGCATACTGGACACTTTTCCATGCCTGAATCTTGTTATTTAACATTAGCTCTTCCATTTTTCTTTGTTCATATTAGTTGTTGCATTTGCCCCCCTTTGTGATTTATGCAAAGTATCGTAGACTTGCAATAAATCATGGCCTTTCACAAGACAAACGAGTGGCATTTGAAATGAATGGCTTCGAATGAAAGGGTTTATATACATTTGCACTTTTACAATAAAATGTTCATTAAAAGACAGAATTATGCATAATTTCCACTGAATTCATACTCTAAGCAAATGTACGGAAAAATAAACTGGAGCTACATTTTATAGTAACAGAGTTGTATCCTTACAGCTCCAAAGAGAGATGAAGGACCCCACTCAGTGGGCAGGAGGAAGGGTAGGGAAAACTGTTACTTACTTCTTTACTTAAATATTCCAGATTACATCTCTCACAGAACTAGCCTAGAGGTTTAAATTCTCCTTCAAATTTAACCTTAGTACCACTAGATTAGTAGTAGTAATAGTCCTTCATGGGAGCAGGTCATTTTACAAAGAATTGGCCAAAACAGTCTCTGGTGTTACCCCATGGAGTTCAACAGTGTAACAGCAAGGATGAATTTGGTCTGACGTGTCAAACAAGAAGCCAGTCTCCTATGCACAGTTGCTTTGCTAGTTTATGTGCAAATCAAGCAGCCTATGAGGGCAGTTTGAGAGCTTCTGTTCATCTTCTTTTAAGAAGCTATTTACAGTGTTGGAAAATAAATAGATTTGAAGGTGGACAAAACAAGACCAATGAGACTCTCTGGAATGGGTCCGTTTTATATTTGGGTTTGTAGAGAGGTCAAACAAAGATATTTATTATGACCAACATTTAAAACCTTTGAGCTGGGTTCTACAGTGCGCCAAACAGAAAATTAAGCAAAGCTTAAAACTCTATCTATAACTTCTCCAGCCTTTGGAGGGAAAGTTACCACTACAGCAGAACTCCTATTTTAAGAAATAATTAGTGATTGAGGTGCTCATAAAATCAAAAAGTTCATTATATTGAACATCTCAAAATAATAGGAGGTATGATGCAAAAGCTGCAATGCGGTGCATCGCATCACTTTCTTCCTGTCCTTAAAACCACTGGCAAAGGGTTGAAGGGATGTCAACGTGTTTCTCAGTGACATCACCTTTTTTACGTGGCATTTTTTTTTTCCTGTCGGGAAAAATGGTTGTATAACTGGTCATTCATATGATTGGTGTTTGTAAAATCAAGATTCTTCTGTACCCATTCTATAGTGACCCTTCCAGCCCACTTACTTTAATCTGCACTGACAGCATCTGTGAAAGTCTGCTCACTTGTTCTTTAACAAATCTTGATGCTGGTGAACATTAATGTGTAAGGAAGTAGAGCCAAGGAAAAATTAAAGGGTGAAAAACCTGAGGGTGTAGAAAAGGCTAATATTGCTTTAATAACACTTCACCTATTTTAACAATAAAGTTACCACACAACTCCTGAAGGCAAGATACTGTCAAGTCTAATACATCAGCCAACTCAGTCAACTTTTGTTTGCTATATAGGCTGCTGTAAATGCTGTTCCTTTCAAACTCTTACTGCAATGTGTGGAATTCAACATTCAGGCCAAATAAAAAAGGGGGCAGAGGGCAGGAACATAAATTGTTTCAGTAACTAAAATACTGAACATTTTTATGGACTATTTTTCCAGAGACAGTCTTCTAAAAATGCAATACAAGTGTTTAAGGCTATGTCTACACTACATGCTAGGGGGTGTGATTCTCCTGCTCGTGTACACATACTCACAGTAACCTGATGAGAGCTAGCATGAGCATAAATAGAAGCGTATCTGCAGTTGCACTGGCACCAACAGCAGAGGCCATGGCTGAGGCATGTCAAGTATATACTCACCATTGTCAGGCAGGTTTATATGCAGCACACCTCAACAGTGCCTCTGCTGCCACTGCCTACTACTATTTATACATTCACTAGCTCTCATCAAACGACCATGAATATGAGTACTTGAGCAGGGAAACCTTACCCCTAGCTCATAGCACAGACAGTCTCAGACGGCAATCCTTTTATTAATAAGACTCAGAAGCTTTTTTCTCTAATTTTAGGCTTAAAATAAATACTGTGCATCTTAAAGGAAGGAAAACATTGGTTGGAAAAGGAAATGTTCAAAACATGCAGCATGTTCAAAACCATGCCATACCTGACTCTAACTGAAGGGCTATGTTGTGTTATGACCCTATAGTGGACATGACACTGTACAAAAGACAGGAAAACATATAGTCCTTACCCTGAAAAGTTTAAAATCTAGAGTAACAAACTTGTTGGGCGAGCCAGAATAAGGGTTCCATTGTAGGGCTTGATCCTGCAAACAGTTAAGTATGTAAGTTTCAAAAGGATGAGTCAGATGAATAAAGTTACCCAAATATATAAGTATTTGCCAGACTGGGTCTGTATAAAACATGGGCCCTTGAGGGTTCCCCCTTCCACAATGTATTAATCTGTTGCCAATGCAAATGAAGGTTTAGAGTAGAGATGGTTAGAACATGTTGCAATGCAGAACAAAAATAAATTTTAAAACCTCGGAAGTTGCTGTGAAACAGAATTGTTGTCCTCCAGGCAGCGCTAGCTCAGAGTACATGCTGCAGACTCAATCCAGGGTTAGTTCATCGTGATGACTGACCATTTATTGAAATAATTCAGCATGACATTAGATTATGGCTAGTTTCTTTAAGGTGGCCTACACAAAGTGAGTTTGATAGTTTAAAAACCAAAAGTCTTTAGTGGAGCAAGAATCCACAAAACACAAAATACTACAAATTACAAAAGGCACTAAATAGATTTGTTGGATTTTCAGTAGGGCTAAAGAACTGAATGGGTCTAGACAGTAACTTTTATCACCCTTGAGACAGAGGGGCCTTTTCAACTCAAAGTTGAGGCTCCTTGGCAAAGCAGTGTGGAAGACCTTGCACTGCTAATGCCCATACTGTACCTTTGTACTTCACACTATAGAGGCCCAGTTATCCTCTTGCCAACCCCAGTTTTACATCAGTATAACTCCATTGACATAAGTGGGAGTTGGTCCTGATTTACACAGGTGTAAATGAGGAAACAATTAGGCCCAAGGCTGGAAATTTGACACTTTGCAAAAATATAATTTTTTTTAAAGTAGAAGAAACAATTAAGAAAACAGAAAATGAAAACACATAGACATCATAAGTAGCCACATGTTTGAAGCAATCAATCAGTGAGAACATATTTTGTAAAAAAAAATTAGAACTTGAGTTTTTTATGGTACAGCTCTTTTTAAAATGTCATTTAAACAGTTTAAATATTTTAATAAAGTAGTTAAGCAGAGTTTCCTGAATACCTGTTGATCAGAACGTAGAAGGAGTAATCAATTGAAACAAAAAGAAGTTGATGGTTACAAAAGGTTACAGAGAGTCCTATTAACAAGAAAAGAAGTACCATACCACAGAATTGACTTCAGCCTGGCATAGCCTATCTTTAGAATGAATAATGCAGTAAGGTATTTATACTGTGCCCTACTAAAGGCTTGATCCTTCCCCCATGGAAATTAAAGGGAGTTTTGACATTGACTTCGCTGACAGCAGAATTGGGTCCTACACAGGATGACCAGATGTCTCAATTTTATAGGGACAGTCCCAATATTCGGGGCTTTGTATTATATAGAACCCTTATACCCCCAATCCTTGTCCTGATCCTTTACACTTGCTATCTGGTCACCCTAAGTTCTACATTTTTTAAACAGAACCCTCTGTACCATAGGGTTAGAGTTAGATAAATATGTGTTTGTCTTTCATTTGTATAATTTCACACTAAAAAAAACTTAGAAGATGTTTATATATTTCTGATTAATATAGTTTTTAAATGAAAAGTATATTTAAAAAAGCATTAAAAAACCCAAAAGATTTAGCTAAAAGCTCAATATGTGTCTGCATCAAACCAAGGAGAGAGGGAGTCAGAGAACTGTAAAGTTGTATCATTAAAGTTGTATTTTGTAGATGAGAAACAAGACTTTTTCCACACTGTGGCTGGCAATATATGTTCTGCTCTATGGTAAGATGATTTGTGCACATAACGAATAGTCCTAGGCTAAGATGCTGCCACTGGAAGATGGGGAAATATGGGGCCATGTCCTCAGCTGGTGCAAATTGATATAGCTCCATTGAAATCAGTGGCGCTACATTGATTTATACAAGCTAGAGAGCTGTCGCCAAGGCAGGATTACAACACTGAATAAGTGTATACAGTCAGTCTGTTTCATTATAATACAAATATTATCTATTTCAAAACAACACAATTGCACTTCATTCCACTAAGCGGTGCATGCATTTCAAACCAACATACTGTACCGTTTTTGAAGTATGTTGGAAACAAGCAATTGTTCCATTTCTAGATGTTTATGCAATCACATTACAGTTTAATAGCCATCCAAGACATTCTATTTTTTTTTAATTTTATTTTAGATGTTAATTTAAGAATGAAGCTTTCCTGGAAAACGTCATTTGTTAGACTGAAAATCACCAGATGTACATAATACTTGATGCCACCTATCTGAATAGCATACATTCTACACGAGGTACTGCAGTGTATTTTGGGTTCAATGACAGAGATTATCTCTTTGCGATCTTACCAAGGAGCCCTAGTGTAAAGGATAAACTGTCCCTTTGCAGCCCCAGATATTTTTAAAATCTAATTTGAAGTACTTGAACTTGCCTACTTAAAGTACTCATTAATAGGGTACATTACTTTTCTTTTACTTCTCCTAGACGGCAGAGGGAGCAGTGCAAAGTACACTTGTAGCATGTCACTGGCAATCATGTTGGAATATATTTAGCTTTTGTATTTATTTAGTTTTATGTAAACTATATTTAGTTTTCAAAACCTGAACAACACTTTTCATGAAGAAAAACACGGACCTACCTGATACACGTCATGCTAAAACCCCTGCATCAGATTAAATGAAGATGAGATTGTTAAGAATTAAACTAAATTAAACGCACGCAATTACATATTAATATTTCCACACTTACTCAACAATAGTGTAATTTTACCATTTTGCTGTAAATTTTATCAATATGGGCCTCTTTGCAAATGAGAAAGCCCTGGAAGGCCAGAGAGAAGTGCCTGCACAGTAAGAGGGACTATATTGTATGTAAAATAGCCTGCTATTCCACTCTAGCTCCTTTTGCTGCCTTCACTAATGCTTGCCAGTCAATATACAAATATTTATTTTTCAAAATTATACTCAATAACATGAACAGCATCAGATTATTTTCTAAGAGCTTTTCCCATAGGCTGTGCTCTCATTTTCTCCTTTCTCCGTTTCCAAAAGTCAAGCAAACTTCCACTTCTGCAAGACTGTTTTTTTCCAAAAGTCTTAGATAATTCTCTAACCTGTCCGCAACTTGTATGTCATTTTTTTAACCCTCATCACAGACTAAAAAATACCCTTAAAGTCAGTTTTACTATCTTACAATTTATTTAAGGCAGAAAAGAGTTCTATGAATAAAATGTATCTATGATTTCAAATAATTCATTCTTTTCAAACAGGAGGTCAAAAGTCCAAACTAGTCATTAATCTTTCTATTCATTCATTTTGTAAATCATCAATGAATTTTGCATTTCATGAGGAAAAAATGTGCCGTGCAAAAGAGATACAGCCTTTTGCAAATCTTTAGAGAGGTAATGTAAGACTTAAAGTATACAAAGCCCCTCTTTATAAACATACTGTTTACATTTCTTTCTCATGCTTTGGTTCATACAACTTCCCATTACAAACTTCAGTATAAATAAAAGGTTATTTTGCTTGCATTACAAATATCATCAGGATTCTCCTATAATCCTACTTTGTTCATACCATTCTAGGGCAAATTTTCAACAGAAATGACATGGCTCACATTGTTGCTTTAAAAACAATGGGCAACAATGAATCTGATTCTTAGGGTCATATTATGATAGAATCCTTTATACCAGTGCACAAGTGGTGTGTGAGAGAGCCCTCTGCTCAGATGCCAGCAACAACTGCAAATTCTGTACTTCTTTCAAGCCATCTCAAAAGTAGCAGGATGGAGCAAGCAGGGTTATGGTCCCATTCCCTCTTCTACCTTGGCCGACAAAGGGAGTTGTCTATCGAGGAAAATCCATGGTTTGCTCTCAAAGTATTGCACTGCCGGTGGGCTTCCGTAGTATGGCACGAGAACGCAGAGGCCCTGTGCCCTCTGACGCTCTTTCTGGGATAGTGTGACTCCATTCCACGCTCTTTCTCAAGGCAGTGTCTTAACTGAATATTGGCTGAAATATTAAAAGTTCAAACAAGCAACAAAGAAAGAGGGAATCATAGTGATCAATCAACTAAACACAGTTGCAGCCTATGCCCAACCCACGACTTCATTTCTTCTGTCCCAATGCTGTTCTGTCTCTTTTCAGCCTGCCCCTCCCACTCCAATTCTCCTTCTCGTCTTTTTTTCTCATCCATTTCCCTCTTTTCTGACATTATTTCACCGCTTTACTTTTTACCTATTACCTACTTTATTTCTACTCTCTCTATTTCTTTGCTTATTTACAAGCTCCCTCTGTGTTCTATGGTGACAACGAAAATCACTTTAATATTCCTAATGCATAAATGTTTCTACATCACAACACAGTCAGCTCTGTTTTTCATCAGTTTTATTCAGCTGAAGCTGGGAACAAATAAAACCAAAGGCTGTCGAATCAGCAGAGTTGCCATTCACAAGAACCACTGAAAAGAAACCTCTATATTTCCCACTCCCTCACACTCTTCCCCACCCCCCATTTGGAACTATACACAAGCAGAAGTCAGCAATTTGAAAAGTCTGTGCATGCCTGCAATGCAAAATACTTCTATATCACTAAAAGACTATCCTTTTGGAAAAATGAAAATTACGTCTGAAGGCTGTAGATTGGTTTGCCATTGCGGTCTAAAATTCCTATTATATTTTAAACAGTAAGCATTTTAAAGTGGATTGTTAACATATACGTAAATTAACAGTATGCATTTCTTCCTACAGTATTTTGCAAAGGACCCTCACTCAGAGAAGCAGAGCTGCTTCAGCTTTGTTTCACAAATGTTCCAAGTGCTATTTTCATTGGATGACGTCATTAGTGTCATGGTTACAACAATGCTGCATAAAGCCTTGTGCCTCTCCCCACAGATATAATAGATCACTTTGAACAGCTGAGCCATTTATCATTTCCCCTCCCCCATCCTCTGTAAAGAGAGGATAATTCCTACCTCACATGAAAGTTGGGAAGCTTAACTAACTAATGCTTGTAAAGCACTTAGAGATCCTCAAATATAAGGCACTAGAAAAGTGCAAACTATTATTAATATAAGGCTACAGACGCAAAAGATAAATTCAGATAAAAAAAGATACAGTAGTTCTAAACCATTCAATAACAAGATACATTATCCCCCAAAAATGAGCTGGTTATTCGAAAAGCAAATTTTCCCAAGTATAACACAAAGAACATTTATTTTTCTTTTCAATTTTTGTGCAGCTGTTTTAATCTGATGATGTATTGCAATTGCTGACATAATTTGTAATTTCAATGTATAAAGGTGGAAAAAGTAGGGTATATGAATATAGATAAAAAAGACTAGAAACAGGCTCAGCATAACAAGTGGTTTACAGAACATTGATTTTCATGCTATAAATATAAGCTTTATTTTATGAGAGTTTATTTTTATGAGCAATCAGACTGTATTACTCCTGAAAGAGAATGGTTCCATCCTCTGGTACAACTGTAGCTTCATTCTCCCTCTCTCGCTCTTCATGCGGTCCCCATGTTAAAGAAATTGAATCTCTTTGTATTTAGGCAAAATTTTAAACTACTTTCACCTAAGCCAATAAAAATTAGAAGTAATTAATAAGTAATATAAATATATTTATAAATAAATAAGTAATAAATATTAATAAATATAAGTATTATACCAGCGTGACACTGGGGTAACTAGAGAATCAGGTCCTGGTGTGTTGGTGTGCATGTCTCTTTCATTTATTTTTAGTTCTTAGGCCATCTCTACCAGTGATTCTCAACCTGCGACCCAATCAGCACACAGCTGCAGCGCAGGTGACATCCTCAGGGCCATACAAGTAGTGTTTATGTTGTGTGAATACGGCCCACATAACACACAGAGAGCTGCATATGTGGCCCACAATGATAAATAGGTTGAGAACCACTGATCGATACAGTACAAGTACAGAAACACATTTCTATAAATTAGTAATTTGGTAACAACTGACACATGAAACTATTGTTATTTCATACATTTGAAAGAGTCAGGGTTTATTGGTGTGAACACAGGACTGAAAGCCAGGATTTCTCAAGTTCTAACCAAGCCACTGTCTCCTGCTGAGGTTTTTCAGAAATAAACAACTTCTGTGCCTTAGTTGCCCAGCTTGTAAGAACCGGAAAACAACACTTCCCCCCTTCCCTCCAAGAATGTTCTAACCAAAGTTTACTTTATGTCTGTGAAATGTATGGAAGGTGAAATGTATTATATAGTTACTCAATATTATTTGGTAACATTCAAATTCTGAAGCTGGTAAGATTGATAAAGTTAAATAGAAAGGGTGGTCTAGCCTCCCCTATAACTGATACTTTAACATGTTAACTCATAAAATAGAGCAGTAAACAGTCTGCACTCAGGCCTATTTTATCTTAAGTAAGACCTTTAGACAAGAGAGCTAGTGAGGTTCTTTTGCATAAGTGGGGTGGGTGAGGCCTAAGGGATTGGGCCCAGGGACTAGAGTAGCCATTTATTAGCCTCATGGTAATTCTCAGAATCTGTACACAAATCAAAACAAGAATCTTAACAGGATTTCTTATTACTCCCTTACAGAATTCTGGAATAAAACACATTTGGTCCTGATGACCATATGCCTGACTATGCTATGCCACAGTGACAGAGTCAGGCACAAATTCTGCCTTAGACGTGAACACACAACTCCTACTGACATCAATGGGAACTGATGATGCATAACTGAGGGCACAATTTAGCTCAAAGACATTTACAATTGAAACCCACCTTGTCCCTACAGAATAGTACAGTATATATACAGTAAAGTATATCTTCAATCCCCAGATCACAGCCTTCAAATTCTTTGGTAACTAACTTCCCATTCATGTTTATTAATGGAGAAGACTCTTTTTAGGCAGGATCCTTTATCTGTGATATCAATTTATTAAATATTTGACTAGAATCCATTAAAATGATATTTACAATTATTAAAAATGAATCATACCCATCTTGACATTGTTTTATGATGCTTATTTTAAATGAATTTCTTTAACATCAAATCATAAGTTGCTTGATTATGGTCCTATTTGTCTATGAAGAAAGCTACACAGCTTTTATGAAGGATATTCTAGCACAGTATATTTCCTACTTTCTAATAATCATTTTCTATTAACTAAGCTCCTTATTTTGTAATTCTTCTTTGTCCTCACTTCATGCAAAAAGAAACTTGCAAAGAACATTCCCTGCACATCAGAACTTTGTAAACTTTGGGAGAACACTTTGAAATATATTGTTAAAGGCATCATTCAAACATATTACGTAAGCTATTTTTTCCCATTACAATTGTAAAATAATTTGTTTATCATCTTGCCGAGCATTACCCGACTTAATAGTTGGGTACTAGATTTAGAGCATGATTAGGCAGACCTTACTCACATAGAAATCCCACTTACTTCTTTTGTCAGTGTTTTTTCAATATCTGCTTATGTTTTTGTTCTTTATGTATTTGTTTGAATTTTCTGGACTTTTGAAAATGTTCTGTGGTGTATTATCTACAGGTCACCCTTGATTTGAGGATTTTTGTGGTCAGTCTTTCACTGATTTTGTTGAACATGCAGCTCTTTTTCTTAACATTTAATTATCTCCTAGAATCTTACTCTTCCTTTGCTATCAACACCAAATGCCATTACCCTATTATCTATTTTCAGAAGAGGGTTTTTTTATGTAGTTGATCACTCCCACCACATGTCTTTTACAGGCTAAGACATTAATTAAATTGGGGAATTTCAGACATTTTCTTGACACAATAGTCACCTCCCATTATCAGACTATCATTTTTCACCATCATTATTCTTAGAATAATGAGCAACTGACAACCATGCAAATCAAATGTTGCATTTCATTGGATCAATGGAAGGACTTGTGGCTGAATATACATCAGTCAGTCTGGTTATCACATTTGACATAGTACCAACATGCTTGAGAACTAATTATTTTTCAAATATTATTGCAAAAGGCAAAGTTAAGCCAGTTTTTCTTTTTTGATCAGTTGAAAAAATTTCAAAACACTAGTCTTACAAGATATCTTTACTGATTCTTTGGCATGTCAGGTTAATAGTAGATGCTTTGCTATTGCTTTAATTTGCCCAACTTTTTTCCTCACTATGTTCGTGTACTACTTCTCTTTGCATTTTGGGACTTTAGGCAGCTAACGAAATTTGATGTCCCTGAGGCAGACAGTATAATGTACCAAATTACATTTTTCTGGACTTTTACCCAATACAGTTTATTTTCAAATGTTACCACATCATTTTCCAGAGATTACAAAGATTATTAGTGCTTCCTTGTAATCCAGAACAATCTTGTATTTAAATAAGGAGCAGATTCATTTAACATGTTGGAAGACTTGGACTGCAAAAATATGAGGTTACTGTTACATTTAGAGTCTCATCTCTTGCTGATAATTATCTATCTGTTAAATTTCAAAGTTGCTGTCAAGCCCAACCCTAACACTGAGATTGTTCTCAATGAGCATGTCTATACTACAATGTAAACCTGGCTTTGGGCTCAAGCTGAAGCTCTGGTCCTGACCCCCCTTCCGTCTACACACATCTCTCAGACTTGGTCTCAGACCTAGGATCCTAGGACCTCACAGGGATGGACAGCCTGAGCCCGAGCCCAAGTCCAGTTCAAGCCCTATCATTTTGCAGCGTGGATGAAACCACCTCTCTCTCAAGCCCTGGGAGTCTGCCAATGCTAAATACAAAGGATTGGGGGTTACAGTGGACAAAAAGCTGGATAAGAGTCAACAGTGTACCCTTGTTGCCAAGAAGTCTAATGGCATATTGGGCTGCATTAGTAGGAGCATTGCCAGCAGATCGAGAGAAGTTACTATTCTCCTCTATTTGTCACTGGTGAGGCCACATCTGCAGTACTATGTATAGTTTTGGGCCCCCACTACAGGCAAATTGGAGAGAGTCCAGTGGAGGGCAATGAAAATGATGAGGGGGCTGGCACACATGATTTATGAGGAGAGGCTGAGGACACTGGGCTTATTTAGTCTGCAGAAGAGAAGAGTGAGGGGGGATTTGATAGCAGCCTTCAACTACCAGAAGGGGTTCCAAAGAGGATGGAGCTAAGCTGTTCTCAGTGGTGGCAGATGACAGAACAAGGGGCAATGGTCTCAAGTTGCACTAGAGGAGGTCTAAGGTAAATATTAGGAAAAGCTTTTTCATTAGGAGGATGGTGAAGCACTGGAATGCGTTACCTAGGGAGGAGGTGGAATCTCCATCCTTAGAGGTTTTTTAGGCCTGACTTGATAAAGCTCTGGCTGGGATGATTTAGTTGGGGTTGGTCCTGCTTTGAGCAGAGGCTTGGGCTAGATGACCTCCTGAGGTCCCATCCAACCTTAATTTACTATGATTCTATGATATGGGCAAAGAACCAGGGAAAGTTTATCAAAACCCATTTTCTGCAACCATGTCTGTTCTCATCTCACAATTTTTTGTTCTGGACAGAGTCCTCTGCAACCTTCTAGTCTCTCTTACAGCTTCCTGTCCTGCCTCACACCCCTTCTTCCCTGTCTCAATTCAACTGCAACCTTTCCTGATTTCCACACACCATTTCCCACTGTGATCACAGCCTCCCCACAATATCCTCCTGTAAAAGAATGGCCTCAACTCTGGCACTCTGCCTCATGTCTGGGCGTAGTGGCCTCATCTTGGGCCCTCTGCTAACAGCTGCTTTCACCCTGAAGTGGTCTTTTTCTTCTCATGACTTAAGCCCTCCATCCAGGTCATTTTAAAGTCTCACCCCTTCCGGGTTATCAATGTCCCATACAGACAGAGTCCCACAGAACTAATTATTAACATAGCATCTTCTGCCCATCCTGCACTCCCCTGCAGTTCCACTCTTCTCTCAGAACAGCAGGTTCCCTAGCTTTCCCCCACAGAACAAGAAAACCCCCGAAACAAAATAAACGCAACTAAAGCATCCTCCACGCATCCAGGCTTGAGCATTTTGTCTTGCTGTGATCTCCCCAACTGGCCGTTCCTGTGGCAGAATGCCAAGCCCCAGGGCTACTGCATTTGAACATTGCCCCTTTCCCAAGGCCTAGTACCAGGGCTAATTTCTCTCCTACAGCTTCTCCATGGCTCCTTTCCAGGAGTGAGGGAAAGCTAACCCTTTTTCTCCTGGGCATCTCTTTCCTGGATTCCTTTTCTGCATCTCCCTAGTAGCTTTCACTTCCTTCTGTGATGAAGAAAATCCAGAACCTCCACTGCTGGGTCTGATAACAAATCAAGTCTGCCACACCCTCCAGGTGCAGCATGGTGGGCTAACTGAGCTCTCAGACTTGTTATATTAACCCTTGTTCACCTGGATGGGATTCATACCCCTCACACTTTCCAGTAGTGATTATTGCCCTTTATTTCTTCTTTGTGATTACTATATTATAAGGTACTGATACTAAATTCCCTTTTCTGTTCAATAACATGCAAACCCTAAGTAAGGTCCATACGAAGATAACAGAAATACAATTTCAAATCAATAGTGATGGATACAAATCCAATAGCGATGGAAACCTCTTCCTCCAGGTCACCTGAACATAAGTAAAGCTGCACAGTAACAATGACGGAAATTCGTAAGTTGCTCCCAGCAGTGAATTTAATCATATGAAAAGGAGCAAATCGTAATCCATTCTTCAAAGAAGAATATATTAATACCTAGAATTATATTTTCATTAGCGATGCCACACAGGAGTATGCAATCATTTTCTATCATTCTTGATTGGTTCATCTTATATAATACACATCTCACTATATATAAAGACAGCAGAACCCTACCAATGTGCACACCACATAACTTGTTCCAAAATAAGGGGCTCTATTCAGGACTCAGTAAAGATTTAATGGCAGAGCACAATAATAGGGTCGCCCATTACTAGCACATTATTATTGTTTTTACAAAATATACAGACACACCTAAATAAGATAATTTTATTAGGCAAAATCCTTCCTTCAGTGTAATGGGTACAATTATACTATCCCTTCATTAGAAAAACACTTATGTTAAGTAATCACTTTTTGTCAGGCTCCATGAGTGAGCAATTAAACAGCTCTCACTGTATTAAAGAATATTTGTTAGTACATTATTAAACTATTATAAATAACAATTACAATAATCAATATCAATTAACAATCCTAATCTCATGATGCACGGCGCTTGTTTCTTTAGTATTTTTGGGGGGTAATGGTCTGATCAGGTCAGGTGCAGAGCTCCTTTAATTCTCACTGATGTCTGTACAATTTGATTGCACTCAGCAATTTGCAAAAGGCACCCAAAACCTCACAGGTTCAGGCTAGAATTCACAAAATTCAGTAATTCACTGGATCATCCAGGCAAAAACATGACTAGCTGTCCATATTCAAGAACTGTACATTTAAATTTAGATGAGTTATTCAGCCCTCATTATTCTGTTCTCTCTTTGCTACAGTTAGGTAGCATCAGTGTCTCATGAAACTATACTTAGGAGCTAGGAGTGATATGTTTGGGGGCACACTTGAGACATTCCAAACCAGTGGAGGTGCCTTACTGCTCCCAGGCAACCGGAGGCCCCATCCTCTCTGAATATTTCATCCCCCTATCAAACATGACATTGTAAGGACCACCTATATTTCCTAGGCTCTCTTGATGTGGTCCTGCATTTAAGGGCCTATATTTCTCTATCTGCTTGTATGTCCCATTCACGTAAATGAGATATAGGCGTGTAGGAAGAGGAGCTTACACCTACGAGGAAGTATAAATATTTTACAAGAGGTAACATTTGTAAAATATTTCATTATTAGAAATTAGGTTTTAATATTTGTATGCAGAACATAATCTTAGGAAAGAAAAATGTATAGTGTATCATATGAAACAAAACAGCCATGAATATATGAACAAATGACACAAAGGTGTTCATAATAAAATATGTAAAATGTCATTGTCAATGATAAAAAAGGATGTTTTGAAATGGGTTCACTGTGCTATGCAAGGGGAAAAACAAACAGACAAGAAATCTATTAGTGTAGCTGATGCCTAAGGGAATACATGTATATAGGTCTTCAGTAGGGTAGGCACAGTGCAATGTAAAAAAATGAAAAACTTATTAGGAGATGCAATGCTATATCATTTAAAAATCTAGGTAGATTACATATAACTGTGTCCAGAACATCTGGAATAAAGTAAATCCATATAAGTATAACCTTCTCTAAAGTGTACCTTACAGAGTCACCCTTTATTCGAGGTCATAATTCAAAAAGAAAAAGGAACTCAAGGAAAGAATTATAATAATGAAGATATGCACTTTAGTGATAACCGTAAAGGAGAGTATGGGTGAAATCCTGGTACCATTGAAGTCAATGGAGTTTTGACATTGACTTCAATGGAGCCAGGATTTTACCATATTCCACACAAGTCCATCATCAGCGTATGTGCAATATGCTCAGCCATCTAATGGCGTCATTAGCCAGGCGGAGAGCAAGTAGCCCGCTGTTGAAATAAGTCAGAGGGCACTCGACAATGATATGCGACACAACTGGAAGTTGACTGCAGCTGCATCGCGGTTCATTAGAAAAAAAACCTTTAACATGGATTAGCGTTCACATCACGCTCCCTGTCACTATCCGGCCCAGTCGGGGGAAGCTAATGATCCGGCCAGCAGACCAAATTTGGCAACGAATCCTGGTCATGTGCTATCTGACTGCAACATAAGTCTATGATTAATTATTTATGAACCCATAGAAACAATGACAAATAACTGTAGTTTTTTTTAATTGTTGGTGTGGAATGCAAACAGAATCTGAATGCCTATCAGTAAACCTCTCTCACTGTATATCCACTGCAATCAAAACAATATTTTTATCTCAGTGGTCAGAGGTGAATTGTAACACGTTTCAAAGAGAGATGGAACTAACTGGAATTATCCACCAGAGTGGAAATAGGAAAGCAAAGCACATATACTTGGTGAAAAATTCTGTGGGAAAATATAGTGTTATATTTCGTTTGTCAATTTTTAGATCTGTCTGATATACAATAATATTGTCTCATTAAACTGTTTGTATCAGGGTTTTGCAAGGTACTTTGCCTCTTCACTTTATGTAAGATATATTACACAAACTCACTCATTACAAGATCACTAGACAGGGCAGCATTACAATGTATTTAGTCCAGAATTAAATCTATTATATAAACAAACTGGATGTAATTTAAGGAATTACATAATCAGCTACCAATTTCTTTTCCTTCTGCAAACTCATGTTAAGATCCAAATATATACTTTTGCTTTCTGCATCAGCTCATTATTCCTATACAAAGGTGCGAGACCAGGTCACTGTGTAATATTTTCTTTAATAATAGGATATTGTACATTTACTAATATATGGAAGCAACTATGTTGCTCAGTTGTGTGGCCAACCTCATATATACATATTTATGACTATGCACTGATACATAAAAGGCTTCTAAATTTCACTGAACATGTCCAAGACAGTGGCAATTCACCCATCCTTGCCCCTCCTGATTCTTGCTGACCCAGCTGATAAATGTTAAGATTATAGAATCAATCACCAAATTCCGTTGTATTGTTTCAACAGTACAGACCTTGGATTCATTGCTATAGTACTGAGGCAATGGCAGATGACCAGCTCCCTTCTTTCTCCACCAGGTTCATGGGATGGGAGCACAGAGACATGATGCATGATGGAAGATTTGTCCGCACACCCTATTTTGCAAACTGCTTGAGCTTACTTGTCACTAAGCTCCTGAGGGGGGGTGGGGAAAATTGCAGAGAGAATGTTCAACACCCCATAAAAATCTATGGATACTTTAACTGCTCCCAGTTGGAATACAATCTCCACAAAGAGCTGTATGCACAGATCAGTCTTCCCTGTCACTAGTTGAAGGTGATGACACAGCAGAATTTTACTCTGTACATGCTGAGTGGTTGTATGATTACAGCAAAGCAATCCAAGCATTTCATAGTGCCAAATAGGGCTTTCACCAGGGACATTGGTCCGGATCAGTCATTCTCTTGTTGCTATTTGAGAATGCAATCAAAGTGGTGAACCATAAAGATCAAAGCAAGTCAGACCATTTATCTGTCTGCGGGAGAAAAACAAAAACACTTTTATGGAAAACCATTAAGGCAGATGACAATTTTTTTTCACTATCTTTGGTTTACAGGAGATGTTGCAAAGTGACTTGCACATTCTCAGCAAACATGCTCATCTCTTCATCCTGTCCATGTTCTCGGATCTACAGTTCAAAAATAACCTGGACACTTCCCTCCACCCTAAAAAACTAGGCAAGATGGACTGACGAGTAGCCCCATGTTTTATTTCCATTCCTATTTTAATACACGTATTATATTATAACTCGCTTTAACAGCCAAGACATCTGTGGTATTCCGCCTTGATTAAAAAACAGCAACAATAGCTGCTGTCGTGCTACTATCTACTCTAGTGGAGGTTATTTCCTTTTAATTTCTTCATCACAGCTACGATGATTGTAGTGGGTGCACAGGTAAGATTCTGTAATGCTTTGGCTACACCAAAGACTAAGCCGAGGTTATATCACTGCAGTTAGTGAGCCCAATAACTTGTGTTTGGATAAATCATATCTTCCAGGAAGACATTTAGTCTTGATCTGAAGACATCAAGAAATGGAGAATCCACCACTTCCTTTGGTAGTTTGTTCCAATAGTTATCCACCCTCACTGTTAAAAATGTGTGCTTTATTTCCATTTTGAATTGGTCTGTCTTCAGCTTCCAGCCATTGATTTTTATTATGTCTTTCTCCTCTGGATTAAAGTTTCCTTTCGTACATGGTATTTCCTTCCTGAGGAGGTACTGAGACATTGTAATGATATCATCTCACAGTCTTCTTTTAGATAACCTAAGCAGATTGAACTCTAATTGTCTCACCATAAGGCATGTTCTCCAGCTTTCAAATCATTCCTGAGGTTCTTTTCTGCACCTTCTCCAATATTTCCCACATTCTTTTTAAAATGTAGACACCAGAACTATACACAATATTCCAGTACTGGTCTCATCAATGCTATATGCATAGGTAAAATCACCTCCCTACTCCTGTTCGTTACTCCCCAGTTTATACATTCAAGGATAACATTAGCACTTTTTGCAACTGCATTGCACTGGGATTTTCAGTTGTTTGTCCACTATGATCCTTAAATCCTTTTCAGAGTCACTGTTTTCCAGGATACAGTCCCCCATTCTGTTGGTATGGCCTGAATTCCTGATTCCTAGATGTATAACTTTCCATGTGGCTGTATAAAAACACATTTTGTTTGAATGAGACCAAATTTTCAAATGATCCAGATAGCTCTGTATGACTGCTCTGCCCTCATCATTATATAGCATTCCGCCAATCTGCAGATTTTATACTTACTTCCAGATCATTAATGAAAACGTTGAATAGTGTCAGGCCTAGAACTAAAAGCTGCAGGGTCCCACTAGAAATATCCCCATTCAGTGTTAAATCCCACTGATAACTACTTTTTGAGATATGTCAGTCAGTTCTTAATCCATTTAGCAGATGCTTTAACAACACTGTATAATATTAATTTTTTTAATCAGAGTATCGGGCAGTACTAAGCCAAATGCCTTATAAAAGTCTAAGCATATTACATCTACATACTTACCTTTATCAGCCAAGTATGTAATCACTTCAAAGAATGAAATCAGGTTTGTTTGACAAGTACTATTTTACATAAAATCATGTTTCTAGCCTTAATTATATTCCTATCTTTCATTTTATTAATTGAATCCCTTATCAGTTTCTCCATTATTTGTCCTAGGATTGATGTCCCGCTAACCAGCCTATAGTTTTCTGGGTCATCCCACTTGCCCTTTTTGAATATTGGCACATTAGCACTTTTCCGGACTCGTGGTATTTCCCCAGAATTCCAAGATTCATTAAAAAAGGGAGCATGAGTGGGCCAGAGACCTCCTCAGCCAGCTTGTTTAGGACTCTTGGGTGCAAGTTATCCAGGTCTGCTGATTTTAAAATGTGTATCCCTCGTAGATGCTGTTGAACATACTACTTGGTTACTAATGAATACTGTAATTGTATTGTTCTCACATGATGCAAGCACAACATCATCCTGTTTCTTTCCAAATACAGAACAAAAATATTTAATAATCCCTTCTACCTTTTCTCTATAATTACTAACAACTTTACCATTTATATCATGTAATGGGCCTATTCCATTGCTATCATTGCTTTTGTTCCTAATATTTTTTTTTAAATTCCTCTTTAGTTGTCCTTAGTTCTGCCGGCCATGGATTTTTCCCTACCACCACCTTGCATGTGGATTCAATAATATTTTGGGTACAACACTATGAGATTTTGGGTCAGAAGTCAGCAAAGTATGCTGGATGGAAGGTTTATCAAACCCCATTACTAATGTAATTGCTGCTCTACTTCCCTCTTATTATTAAATGTTAACAAGTTGGTTCCCTCCACATTTATAAATGAAAGATGCTTATCGAATAACACATTTCCTCAATTACAAACTATAAAACCATATTAAAAAACCCAAATAGGAGTCCCTTTCTCTGTTAGAAAACTGTGTAATGAATTGTATTAGTCAAATACATATACTAAATAATGTTAAGGAAATGAATACTTTATGTATAATACTATAATAAAATATAAAGGAATTTTTGCTTTTTATATGGGTCTCTAATGATACAGAATTTCGGAACTTAACTGAAACAGCCCCAGGGCTGTGTAAACCATGAAAGCTGGTTTGTGTGTCTTATTTGTAAAATGTTTGGTCTGTGTAAATAGCAGAGTGAAGCAGAATGCCAAGAGGACTCGAGGTGCTCGCCAACCACCGCCCCAACAAGAGAAGGGAACAAGTAAAAATCCTAGACTATAAAAACAGACCAAGAAGGAGAACAGCAGCTATTGTAAGATAAGACCTGGAGAGAGCCCATGGGGTTGATAGCAAAGAAGAGATGACAGAAGTAGACAGATAAAAGTAAGTTTTTGCAAGACAAGCAAAAATGTATTAGTTTAGGTGAGTTGTGATTTGTGCATGAGACTGTTTTAATTGGATCGGTACACAGATGAAGGAAACTGGTAAACTGAGTCTGTGCAACGTTACGGAACAAGGGCTAAAAGATAAGGTGATTGACAGCAAGAGAGGAAAGGAGAAACAGGGGAAGAACTTCGCAGAAGTCAGAGATTTGAAAAGAGTCTCACTGTCCCCAGGAAAGGTAATTTAATCAATTACCATTCTTGCCATATCGGTTTTTGCACATATATGTAATTCAGAGGGGATAATTGCATTGTCTTAAAATGTACAAAAAAGGGTTTAAAAAAAAAAAAAAAAAACCTCTTTAAGCCTGAACTGAAGTAGATCTTATTTTTTATCCAACAACTCCCAACCTCCCTGTCTTTTCACAATTATTAATATTTAGAATCACATTCAAAGCACTGCACAAACATTAATTGAAAGGAATTACTTGATATGTGTCTATTAGCTGGACACTGCTATTGACTCTAATCTACCCCATATGCTCTTGTAAAGTTGGTAAAAATGCTGCTCCTTGATTTAATGCCATTATAAATGCTTAGCTTAACACACACACACACACACACACACACACACACACACACTCTCTCCCCCCCCTTCAGCCAAATCTCTCTCATTACACCTTGAAGAGCACTTAAATTTGTAGTACTTTATCGTCAAAATTGTAAAAGAGTCAGTCTATGCCCATTTGGGCATCTATAAGGGGAACTGGTAAATAATGAAGAGGACAGGTCACTGATACAGAGTGATCTGGATTGCTTAGTAAACTGGGCACCAGCAAACAATATGCATTTGACTGTAAGCCATACTACCAGGATGAGGGACTCTATCTTGAGAAGCAGTAACTCTGAAAAAGATTTGATGGTTGTGGTGAATAATCAGCCAACATGACCTCCTATTGAGATGTTGTGGCCAAAAAGACTAATGCAATCCTTGGATGCATTAACAGGGGAATCCTGAGTAGGAGTAGAGAGAGGTCATTTTACCTCGGTATTTGACACTAGTGGAACTGCTGCTGAAATACTGTGTCCAATACTAGTGTCCACAATTCAAGAAGGATGTTCATAGATTGAGGAGGGTTCAGAGAAGAGCCATTCGAATGATTAAAGGATTCAAAAACATGCCTTATAGTGATAAATAGATTGAGTTAATAGAATCTATCTTAATAAAGAGAAGGTTAACGGATGACTTGATTACAGTCTACAAGTAACTACATGGGAACCAAATTTTGTATAACAGGCTCTTCAGCTACCAGGGAAAGGTAGAACACTACCAAGGGATGAAAGTTGAAGCGAGACAAATTCAGACTGGAAATAAGACAGAATTTTTTACCAGTGGAGGTAAGTAACCATTCGAACAATTTACCAAGGGTCATGGTGGATTCTTACTGGCAATTTTAAACTCAGGACTGGATGGTTTGCTAAAAGATATGCGCTAGGAATTATTTTGGGAAAGTTCTATAGTCTGTTATACAGAAGGTCAGACTAGATGATCACAATTTTCCCTCTTGGCCTTCTAATCTATGAATCTATAAAATAATACAGGTGATTTGTTAGTCTCCCTAGTTGCTTTCCTAGCTTACTCCAGTGTTATACTCAACTTCCTTGACACAGGGATTACAAGCAGAAATAATTTCTCTCCCAGACAAAGAGTAGATATGTACTGTCCAGAACAAGAAAACAATTACTTTAATAGATTACAGCACACAAAACAATATGCTTCCAGCGCTGTAGGCAAGATCATTTACCCATTATGTTGAACTAATATCAATAGTTCAATATCAAAGCAACTAGGCTTTTCAACAAAAATACAGGCTTTTCAATAAAAACATTCTTCAAATGTTAATGTCAATATACAGAACTGAGAGATGATATCCATTAAATCAGTTACTTAAAGTATTCTAAATTTAATTTAATGAATTAACCTTGAAAAGAAAATTAATACCCATTGATTATAAATTACAATTTGTGTTATAGATTATTTTCTCATGTAAACATGCTGCAGAATGAACACATGCTAGCATTGCAGTTTATGTAAGTAGGAAATACTGAATTATCTGAATAGTTGTGCAGTTCAGAAGAAAAACAAATCACTAAGAATTTAATAATAAATCCTTCCTGAGTCTGCTTATGGACGCTCCCAACCTCTGTGGCAATGATTCTGATTCTTCATATGCAATGGTTATATTTCTCCTTCTTCAGTATCCAGAGAAAGACAAGATCAGGCATTCCATATATCCACTTCATCAGAGTAGAATCCTGAATTTTACCCAATCCAACCAGCATACAATGAAGGCAGAGGCTGATTCTGCTCTGTGCATTCAGGCAGTCATTCTAACAGGAAGACAGACTATTCCTCAGCTGATTGATTAGTGCAATCCTATTGCAAACCAGGTAAAGCCTTAAAGTCTCAACCTTTACAAGTGTACTTAGCCTACCAATAAGATGCAAAGGTCAAATATTTTATAAGCAGCTTTCCCTGATTGTCAGTAGAAATGGCTTCCATCAGTTAGTAGATGGAACAAGATACAAATATTTTTTTTAATTGAAAAGACACGCCAGCTACCAAGGGCAGAAAGTCTCCATTAGACTACCCACACTCCCCACAGCATTCCTTGCAATTCATAGTTACTGAATTTTGGAGAAGGCTGGGGGGGAATGCTAGCTGTAGTTGTGCCAAAGAGATATTCCAACACAGGTGCCTTGTTGTTTTCTGATGCAATTTCGGCAGTAGTCCAAGACACCAAATATATTCGCTTCCCATGAAACCTTCACATTTTATTTAATAAACCAAGACCCTCATGCATAGTGTGTAGTATTTAAATAAATGCAAATTGTATCAAAACATGTGTGGCATAATTAGGAAGGAAAAGTAGTGTATAAATATGTTGTGGAATATTACAAGTTATTTGCTACATTACATTTGGATTCAAAACAAAGCAGAAAGCCTCTCTGGAAACATTGCTAATGTCAATTAGAGGTGTGACTAGAGCTGCTAGGGCATTTTTCCACAGAAAATGATGATTTGTCAAAACGGATACTTTTTGAGGGAACATATAGGTTTCAATGAACCTTTTGTTGGGAAAGGTTTCTCAGGCCCAGGATGGAATTTCTGAGCGAGAAAGAGAAAACCCTCACCAACAACCTGGTGGTCAGGGCACTCACCTGAGAACTGGAAGACCCAGGTTCAAGTCTCTGCCCTGCCTGATTCATAATTATTATTATTTATATATAGTGTGTAGGAGCCCTAATCATGGATCAGGACAAGGACTTGAATATGGGTCTCCCACATCCCAGCTGGGTGCCCTAACCATCAGGCTATAGAACCAATCACAAGTGCTCTCTCTTGCTCAATAAATATTAATTTTTATACAAAATGAAACAGCTCCAACAGGAGAGAGAGAGACCCACCCCTAAAATAACCAAAAAGCCTGGTGACTAGAGCCCTCACCTGAAAAGTGGGAGATGCAGATTCAAAATTCTGCATCATTTTTAAAAAGTTACTGAAAGAAAAGTATAATAATAAACTATCGAATACATCCTGAGAGGTGCCATTTGAGGTCAATTGTGATTGCAGTCTATATGTGCAATTACTTTGATTCTTTGGCCAAATCCCGCAGGTAGGGAAAAAAAAGTCAGGAAACCTCCCCCTCCCCCACTCCAACCTCCCGAACATATTTAAACCTGGAGAATTTCAGCCTAACTCTCCTTTAAAGAGGATAGATCTGACAGGCCACAAAAGTGGTAAATTGTGTTGCCTTCAAATAAGAACAATCTCACAAGGGCGAAACCAACCCGATGAAAAAGGCCTTCTCACTCCCCTCCCCGATGGCTGCATCTTTTGAGAGCCCAGGCTATTGGGAATCCCCAGAACCTGTCCTCCACTCTGCACTGGCTTGTCATAGAACATAAAGTCAAAATCAGGGTCTCTGTCCTTACCCTTAAAGCGCTCTATGGCATGTGTCCAGCCTACTTAAAAGATTGCCTAAGGATCCAATATTAGGACCATGCTTGATAACTCTGCTCCTCAGGCACAACTGAGCTGGTCACCACACGGGTGAAGTTCATCTTGTGCAGGAGACAGAGATCTTTCAGAGGCCAGCCCCAGGCTCTGGAACAAACTGCCATAGGATCTGACAACCACCTCAAACCTCTCTACCTTCTAAGTAAAAGGTGAACCCACCCAGCCCTGTGAATGTACACTACCCACCCCATCCCTCCCCGGAGATACAAGACAGAGGGAGTTAGTGCTGTTGGATATGTTAGTTACACAGGGGAGAATGCCTTGGAAAGTAGCCGTTCCCCTGCTTTCACCCACAATACCATTAACAAAGTGTAAGACCTTTGCCTCAGTCACACATCTCTAAATTTGGAAGCTTGTCTGCCCTACATTGCTTCTTCTGCAAATAATAGAGGAGGTTACCATCTGCCCTGCCACGTTTAATGGAAAACATTTGTGAAAGAGAGTCCTCTCCTATCTAACTCACCTCCTCATCATCAACCATGCTAAGAAGTCAGAATCCCTCTGTCCACGACTTTCCAATATGTTCCCAGGGAACTGCTAGAAAAGCATGGGCAAAGGATTATGTTCTTTTTTAAAAGTGTGTCTGATATGAGTGCACTCCACCAATATAGAGGGGAACTGAATGAATCTATGCATGCACATACATCTTACTGCAGAGGCTAGTGCAGAAGTAAGTCTTCTTCATTCACATTTTATGCTGTTCAGGGGGCTCCACAATTCAAAACAAGCATGTTTACTTCTCTATTACAGTTAGGCAAATGAAAATGTATTTTTAAATTGAAAAGTATAAGATTTATCTTGTAGATTATACCATAAAAATATTGTAGAGTCTAATTTTTAAAATCATGAAAATATTGTACGGATGCTACAATTTCAGAAGACTGTCCCCAAGACATATGGGGACATATTGTGAGGCACTCACAAACTAGAACGTTGCTGAAAATCTTCTATGAAACTATGTCCTGCTAACCAAATTAAATTAACCCAGATCTTTTTTTTTTTTTTTTTTTTTTTAAACCCACAAACTTTCCCTCAAATATTTGCTCTCACTTAAAAAAAAAAAAAAAAAAAAAAAAGAAGCCTCTTTGGGTGTAGTCACCCCATTTTTGTATTTGCTTTTCACATATACTCCAGATAATAAGTTTATTGGCAGGAATGAGTGTAGAAACAGCCAGTTTTAAGCAAATGTTAAAAAAATATTCCTGAAACCCGATTTTGAACTTGCAAAATGAGCATTCACATTGGAAACCTGATTTAAGGGTTATTCTCATCCCAGCACTGGACAGAAATAGAATAATCTGATTTTTGTGTCCAAATAAAGCTAATCAACAGATCGGATGTTAGCTATTTTGGTATGTAATATGTTGCAACACTATAGTATTTTCACGAGAAAATTCTATGAATGCTGCCATTCCTTTATCTCAAAAATATGCACCAGATTAGAAAGGTAGAAACCACAACCACCACCCTTACTTTGGGAAACACTGGACTAAACTACTGAAGAATGTGCTTTTAAACGGTGGGTAACACATAGTGATATTAAGTCATGTCCCAAGGTTAGGAGCAGATTTAAAACTCTCAAACACCAGGTAATGTTCACCAAATCTGACAGTATCATGTAAAAGATGCCCTCTGTTAGAATGAAATCCAGTACACATTTCGCTAGGCATGCTTTCTTCTCACAGCAAAAGACTGGCACAAGCATGACTTGTGTCATGGCAGGAGTCTGGAGATACAAGGGGAAAAGCTGGTAGGTTATCATGAGGCAAATGTCGAGCTTGGTAAAACATTCTTTGCTTACTTAGATTGTCTCCTGCACAGAATAACTTCTGCTGCTATAAATCAGAAGAACTACCCAGATACCCAATGCCACATATAGCAACCAGCAATTTCCTTACAAGTAACAAAAATATTCGGCAAAGAAAACCATTAGCCTAACCTCAAAAGACCCAACCTCGATGACCCAGAGATTATCTCCTTCTGCATATAAAGTATATCCAAGTATAGCAGCAGGAGGTCCAAACCTGTCAAACCCATCACTACTGCTCAACCCCAGCAGTTTAATAAAGGATTATCTCAGAGAATGAGAAAATGTTTTTTAAAAAGTTCTGAACAAGTGAGCCAGAAAGACAAAGAATACCTGAGGAGATGCCCAAAAATACTGTAGAAAGAACTATTGCTTTTTTGCCGATTAACACAAGATAAAAACTATGAAGTCAATGTTTTGCCTGGGTAGGACTTTGATACTGAGACCCGAACATATGGCCACGTCACTTGAACAATTTCAACCACGCTATAAAATTGGTAAAAGCAGGAATGAAAAACAGATGCTGCATCTGATTAAAGCTTTAAGTAAATTAATTGTCTACAGGAAAATGCATTAGGCTCAAAGATGCAAGAACAGTAGGATATTCATCCAAAATTAGATTCTTTGAGACCATGTGTTTATAGCGCTAGAAATCCCATATTTATCAGTAAAAATTAGTATTCTATAGACATTCCATTCTAGAAAGACAAACTGAGCTCTGATAAACAAATTGACAGTTGTATACTGTACACAAACGGGAAGGATTTCAAAGGCAATCAACAGCAATGATTACAGGCCCAGAGGGATTAATTTATCAAGAAAGATTAAAATAATGAGATACTTATAATATGGTTTGAGGATGACTAACACAGATATAACTGTCAACAATTATTTCAAGGTGTAAACACCAGGGAAGAAAACCCATTTTAGGGCGCTATTGGAGGAAAGCCCGCATAACTAGGAATAATGGGATGAAATTATGAGGGAAAAAATCCTGGGCTAAATATTAGGAGAAGCTTCCCAACAGTGAAATCTATTACTAGACTGGTATAATTTCCCAAGTGGCGCAAGCTCCATCTCTTACGACATTTAAAACTGTATAGGACACAGCACTAGCAATTACACTGCAGAGAACAATCTTGCATTGGCAGGATACTGGACTAGGTGAGCTAATAGGTTTCTTCCGTATCTAACATCTATGATCTTGTAAGGAAGTTCTCTTACCCTGTAAATACTGTGTACCTACAGCATTGAATAAATCCCTCCAGAACACTGTGAAAGTTACAGTTTACAACAACAAACAGAAGCCCATTATGCACATAAAAATACAGTTACAAACACAGATGCAAACCAGTGAATGTGTGTGTGCACACAAATACTGGTTAGCTAAATCCTACTATCTTTCATCAGCCCAAAACGCCCAGTAAAGTCAAAGGGACTTTGCCTGAGTAAGATCTGTAGGCTCACACATAGTGGTATGGGCTAAACAAGCAACTTTTTTCACCTCAATATTGAATTAGATTGTAAGTGCTCATTTATTCTCTATTTATACAAAGGGTTAGTGGATTAACCTGAAAATTTGTTGTTTTTCAATGACTCTGAAGAGACTTCAGGAATAAAAATGCTACAAAATGAACCGTAACTTTATCAATCTTAATGATAATTGAATCTTAAAATGACATCTTGTTGCTGAGACCTGCTAATGTATTATTAAATGTTAGCAATTTTGCAACGAAGAAAGTCTCTGTTTACTACTATATATAGCATCTTGCAATAATCTCTGTATAATAGAGGTTGTTATGGAATGTTGGATAGATTCCTATTAATTATAAATTGATATAGTAATGGCTTCTTTTTATCCATATTAGCTTTCTCTTCTTTAGATGATGAAATATTGCCATGATGAATTTTGTCTCATACCGCACAGGTAAAATGATAAATATAGTTTGTGACAGTTTATTAAGGCCAAAATTTTCACAACTGGACACTGACTTGGAGTGCGAAAGTTGAGCTGGCCTGAGCCTCATAAGTGTGGAGGACCAGTAACTCAGACCGAAGTCAGTGGGAGCTGCATGTGCAAAGCACTTCCTCAAATCAGGCACAACATGTACCAAACCAGACAAAAACTGAGGTACCCCAAAGTTGTTACTAATTTTGAAATTTTGGCTGTAAGCAAACATTTAAAAACAAACAATATCTCACAACAGGTTTGGCGGAATAATATATGTAGTCTAACTTCTTGATAACATTAATTAAAACCGAAAAAATAGCTTAAAAACCCAAACATTCTCTTAGCCAACAGTCTTTCATTTTAATTGTGCAGCACAAGCTTCCCTTCAATGTGCTCTCTGTTATCTGACGACTATACTCATTAAGCACTAATAAGTTCTTAATCTTGGTTATTCCTTTCAGCTGAGGCATTACTAGCATATCTTATTGTCTTCCTGAAATGATTAACAGTAGTGACCTTTATGGAATTTGGAAGGGTCTCCTGTGTATGCAAACTAATGTAACTGTAGCTTGACTTAAACGATGGTATGCTCCTGAAGTAACTGTGTAATCACTGTCAGCAGTTAATTCAACATTAACAAAATGTAATAAAAAAATGTATAGTCGGTAGCATTTTTAATTTATTTGCCCTTTCTGGTAAATTGTTCTATACAGGAAGTACTGGAACAAAGGATATCACAACAATTTTCTTCTCATGAGATGAATATACACTAGATCAAATTCATCTCAACTGAACCAGACTACAAAGGTCAATGTTTCTAAGTTATCCTCAGAATTAGAGTTTTCAGGTTTCTAGACCCTAACAAATTCAACAGACAACATGAAAGACTATATTATCACAAAAATATAATCTATACTGTCATAGAAACACGTATTATTATGGAAAAGAACTGTATCACAATGTCACAAAAATACAATTGTACTACCACACAAACTGCATAACATTATTCAAAACAGATTTATCTGAAAAAAAAGTTGGCTGCAGAGAAATCAACCTCATTGCAACCTCAAGCTATCAGAGTTTGTTGGACATTCCTAGTTCCATTGACCAAGCTACAATAGTGTCATTTTTCTGACCTATTCTCCCTTCCAAGTAGACATATCTACTGGAATGTTAGTATCTGCAGAATTTCCCATCCCAGTGCCATATGTAGAGTATTAGTTTATACATTATCAGTGTATATCAAATAGTTGCTTAAACTGATTTATGTTGAAAGGAAGACAAAAAGTTTGTTTGTATTTTCTCTCATTTGGAATATGGTCATTATTTGAACTTAGTGTCATTAACTTTAAACCAAAAGTTCATTTGGAAAATTTCCACTGGGAAAGAAAGAATACTACACTATTTTGAGCTACTGAACACATTTTTATAAAAATGAATATTTGATTCTTAAACATGGCATAGATCATTTCTGAAACTGTTGAACAGCAGACCCAGTATAAAGATATGCCACATCTAATATTAGAAAGGCATTTATTTTAATATGTTCACATTAAAATATGCCAGCACAGAAATACTGTATGTTTTCAATCTCTGCACTGCCAAGTCAATCAAACTCAGATAAGAACACTGTGGCTCAACACTTCAAAAGCACTTGTCAGCTAAACAAAAGCTGACTAGTGGATAATATTTTTATCTCATGCTAAAAAATTCCATTGTTCAACTTAACTAATGTTTGATGCAGCCTTAACATTAACTGGAAAAGTGAAATCTCCCCCCCTCCCTCCCCCACACACACATTTTCACAATAATACCAAGAATTTTTCCCAAAATAGGTAAGGTTTAACCGCCACATTTTTAGAAAGCTTGTATTTACTTATATTGCATTCTGAAGAGATATAACAAGACCTTGTTTTTTAACATGGTAGTAATTTGATTACATTAACTACAAAACTGAAGACTTAGGAAAAAATACCAGTACATCTATCTGCCTTAGAAAATATTGTGTCCTAAATTAAGGATTGTATTTTGAAGTCGATGGCAGTTGAGAGTGCTAAGCATATCCTAAAAATTGCTTAGCATCTTCCAAGATCAAGCCCTTATGTGAGGAGCAAGCAAAACGAGCAGATAAACTCCTAGGCAATATTTTCATAACTGCAGTTATCTTATCTGGAACTCCATATGAGTTTATTACATTCTATTATGCTTCCCTCCAAACCGCAGCAAATACCTTAGGGAAGTCAAAAAAAGCAAACCTCTTTAATCCCAATTCTTGCTTTTTTCCCCCCTCAACCACTGAAGCGTGAATATCTAACCAATCCATCTTCAGCTTGGTCTGAAGCCTCACTGTTTTTCGCCTATTATTTCCTCTATAACTGGCCTTAATCTGTTGACAATTACTTTCATCATGATTTTTCCCTGTTACAGATAATAAGCTTATATCTCTGTAATGATTTGGATCAGAAGGATCTCCTTTCTTCAGGATTGGTACAACAGTCATCCAGTACCTCCTGTTTCTCCCATACATTCTTATATATTTTTCCTAATGCTTTGATAGCACTATTAGCAGCTCATCTACAAGACTGTCTATTCCTGAAGCATAAAAGTTAGGTACAAAGTCTCCTGGAGGGCCATAAGAATTGGTGGAAAATTAAGCAACTGGTTCATGTCAAAGTCTTCTGTAAAACAAGGGGGGGGGGATGTAATCACCCTTGCTTTCATCATGTTCTTAAATAGGATGTTAGTAGAGGAGTTGGAAGGTGTGAGTCTGGTGATCTACCGTTAAGCTTTGTAGCTTATGCAGATGACACTATACAACTGGCAAACACATTTGAATTAATTACGATACTCTTCACTACCTTGGAAAATTGGTGTAGTTGACTTAGACTTACAATAAATGCCAAAACGACAAAGTGGTTGCATCTTGGAAAAGGAACAATAGATAAAATGTTGAAATGTCGTAGTAAAGTTGTAGAACAAGTAAAATCTTGTGTGTGTGTAGGAAAACTGATCCTTGATGATGGTTCTATCAAGGATCAAGTTAAAAGGAGATATGGACTGAAAGAAATTATGGGCTGATAAAAACACTATTTGTAGTACCAAACTGAAAATTTATCAAACCAGTGTACTAAAAATATTATTCTATGCTCTGGAAGCCAACGCATTAAATGAAAAAGACATCAGAAGGCTGGAGGAAGTAGAGATGAGAGTTTTTCAGAAGATGGTAGATGAAAAGTGGAATGACTAAGACAAATGAAAAAAGTTAGAAAGAGAGTAGGATGAGAAATTAGGATATGGGATTGGGCTGCAGCTGAAAAAGATTATGATGGTGGGGATACTGTAAAAGTCAAATAGGAGTTAGGATACCAAAGAAAATAATGCAAATGCAATCAAGGTCAGTCAGACCTAGAAAATGACCACCAACTAGATCAGTAGCTCCCAACCTTTCCAGGCTACTGAATCCCTTTCAGGAGTCTGATTTGTCTTCTGTACCCACAAGTTTCACCTCACTTAAAAACAACTTGCTTACAAAATCAGACATAAAAATACAAAAGTGTCACAGCACACTATTACTGAAAATATTGGGAGGTAGAGGATTTAAGGTATTGTTGCTATTTTATTATTCTAGTTAATCCTATTCTTTCCTTATCCTTTATCCTTTGGTTCCTATACCTAACAAAGTTGCCCCTGTTGTTGGTTTGCTACTTTGGGGATTGTAATAATTATTTTTTTCTTTGTGTATGGGACTACACTCCTAGTATATTATTTGGTAGCAAACATTTTCCCAAGGGATAGCACTCCTGGTGCTCCAGGGACTAGGATGAGCGCCCTTAGGCAGCAGTGCCAAGATACACAACTCAGGAGTTATACCCTTGAGGTGAGAGGGAAGAAGCTTCTCCAGCCAGCAGTTAACAGTGAGAAGGCTTACGCCATGCATCAAGGCTGGGTTACATTAGATTCACAGATGCTGAAGACAGAAGGGACCAACGTGATACCTAGTTTGACCACCTGCATAACACAGGCCAGTGACCTTTTCCACAATAATTCCTAGAAAAACAGTCTATTTTGATTTTAAAATGGCCAGTGATGGAGAATCCACCATGCCCTTTGGTAAACAGTTCTAATGGTTAATTATCCTGGTTGTTAAAAATGTGTCTAGCTTCAGCTTCCAGACATTGGATAGAGTTATGCCTTTCTCTGCTAGACTGAAGAGCCCATTATCAAATATTTGTTGCCTATGTAGGTGCTTATAGACTGTAATCAAGTCACCCCTTCACCTTCTCTTTGTTATGCTAAATAGACTGAGTATGTCACTAATACGGCATGTTTTCTAATCCTTTATTCATTCTTGCAACTCTCCTCTGAACCCCCTCCAATTTATAAATATCTTTCTTGAATTTATTCTTATCATGGCCCCTTCTTTTTTAATTGTTGCATAGCCAACCTGTGTGTATTTAGTCTTTGCTGTTTATCATAACTCTTTAAGGTCTCTCAGAAGGCTTTCAGTCTATGCCACAGTGCTCATGAATTAGCCAATCTGAATTATGCATTAGATAACTGAATCGAACACTGAAATTAGATACTGAATCAAAAATCCACAGAATTTGTAAATCTAACAAACGTATTACATTTTAGGAATATTAAAATATAAATTAAAAATGAATATAAAGTTTTTCAAAGTTTTCCGTAAAGTGCCAGCAGGTTGTTAAAAATCTTTTGACTTGAAGGTATACTATACTAGCACATAGGTTTAATAACTTGGGTTTCCATTTTTTATCTTTTGGTTTCTTAAACTGATAACATTACAGAAACCAATAGTATAACTCAGCTTGTTATCTTTTCAAAATCAAAATAAATTATACAGTGTATTATTTGCCTCAGGCAATGCCATTTCAACTTCATATCACTCACTACTAGCCAAAACTATCCAGCTTACAAAAGGACAAATTTGGATTTGACAATTACTTCTGCCACTCATTTATGATGAGCAATTACTCATTCACCAGGAAATCAGTTTCCTTTACAGTACCTTGGAATGAACAAAACTGTGGTATTTATTCTATAGAAAATGCTTTTCTTGCACTGAAAGAATTGGCATGTACTTTTCTTTTGCCTTCACAAGATACTGGTTTTATACATTTACTTATCAAGATAAATTTGGAATTAGCCATTATTTTTCTTACGGGAGAACGTTTACTTTTAAAATTTTAAATATTCAACTACTAAATACACTGTTCCGGCACTTTGATACTGTCGTCAGCAGTGCTATGGAAAAACCTAAATAGTTAGATATTTAGGAACTGCTCCTGAAAAGTGCTGAATAGCCTAATACCCATTTACTTCATTGGGAGCTGTTGAGTAGCTAGTGTTTTGAAAATCTGGTCACTCTTAGGCACCTAATATGGATTTAGGAGCCTAGCTCTTGGTTCCTGCTTTTGAAAATCTTGGCCCATATGATTTGTTTAACTACATCAATTAACGTACTAAAGTTTAACTAGGTTATGATATATTCTGTAAAAATGTATGTGTTTTACTTAAACTCTATATATTGTCATGCATAAAACATTGAATGAGATTAAAAACATCATTATTTAAATAGATTAGTCTGTGAAAATGAGGGTAATATTGTGAGAGAGCCTGGGAGAGGAGCTAGGTCTTACATTTGGCTCTGAATACTGCAAGATTAGTCATCATTCTTATTTCTTCTGGCAGAGAGTTCCAGATTCTTGGGCTGCTTCCTGTGAGGTTCTCTTTCCGATGGCCACAATCTTACCACTACTGTTTGAAAGTAACATTCCAGTGGAATGCAGCTGTCATGGGAGGTCCTGGTCACAGTGGGAGAGATGGTTTCTCAGGTAGCCAGAACCAATTCCATGAGAACAGTGAACTTGAATTGGAATCTCTATTCAATGGAGAGCCATTCCAGAGTGTGGTGTATTGGAGTGATATGTCTCTAGTGACCTGTGTTGGTGAGCAGCCAGACCACTGCATTTTGAACAAGCAGATGTTTCCTGTAGGGACATGGGGTTTCCTTTTTAAATGAAAAGAACTGCAATAATCTATCCTAGGTGTTACAAATGTGTGGATTATAGATTGAAAGGCCTGTGGGACCACTGAGGTCATCTAGTCTGACCTCCTATACAATACTGGCCATAGAATTTATCTGAATTAATTACTGTTTGAACTAGAGCATACCTTTTAGAAAAAAAAAAATCCAATCTTAATGTAATAATCACCAGCAATGGAGAATCCACCACAGCCCTTGGTAAATTGTTCCAATAGTTAATTCCCTTAACTGTTAAAAATGTGCTCCTCATTTCCAGTCTGTATTTGTCTAGCTTCAACTTCCAGCTGTTGTTCTTATTATACTTTTGTCTCCTAGATTGAAGGGCCCATTATCAAACTTTTATTCCCCATCTAGATTTTTATAGACTGTGATCAAGTCACCTTCTTTTTCTTAAATTACATACACTGATCTCCCTATACCTACCGCTATAAGGCACATTTTCTAATTCTTTAATCATTCTCATGGCTCTTCTCTGAACCCTCTCCAGCTTAGCAGCATCCTTTTCGAATTAAGGACACCAGAACTGGACACAATATTTCAGTGCCAAGTACAGAGGTAATATAACATTTATTTCTACTTGATATTTATCTGGTTATACATAAAAGGATTACATCAGCCCTTGTGGTCATAGCATCACATTAGGAGCTAGTGTTCAGCTAATTATCCACCATGACTCAAGTCTTTTTCAGAATCACTGCTTCCCAGGGAAGAGTTCCCCATCTGTCCATAACATTTTGATTTGATTGACCTTTGACCATCTTAAAACACATATTGTTTGCTTTCACCCAGGTTACCAAAAGATGCAGATTGCTTTGTGTCACCTGCAAATTCTATCAGGGATGATTTTATGTTTTCTTCCAGGTCATTAATAAAAATGTTAATAGCCATGTAGTCCCAAGAACTGATCCCTGCAGGACCCCACACTAGCAACCCACTTGCTCGTTGATGACTTGTTTACAATTACGTTTTCAGACCAGTTTTTAGTTTTCAGTTGACCAGTTTTTAATCCATTTAGTGTGTGTTCTAGTGTGCTCTAGTTTCTTCAGAATGTTCTGTGGTACCAAGTCAAATGCCCAAATGAAGTTAAAGTATACTACATCAACACTATCACCGTTATGAAACAAAAACATACAAGTTAGTTTGACGGGATCTGTTTTCCATAAACCCATGATGATTGGCATTCTTTATATTACCCTTCTTTGATTCTTCATTGAGTCCTGTAATACTATGACAAGGTCTGCATTCAACAGGAATGAATGGTTGCAATCTTCTGGCCAAATGCAGATTTTTGTTGCTGTAGCTACTTGTGTGTCCATATACAGTACAGAGACTAAGAAGCCTTATTTGACAACACGAAGACTAACAAAAGACACTGATACCTAGGATAAAAGTTCATCAAAGTATTTCCCACTTCACTTTAGCAATACTTCAGTCTTATGTGGATACAGCTGTTCTCGGAAAGGCAGTCAGGCAGCTTGGAGACAATGTTGCTCTCAGTTGAAAAAAAGGAGATGTTGAACTGTGTGTTATCAATTTCCACCCACATCAATATTTGATTAATTATCTGTATGTATCAGTATGGGAACGTGGGCCATGTTCAGAAGTGAAATTGTAGTAAGAACCATTATTTCCCATATGAACAAAGGATCAGAGTGCCAGATGATTCATTTTTAAAAATATTAGTGATTTGGGATTATATGTATACATAGCTGCCATTCTGGTTAATTTTAAAGCCGATGCTAATCCATGCACTATGAAGGCAGTGAGATAAAGACCTTTTTGCCATTCAGTAACCCAGACTGGAACACTGGAGAATTAGTTTTAAATATATCTTTTATAATATAATAAAAATATAATATTTTGGACTAAGTAGCAGGAGGATATTAGTTTATGCAATTTAATGGAAAACTACATTGCTAGATTATTTGTCTTCTGATAAAGAGTGTGCTAACCCAGACCTTTTTTTATTACATACTTCATACTCTGCATTTGTGATCTCTCTGAAATAGATTATTCCTGAGGTAAATAGAGCTAGGACCTTACTTCATCATGTTTTCAAGCTGCACTCTGTGCTTTACCATGAATTAATTTAAGCCCTTTGAATATATTCTAAGTTATTTTATCCAATCATAAAACACAAATATAAAACACTCACCTTGAGGCCTGAATGAGGTTTGTCTGAGCAATGACCTCAGAGTTTGACCAAAGTAAAAATAAAATCAGCCATAAATCTTATAACCAAAATATCCCTAACATCTTCAAAGGAACTTTTTATTAGTTTCTAGATGCCATCAAATTAGATTTATATGTACTTCATTGAAATATGGAAAATAAAAATACATGTTAACATATATTTCAATAATTAATTTAGGGACAATAACCTTTTTTTCATCATAAAGTAAAAACTGAATCAAATTATAAGTCAAAAGGTAATAGCTACACAGTGCCACATGCAGCCTATTGTAAACTCAGTTTCTTGTGAATTACAGAAAAGTACAATGGGTTACTGTATTAGATACACTTTCCATAACACGGCACTTAGACCTAAGCTAACTTTCCTTAGAAGGGCAGTTTTCAAGATTATCAGTGTAGACGCAGGTTTTGTTTTGTTCTTTGCATGCAGGGGACGGCTAGGGTCTTCTTAATGATTTTGGGAAGGTATTTTTGTAGAGGGGAGTGAGGGGAGATATTTTGAGGTATCAAAGCTGCTCGCAGTAGGTGGTGCGGTGGTTTAGTACTCCAATCCTGCATAGTCCACTATTACACTTTTCCTTATCCATTCACTCACCATCTTCTCCTTTCCCTCCTGCTACTTCCTCACTCTCATGTCAAATAATAAGATATGTATTTATAATCTAATAAGATGATAGAGGGAACTCTTTAAACAGTATATCTGATTTTCAAAGTATTCTCCTTTACATGTATATGGATGTGTGTTATCTCTGTCTTGTAAATACATATTGAGTGGTTTCCTTTTTGGAAGGACATTGTCCATCACTTGTTACTGAAATGACATATCACTCCCTAACATTCAGCAGCATAAGGCACCTTCAGTCACTCAAATAGCTCAAGCTATTTAGCTTAAAGAGAAAGTTAGGGGGTGATTTGATTACAAACAATAAATAGCTACATGGGGAACAAATATTTAATAATGGACTCTTCAGTGTAGCAGAGAAAAGTATAACACAATCCAGTGGCTGGAAGTTGAAGCTAACAAATTCAGAGGAAATACAGTGTACATTTTTAATGAAGAGAGTAGTCAACCAGTGGAACCATTTACCAAACTTTGTAGAACAGTCTCCATCACTGACCATTTTTAAATCAGGATTGGATGTTTTTCCAAAAGATATGCTCTAGGAATTTTGGGGGCAGTTCTATGGCCTGCGTTATACTGGAGGCCAGACTAGATGATCACAATGCTCTCGTCTGGCCTTTGAATCTTCCACTGAAGTTGATGCGAGCTGCAGTTGTAAGTGCTCAGTGAGACAGGTGTGGGGCTGCCCTATCATAATCTCTGAATACTCTACATGACTTGGTTATTGGGATGTTTACTATATACATATGTTGGTTTAGTTTAACAGCAGACTGTTGGAAGAGAAACAGAAAGCAGAATAATGGCTCAAGACAGCCACCCATCTACCAGCACTTAATGGACAATGCAAGGACCTTTCACTGTGATGTTCTGCCTCCAACCCCTTGCTGAGCTCACTAAACTAGTCTGTTGAGGGGTTGAGAAGTAGTCCAAGCTTGTGAAAAGAGAACAAAGACCCTGGCTGGATTTAAAAGGACACACTCCTTCATGCAAGGGGAGAGGCAATTAAGGGAAACAGACTGACACCCAGATCCCAGAGGTCAGGGATGAGTGGGAAAAGTGAAGTCTGCCTAGGGCAGTAGTAGTCAATAGGCAGATCACAGGCCAAATCCAGACTGGCTGATGCTTGTGAATGGGCCACACAATCTTCTTATTTACTTATTATCATCATCATCGTTACTACAGTGTGAAAAATGTTTCTCTGGTGTCTGGACCTTGACAAAAAATAATTGACTACTCCTGGCCTAGGGTCTCTACCAAAGAGTGGCAAGCCTCTGTGGAAGATAGCCATGTGTATAGACTATTTGTTGTTTTCAAATCCTTCCTTTCTTAGTCATCCTTTATTGTTATTGTTAAGATTAAACAATACTTTGGTTTAAGATGGCTATCTGGTCACTCTAGTCACCACTGATCACAAATTCCTGGAGGGAAGAACTGCAGATGCTGAGCCCAATTAGAGCAGCTGGTGTAGGCATAGTTGATCCACAGGGTACTTACAACCTAGGACCTATTCTAAGAGTGGGAAAATCATGTGATTCCACCTAGTATGAGGCTGGACATCTGAAGAAAGAGGACAGAGATCAAGCTAGCCCTGTAACAGGAGAGCAGGCACAAGTGGGCAAACTGCCAGGCTCCACCCAGCAGGGGGCTGGCAATGCACTAGAGCAGGTTAACATATAGTCCAGTCAGAGGGGCACCAGGGCAGCAGATTAAAATGGTAATTACAGATGCTGAGCAAGTATCCACAAAGCATTTTGTCCAGTAAAGGTAGACGGAAACAGGGTGCAGGCTAGAGGGACACGGTAACCCTAGCCTGGTCCAATGGGGTGTACCCACCTATGCTTTTGCCCAATAAACCCCTAACACTTGAGAGATGTAGTCAGAGAGGCCAGAAGGAAGATAGGCTAGCTTTGTAACCATGAAACTAGTACTTCTGAAAATTTAGGCCGATAGAACTTGGATACTATGGGGATGAGCAGCTAAAGAATGTATATGAGTGCCTGCACACCCTGAAAATATAGATATATTAGTTCCCTTCAAATAGACTGTTAAAGCTTATTTGTTTTTTTGTACAGATAAACACAGACTTCCCACCCTCAATGTATCTATTTTGTGATGGGATACAGTAAGGTCCATGTGCTGGAAATCTCTTTGAATACTCACCCACATATCAGTGTGTGGGAAAGTCTTGGCAGAACATGTACTTGAGTATGAATTTCAAATACGGGCACAGGGATTCCCAATTATTCAGCCATTTATGAAGACTGTGTAAATCTTAATACCAGATAAACAAGGAACACGGTATTCAGCAACAAACAGGCTGCCTCCATCTGTAGTGCAGAATAGCTTGATTTTATGACACACACAGTGGAAGCACTGCTTCAGATCAGTCTACTCATGCTGCTGGTCATGCTTCTATTTATTTTCTCCTGAAAACTGCAGTTAGTACATTCTCTGATAGTGCTGCCATTGGATGTTAGGGTAGGGGGAACACCATAGAACAGTATGCACCAAGATGAGTAAAAGCCACTACATTTTAGTTACATAGAGCAGGAACAACAAATGCAAAAAATTCAGAAAAGTGATATCCACTCCATGCACATTTTAGAGGATTAGAAGTATAAAGATAGATGTTCTGAACAAAGTCTGCTCCACATGGGCTGGAGGAAGCATAGCAGGACCTCCAGTGATTGGAGCAAGAGTGTGGGAGCAACAAGGATACCCCAGCAACAATGAGAGGCCTAGTCACAGTCCTCTGCCATAAAGGCCTTCACATGCCCTGGACCCCAATCATTTCTAGCAGTCTTAAGGTTTTTATGTTCCAGCCCATCACAGATCAAAATTCGGTTTTTCATATAAGGGCCTGCTCCATTAATTGCTTTGAAAATTAAGCCACGGTCCTCAGCCTAAGCCATGGAGAAGGTTTCTGAACCAGCTGGAGCCTGTGCATTGGCTTTACATTCATGTCCAGATGCAAGGAGTCACAGTAATCCATCCTGGAGATAACTAAGGCATGGCCATGTCCTCATCTGAGTAGAAGAGCCAAATTTCCTAGCAAGCTGGAGATAAAAGTAGTTGTTTTTAGGAAGTGATACTAACTGGTCAACCAAGGCTTCCCACAACTTTGATAAATGGGCAGTACACCATCAGTGGGAGGTGGAGATAATGTATTAGCCCATAGGCAGCAGAGCCAAGGAACTCACGTAGGCCATGGCCCAATTATTTTTCAGCTGGGCCAGACCTAAGCGGCACAGCAACCCCACACACCAGGTCACCATGCCATTTATAAAATTTAGAGGGGGTAGGTGTAGAGGCTTATGGTCCAATAGGGTCAGGCTGCTGATGCGGGGAGCACCTGAGAGGGGAAGAGGATGCTCAGGTGGGAGCAGGCAAATATATGCCCCCAACCCACTTTAAATGGTGGTTCACCACCCATATCTTGGCCAATTCTTCAAAATGTTTCCCCTTTCCAAATAGTACACCTCCGTCTTGCTTGGGTTCAATCCGATCCAGCCACTCTTTGTCCAAGAACAAATTTCTGTAGGCATTCTGACATTTTTGTAGTGGTGGTGGTGACCATCAGGTTATCGGTGAGATACACAAAGAGCAATGTCAACAGATTACTTTTTACACTGTGAATTCTGGACATTACTTTCTATCCGATGACTTATGGTTTGGCCCAGCTCTTCTTGCCCCTTTCCTTCCATCCACTCCAAGCCTCACAATCTCTGGTCTCCATGCTTTTCTCCAGCCTGCCTTCCATCCTCGCCCTCCTCTTCAGTGTCCTTCTTGCTCCCTTTCCCTCTCATCCCACTCCTTCATAATAAAATATAGACGAAATGGTGCTAACATGACATATGCCTATCAGCAACCTGGTTATTTTAAAGACTAGTATACCTCTTCCCCCCTTTCCCCCCCCCTTTTTTTTTTTACATATCTTGTCATTTAGATTGTAAGTTCTTTGCAGCAAAGATCATCTGTTCTAACATGTTTGTACAGCACCAAGCATATGGATTCCTGATCCTGATTGCGACCCCTCAGTGCTACTATAAATGAATAATTATACACAATCTCTGACTTCTTGCTCCCTTTCCCTCTCATCCCACTCCTTCATAATAAAACATGGACGATGTTAAGGAAAGTAGAGAGAAACTGGAAATATCCACTTGAGCCTACCAGGGTTGAATGCTTCTTGAACAGAGCCAAGCTGCCTCAACTCAGGGGCAGTCGAAGGTGCCCAGGTGCTCCAGTAGGTGCCGGGCTCACCAAAGACTCAGACCCTATACTTATGTTGATAAGAACAAATCCAACCAAGTGAAAGAGGCAATTATGCATTATTTTTGCTGAAGAAAAGTCTGTACCTAACCTACTGGAGAAATTGCCCATCATTATATAATGATTGCCTCCATAAGTACAATGTCAGCATGGTTCATTCAGCCTTTTTGAAATGAAGTAACAGTGTAAGATGCTGTTCTACGTTACAGAGAGTGCTGTAAAATGGCTCTTTATATTTTGAAAAAAGGCAAAGAACAAGTGTTAAAAGCAGTTACATACAATATATTCCAAGGACATACAGTAACTACTGAGAGTCTACAGTAAAACAATGTCAAGATCATAAAAGCTTTGCATGTATTCTAGGTTTTATATTGTACTTATGCCTACGTTGACTATATCAGTGCAAAAAAGTCTAAAATGGGAAGGGCTTACTATTGATTTTTATTTCCCTAATAAAGAAATAATGATTCTTCCACAAATGTTTCCCCCCTCAGAAACTATGATATCAAATAGTATAGTGTGTCTGCTTCTAACTTCCAAAATCTAGTCTGCTTGCTAGATTAAAAATCAAACTGTGGCCCAAGAGGTTACTGTACAGGTTGGTTTCACAACCAAGACAAAATATGTGATGTAATAAAATAAAAATTATGTATACAAACACATATGCTGTGTACGTTTCGATAAGAATAAAAACATTCCTTACCAAGGACCACGTCATGATGTGCCATAAAGGTTATAAAAATCACATAATAAATTAACATCCTAGTGAGAACTGAATTACATACCCTGGACATATTGGATGTCCATATAGAACTCTACTCTTCCACAGGAGCACAGTCCGATTCCGGGCACACTGATAAAATTGCACAAGTTAACTCAGTTAGCTGTCGTGCACAGGGGTTTTACTTTCATGTTATTAAAAATTTACCGTAGAGGCTGCTACAGTAGGAATGTCCATGTTAAGCTTCAGCTCATTGGCTTAGGGAAAGAGCAGCAGGATGAACACTGTGACATTGGACCCAGAGGGCCAAATTCAACTCTGCTCTATGCAGGCAGCTAGATTCGATGTAGAACAAGCTTTCCTTGTTCCAGTCTCGTCCTCAATCCCCTCCTCCTCCATTCAGATCAGAGACCAAAGTGTGTCTCCTGCTGTCCATCTCTTATCCCTCAAGATGTCTCCTTTACACCATCCCCTCCCACTTCCTTCTCTCCTCTCTCATCCCTCCCACCCTGTAGGATGCCAAACTTGGCTCTGCACTTCCCCATCCAGCTGCCTTATCTCCCCCTTCAATTCCCTCTGGTAATTAGCTATGTTTCCAGATCTCAATGAAGCCAATAATTATAGCCTCATGGCCAAGTCTCTTCTTTATATTCATCCTCTTCAATTGTACAGCTTCTGGCATGAAACACATAAAATTGTCCCAAATAAGTCACACCACAGTAGAGAAGTGCACTTACCGTAAGATGTTAGTACATCGTTCAGCATGAAAGAGGTTAATTCTTTTACTATAATAAATCAAGCAACAGAAATTCACTGTTTTTCCCCACAGCATGTTCATGTATCATTATTTAAAACCTCCTACACCCCACAGCAATAACTATTTTTAATGTTGAGAGATCAAAACAGATTGAGCAAGTTAAAAATGCTTTTTCCTTCATTGGAGAGAGATAGGGGATTTTATCTGATAAGATGCATGAAAGAGGAAATTCAATCTATATGTATATTTGCTGCAAAATAAAAAATATTTCATATTAACAAATGGAAAGTGGGCAGATATAAACGACAATATTTTACCAAAAGGTATTTTCACCTCCTGCCATACGAGACTCCATATAGACTTTACTATATGTATGGGCAATGATTCTTGTAGTGCTCACTGTACTTATCTACAGCTAATTCTATACCAAACATTGACTCCAATTATTTATCAATGGCTATATTCTCACATTATAACAAGACAGAAACCCACATACTTTAAGCAATATTGTCTGTTGACTAATGGAACAATATTTTCTGTAGAGCAGAAAGGAGGGTATTATAAGGGCAAGAAGTGTATTATGTGTAATACACCCTATGTCCTCACACTGGACAATGATTCCCAACACTTATTCAAATAATATCATACCAGGAAAAGGCTCATACTGAACTGTGCAAGGAACTGATTCATATTTCATAAGCAACACCACACCATTCACATATTCCTCCACACTGAACTGCAGTTTGACTGTATTCCTGGTATTATATCTGACTCTGAACTCTTCTCCTCCTTCAATTCTTCCGTGTTTGCAAATCTGCCTATCACCATCGCTGCAGCATTGTCTGTGCATGACACTGCCTCAGTCCACCTCTGCTGAAATCACAATCCACATCCTTAATCCCTCTCATCTTGATTACTGCAATTCCTTCATACCCTAATAGTTATAGAATTATATTGTGCTGAATTGGTGCATGAACTACAACCATATCACAAATTATCAGAGTACTCCAATAGGGAAAAATTCACATCTTTCACTACAGACAAGACAATACAAAACAATTTAGTTTCATATAACATTCTTCACATCAAGTACAAGATACTTTAAAGAAACACAGTTATATCAAAGACAACAGATTACAGTGTTAACTGCAGTGACTCTGACACACAGAAAACAAAAAATGTACAATAAAGGGACCAGAAAACTGACAATTATAGATTTGCATTGAAAGCTAACCTACACTGCATAAATGATGGTGACAGATTCAGTGCACTTTATCAGGCTGCACTGGGAACCAACTCAAATTGATGATGAAAACCACACTTACTGGGGAGAGACACAATATATAATTCTGTAGCCAGCATACAGAATAGTTGGTAACATACTGTAAGCGTTTTATTTAATTTCATCTGTTCCTTAGTCAGTAATTCCTTAAAAATAAAATCAAAAACTTCTCTAAGAAACCATTTTTCATCCTGTCTAAATGGTTAAGTATACATCTGGGAGTCAGAACTCATGAGCTCTCTAAGCAGCTCAGTTACTGTGTCAATATGTGTCCACAGTAAATAACTTAATCTCCGTGTCTCAGTTTAAACCTCTGTAAAATTGGTAATATTTACTATCCAATGGGCACACGTAAAATGTTTGTTCCAATTTAGAGATATTACAAAGACCAGCAACATTCTCTATACTTAAAATAAGTAGGACTAATATCCTTAGGACTAGAAGGAGCATTTTAAATGCATGCACTGTAGTTGCTTCACAGGGATGAGGAGAGGCTTAATTAATGAATTTTTAAAATCAGTTTGAGGTCCTCAGATGAAAGGCCCTTTAAGGAGCATCATGTATTGTTATCAATCTTCATGATCTGTTACTAATCTAGTTTTCAAATTTAGATTTTTTCCAGTGAATTCCACTGTTTCCTTAGCATGGGGATGGGGAGACATGTAAGTAATGGAAAACACATACTTGAATCCCTGTGCATTTCTGCAAAAATAGATCCCTCTCTGTACTTTAGAGAAATACTTATGCCCATCAAAACCACTAACACCACAACTCCGTGCTTTGCATTTCATCTCTTTAATAGCTGTAGAATACTTTACCAAGTGTTTACACTTGCTAATACTCTGCTTCAATTGTGACGGGGCGTTTCACCCTTAGGTGCTGGAACTAGGGATGCTACCACACCCCCTGGCTTGAAGTAATAACAACAACCCAAATACATGGTTTCCACCTTCAGCACCTCCACTATAAAAATTGTTCCAGCACACTGAATTTACCACTTAAGTGGTTGGGGGCAGGTAGAAATCTCTCTCTTCAGGCCTCCATCAATATATGTAGTGTTCTTAGGACACTTACAGGCAAAAAATGGGTTTGGAGATTTTTTGTCATCCCCATTTCTGCTAGTTTTTTCTTGTTTTTAGACTCTTGAAAGCACAACTACTGAAGATGGAGGGAAGTGGAAAATCATCTTCCTACCTTCATGCCCTTAGGAATTTACCATTTAATTCAGAAATTCTTCCTGGTAGATGCGTGAGGGAGTATAGATTTCTGAAAGGCAACTGACTTGATATGGCATGACATTTTGATTAAAAAGCTAAAAACAAGACAAAATTAAGACGGCACACATGAAATGGATTAAAAACTGGCTTATGGACTACTCTCAAAACGTAACTATACATAGAGAATCATCACTGAGCAGGTGTATTTCTAGTGGGGTCCCTCAGGGATCAGTTCTTCACCCCACACTTTAATATCTTTATCAGTGACCTGGAGGAAAACATAAAATCATCACTGATAAAATTTGCAGATGACACAAATACCATGGGACTGATAAATAATGAAGCAGGCAGATCCCTGATACAGAGTGATCTGGGTAAGTCGGTAAGCTGGACACAAGGAAACAATGTGTGCGTCAGTGTGGCCAAATGTGAACTCATACATAAAGAAACAAAGAATGCTGACCATACTTATAGGACGGGGGACTCTATCCTGGGAAGCAGGGGCTCTGAAAAGAACATGGTGTCCTCAGTTCAGGAAGGATGTTGATAAAATGGAAAGGGTTCATAGAAAAGCCACAAGATTGATTAAAAGATTGGAAAACAACCCTTTAATGAAAAACTCAAAGAGCTCAATCTATTTAGCTTAACAAAGAGAAGTCTCAGGGATGACTTCGTCACAGTTTGTAACCACCTACATGGGAAACAAAAATTTGATAATGGGCTCTTCAATCTAGCAGAGAAAAGTATAACATGATCTAATGGCTGGAAGTTGAAGAGAGACAAATTCAGACTGGAAATAATGGACGCATTGACAGTTATGGTAATTAACCACTGGAACAACTTATCAGGGGTTGTGGTGGCTTCTCCATCCCTGGTAATTTTTAAAGTCAAGATTGGATGTTTTTCTAAAAGATACGCTCTAGTTCAAACAGGAATTAATTCAATGAAGTCCTATGTTATGCTACACAGGAGGTCAGACTAGACAATCTCAGTGGTCCCTTCTATATACAGCATATAAGACACCCTTCTCCTCTTATCCCTTTTTCCTTAATTTTGTCACAATTTTATCTTCCCACCCCTTCACTCTGTTTTTCCTATCTCAATAGTTAACGGAACATTGCAGTATGCCTGCACGTCAGCCAAAGTTCAGAGGAGAAATGGGAAAAGTCTAATTAGGAAACAACAGCAACTTCCACCTCGTGTGATAGAAAAAAGCCTAAGAAGCCACCAGCTGCTCCCTGAAGAATGCAAAAAGGCATATGGACCAGACTACATGAAGTTAAAGAACAAGTTTGGCACTCAGCAGCTAACAGAACTTAGGCAATATTCTACTGCTGTTGTATATCAAGCTTGAAACAACAGCCTAAAACCGTAATTTATTGGAGCTTTAGGGAGACAGGTTATGCTGACATATCCCAGTATAGTCTCAAGAGCAGAAGTTCTAAGTACCAGTTTTCTCCAGTGCAAGGAGAGAGGTCAATACAATGGCAGATATTCCCTGCTCCACAAACTTCGAAACTGTGAGGTGCATTCTCCCTCTAGCATCCTCCTCCATGCCCTGGAATCCCATGAAAGCTCCTCCATTAAAGCTTTGTGGGGACTGAGGTCCTGTGGTTTCAGGAAAGAGATGCTGATGGAGGGGAAGTGTTGTGTCCTCAGCATACTTGACTCTTTAGGGGTAAGATATCAGCAACCAAGCTGTTGATATAATAGGCACAGCTACACTTAAAACGCAGCATTGGCACAGCAGCATCAATGCAGCTGCACCACTGTGGCACTTTAATGAAGACTCTCTATGCCGGGGAGACAGCTCTCCCGTCAGCATATTTAATCCACCTCCCCAAGAGGCGGTAGCTGTATTGGCGTGAGAAGCTCTCCCACCAACATAGTGCTGTCTACACAGGAGTTAGGTTGGTATAACTATGTCGCTCAGGGGTGTGGATTTTTCACATCCCTGAGGGACACAGTTATACAGATATAGGTCTGTAGTGTAGACCAGACCAATGTGGTTTTAACTCAGTTTTGGTGCCTTCAGCCTCCTCAGAGAGGGGATTTTTATTTTTATTTTTTTCCACTTTATACAAGTGCAGATAGCGTGCCTCATAGCGGTGAGGATCCTCCAGCAAAAGCAATGTCCATCTTCCTGAGTGGTAAGTGAATGTTGGTCATGGGTTCTAACATGGCCACTGTCCATGCAAAAGAAATCAATATGAGGATTGATCTTGCTTTCTTCTTGCTCTCTTCTTCACTGCATCACAAAGAGACACACCAGCAAAATATTTTGAGGCACCTGATTATAGAGTAAGTACTATTTCCTATGGTTTTAGGTGGCTCTCTCTTGACCTTAATGGGATATAACAGGTTGGGAGGAGGAAGGGTCCAATGATTAGGGCACTGACCTGGGACTCAGGAGATCAGGGCACAGTTCCCCACTTTGCTACAGACTTCCTGTGTGTCCTTGGGCAACTCATTTAGCTTCTCTGTGCCTCATTCCCCAACTCTAAAATGGAGATAACAGTACTGCCCTACCTCACAGGAGTTTTCTTAGGATAACAGTGTTGCCAACCTCAAAAGGTTCAGACATTATGAGTCAGACCACAAAAATCACACATTTAAAAAAAAGATATATTGTGATTTGGTCTGTCTTTAGATTTTTGAACTCCCCCTGCTTATCCCCAGTATGCATGTGACAAATCAGCATTACCAACATGCCCAAATTAATTCAAGTGATTTTATCTTGTTGAGGAGCACTCAGCCCCCAAATTTGCCCATCCTCTTGCCGAGCAATTGATTCTGCCCCACTAGCCCGAGTATCATTTCTCCCCCCTCCCCACCTCCTCTCACACATAGATCAATTCTGCCTCCCCCCCCCATGATACAACAATAATGGGGGCCATCCATATAAGTAACTAAAATGGACAACCTGAAAGTCAACCTATAACTAGTGGGCAGACCATAAATCCTTGGGGGTTTTAGTTGCTACAAAAATGATTTTATGCAAATTGCCTGTTATCCTCAGCCATTTTGAGCACATAATCAGTCCATCAGAGTCGAGCTTTTAAAAGCAACATTTCAACTCTAGTGGATTGCCACTAGACAAGTCTTTACTTTTTGGTTTTATCAGTGTAGACAGTGATCATTTAGCGAGGCAACACATGACATCTGTTGCAAGCTTTGATATGCCTACAGTAGATTGTACAACTTCAGGGAATTAGAAAGATTAGTAACTGTTCACTAGGCTTGGGACAAATTCAGATGCTATCACTTTATCGTACCATACTAATTAACTTGTCAAATTCCAGAACTGGAAATTACTTTGTAATCAAATCAGGCTGTATTTTCAAAAATTAAGGACAGCATATGATTAATAATTTACCATATTTTTAATTTTTAAATGTATTTAAATATATTTTTAATAATTTTTAAAATATAAATAAATATTTGCATTTCAGGCATGGAGTATTCACCTCTGGAGAGATCCTCATTCTGACAGAAGAAATTAAAGTATACATTTCCTAGTACACTTTCTTGCATTTAGTACATATTTGATCTAAAAGAAAAATGGATGTATCAAAATGTTTAAAGCTACACTGTGCTTTCAGAGAATATGGCCGCTGAAATCTATGAAATTAAAATGTAAAGTTAACTGAAATAAAATAAAAATATTAGCCAAAATGAGGGAGAAAATTGCAAAACCACAGTATAAAAATCAGTTCATTAAAAAGCTAAGGCTCATCACACAGCACAGCTGGGGATTATGCATTAAGAGATAGGGGAAGTGACCCAGGTCATATAAATATTATTAAAGAACTATTTAAAGTCTTGAGGACAAATATTTAAATAAGAACTTTGTTAGAAACAGCAGTGTGTACCAGAGAGTATCTTTTGTATTTGTTTTTTATACAAAGAGGGCCCAATTCATGCTGAAGAGGGCTTTACTCTTAGAGTAGTGCGTGCCACTCACATCAACAATACTGCTCAGAGTGAATAAGGGTGGCAGAATCAGATACTTAGAAAATAAAATTATTTTAGCCATTCTATTGTGAAAGATACAGCCTACAAGATATTGAATGCTGCACAGTGATCTTCTTTACTGAAAGTTATTTCTTCCCGGTGGGGAAAAGGCAGGTGGGGGGGGGGGAAGGGGACGAGGAGGAAACTTATTCTAAGCAGAGAAAGCAAGCAAGATATACATAACAAAGTACCCTATTTGGCAAGCATATATAATACAGTGGCATAGAAATTCCAATATAATTTCAGTAAAAGTTATCTAAAAATGCAATAGTTCACTTGAATATCAGTTGTTTCCCCTCTTGTTTTGTAATGTGTTCAATACAATTGAGAGTATGTACTGTTTGCATAGAGGTGGTGGGTGTGTTATACATACATATATGTTCAAAACCTACAGCATATTCTATTCTGGGATGGATGGTTTTCTTGTATTTTTAATATTACTCTTAGTAAATGAGAAAAAGATAAACAACTGTGTATTATGTTCATTGTAAAAACCTCACAGAATTTTACAAGTATAGTTATGTTTTTAAAAAAAACTGGAATAAAAAAACCTAACACGTACAGACAAATGAAGATTCTTTTAATTTCCATCTGTCCATATTTTAAAAATGCATTTATATTAAATATTCCAGTTTTAATCAAACCTTACGTACGTCTAGCTGTGAGTTTCATCTCATTACCCTCCCCTTGACCAGTGGTGCTAGAACAATTTTTTTATAGTGGGGGTGCTGAGAGCCAAGGGAACCAAACTATAAACTCTGTATATGAGGGAAGCCACTTCAAGCCAGGGAGTGGGGCAGTACTCCTGGCACCCATATTTCCAGTACCTATGCCCCCCCCTCCCCACCCACGGTCATACCAATCTTCACAGTATATGCTCTTCCCCATCCCCACCCTTCACATCACCATGTATTGAGAAATTAACACCCCACTGTTCCAGCGATGAGAAGATATGACAGACATTCCAGGGAATTCATATATACAGACCTAGACATTACTGGCTAATAACCAGTAAAGGGCTTAATGAAGCTCAAGGACATACTAACGTTGTTGTGTCAGTTTGGGTGACATAACTTTTTAATAAAAGAGCTACACCATTTCAAACTATAACTTAGAATAAAAGGCTATCTATCGTAAGTGTACTGTGTATTACATGTGCATAATAAATTGCATAATACATTTGGTATTCTGATGCTCCTGTATGTACTATGCTTGAGTGGTATCACAGTGTTTTTTCTTAAAATTTCTTACAGATCTAGAGCCAGGACAACTGTTACAGCTGCTAATTTACTATAAACAAATATCAAAGGCAAAGGAGGTTTAGTGCTTCATTTCATAAAGTTCTTGTTTAAATGCAACTTTGACCTTTTTCCAACACAACTCATAACGCACCATTTTAAAAACAACATTCTACACTATGAAAGGAGGAGACTATGAAGGGTAAATTATTTTTAGGTATATTAAAATGTCTGGTCCTTACAGATATATATGGGATCCCCTCGCTCTCTCTTTCCTTCTGATTCAGTTAATATAAAGGGAAGTTAATTAATATGGCTGTGGGTAAGTGTGTTATACAAACATGCATGTTATAAAAAGTTTGGAAATTTGGCTCTGGTAGTTGCCTATAGTATGTTTACATAAAAATAAAGTTTTGTATCCATAAACCATATACATAATGAATTCAGGAAAGAAAATATGAACCATTCTAAATATGACCCCCTCTTTCTTTTGTTAATCCTTATGATTTGATTTACCTGGTTTAACACAGCAATTCCCTACATATTTTCACTAAGTGATGATAAGGTTCAGCTCAAAATCAACTGTAACAGCATGCAAACTGCTGACTGACCAAAAATGGTCAATATAAAACATCTGAATCTTAGCTACGACGTTCTTTTTTAAAAGGAGGCTGAAAGAAGGCACATTTTTATCAAACAAAAACAGTAAAAAGCCACTCACAGCAAATTGTCTTTATCAGCATTTAAGCCTGACAGTGGCATATTAAAAACAACCCAGTCTATGTTCTACTATTACCTGCAATCTGAGCTGATACAGAAAAAGCATTTCAAAGGTTCTTCTGAAAGAAATTCACATGCTCTGCCTACAATATGCCTATGAAAGTTCCCGGGTGCCTCCTTTATTCAATGAAGATTAAATACAGACCCATGCATTATGGGCTGCATGCATTCTGGAGAACAGAAGCTGAATGACAATTATACAGGCACTGCATTATACGTATTTCAGCTGCCCTCTGTTCTGTTCAGTTCACACTTGCAGTAAGTATTATGAATGGATCTCAGCTTATTTTTCAGTGTTAAAAACATAACTGCACATGCACTGCTTTGTAAAGATGAATTGATATCAAGCAGATCTTACCATGTATGTGCCACTGTGAAGCGACGACGTTGACGGATGCTTTTATTCACCAGCAACTTTCTGAAAAAGCATGGAGAGTTCCTTGGAGAACTGCGAGGTGAAATTTTTGGAGACGTGGGTCTGTTCCCTGGCAGTTTGGGAAGCTCAAGTTCTAAATGCATTTGTTCTTTGAAAGTCTTTATGTAAATATCTGACTCTGGAGCAGCAAGTTCCTTAGAAGAATCTTTTGCTGTCATAGCTTGAATGTTGTGTTAGCTTTCACCATTCAAAAAAACATAACAAAAACACATCACAGAGACATTGCTTCAGATTCAAATGCTGATAGATTGGAAAACCTAGTCCAGTCAATCACAAGGCTGAGTCCCAAATGGAAAGACTGCCTAAAACAGCAGCAGCATAAATCGAAGAATCATAAGTCAGTGCTGTCAGACAGAGCTTTATCAGCCCAGCTTTGCCTCTGAAAATGCGCCAAAGTGCTTTCTGTGTCAGTAGCCTCCTTGTGGATGTGGCTTGTCTGCAAGCTACACACTGACACTCACTGAATTCATTCAGCTGAACATACCAGCTCATGAAAGATTCATAAGAACTCCCTCCCGATCAATCCATTTAATACAATACTTCATCAAGAAAAAATACTGGATTTCTCTGCTTATGCTGTTTATAAACATATTACAAAACAGTGTAAACTGGTTGATTCAGGCCCAACATAAAAATATCTTCATTCAGAATTATTTGTGCAACCCACACTGCATTAGCTCCTCCCATGACATGCTTATTGGCTCAATATTGTTTTGACAACTGGACTCTATTCAGCCCTTCCTTGTACTGTGTGTCAGATTTTCCTGAAATTGTAAAGAGGGTTCTAACACAGTTACAGTGTATCATGCTAATCTGCATGCTCCAAAGCAGCTTCTGTGCATATCCTAAGGATCCCTGATGATGACTTCTCTGAACCAAACCAATACTGGCATGTGTGCATGATTTGCAAGGGGGAAAGGGGGGGAAGGGGGGAAAAATGCAAGGGGTAATTTAGCAGAAAAAAAGATAACAGAAGCTACTAATTATTAGCTGAAATTTTGGTAAAATGTTCAAGACTGTGCATTCTATAGCTGGAGTAGCATACTGTGGAGTAGCACTCATTGCTATTATGGAGGACTATAATGGCCAAGTAGGATCAGAACAAAAACCCTTACAGCAGTATGAGCCCACATATCTGAAAGAGAACCAAGAGCACTGGTATGGTCAGCTAAGGGTGACTAAAAGGAGATGGCTAATTCTGATGGTTGAAAAATCTGTCAATTCCACTGGAGGAGGAGAAAAATAATATAAATCTGAACTTTTAAAGTAAGAATACTCATATGGAATTTTTAAGATGAGCTAGTGTTGTGAAATTTAATCATAGAAGAGAAGCATAGAAGCACACAAATGTAGGACTGGAAGGGATCTTGATAGGTCACCTAGTCCAGTCCTCTGCACTGAGGCAGGACTAAGTATTATCTAGTTCATCCCTAACTGGTGTTTGTCTAACCTGTTCTTAAAAACCTCCAATGACAGAAATTCCACAGCCTCCCTCGGTAATTTGTTCCAGTGCTTAACTACACTTGCAGATAGCAAGTTTCTTCTAACGTCTAACCTAAATCTCCCTTGATGCAACTTAAACCAATTACTTCTTGTCCCATTTTCAGTGGAAAAGGAGAACAATGTATCTCTCTCATCTTTGTAACAATCTTTTATGTACTGGAAGATGTATGTCTCCCCTCAGTCTTCTCTTCTCTAGACTAAACAAACCCAAGTTTTAAAATCTTTCCTTGTAGGCCATGTTTTTAGACCTTTAATCATTTTTGTTGCTCTTCTCTGTACTTTCTCCAATTTGTCCACATCTTTCCCTAAGTGTCATGCCCACAGCTGGACACCGTACTCCAGCTGAAGCCTTATCAATGCTGAGTGGACTGGAAAAATTACTTCTTGTAATCATAGTTATTACTCTTGAAGGGTGGTAGTCAAAAACTGGGTGGGATAACAGTATTATGATTTCTGGGCGTGTTGTGCTTAATCCCACCGCATTGGTTTGTCTTGGCTTTGAGTGTAGATGGGGCCAAATTTTACATATAAAAGGCAACAGAATCCAGGCAAGGAGTTTAAAGGAAAGATTATCTTGTCTTCCTGTACATTAGAGTTGTTGGTAGTTGGAATGGGATGCTACTATCTGAGGAATAGATAAGAACATCCTCCATATTTAAACAGGAGAATATGAGTCTTTAAATAGGAATAAAAAGTTATTTCCTGTGTGAAAAGTGAGGAAGGGAAAATTAGCTCATATCAAGCCAGACTAGGTGGAAGTATTCCGACCTCTCAACAGGACTGAATAATGCTGATAACATATATCGATTACATAATACGCCATCCTAACCTCAAGCTCTTACATAGTTCTTTTCGTCCATAGATCCCAGAGCACTTTACAAAAGTGAGTAAGCCTTATTTAGCTTCATTTTTCTGATGGGGAAATTGAAACATAAGTTAAGAGACTTGCCCAAGGTATAACAACAGGTCAATGGCCAAGTTGGGAGAAGGATGCAGGTCTCCCAACCTTCAGTCTTTGCTCAATACATTATATTACTGCCGCCTATTTGCCTTCATTTCCAGAGAGATTACCTCTTGAAAACATTATCGGGAACACTGCTTGGTTAATACTGATGTAACGTTCATTTTGATGATGACAGACTTAAGACCTTTTCTTCCAAAATTAGCATGGTGTTTTAAGTTGGGGAAAGGTGTATAACAACATTAAGAGTTATAAACTCAGAAAAGGATAGAGGGGGGAAAAAAGACCTCCAAAATCACTAAACTGCTCTCTCTTCAATACAACTTCAGGCCTAAAAGCTTCTGGCATCCTCCACATAATGGAAGTGGGACAGAAAGCAAAGGTAGAGGTAGAGAGCCTACCTCGATTGCTGCAGTGCTGTTCCCCTTTTCACCTGCACAAAGGTAGAAAAGGTCTGTCTGCTCCCTTTCTCAAAAAGGGGATAATGAGATACTGTTTCTAGACTTTCACTCCCAATGGAATAGAGGGAAACATTTAATCCTTTCAGAACATAAGGTGTTAAATCGGCTGTTACATTATCTATCAATACAGGCAAATGAAATGATAAGACAAAAGGAAGTCTGAGAATTATTACAACTGATTAATAAAATTTATGTCAATGCTTAATCTGGAGTTCAGAACAAAATTCAGGGATATTCTCTAACACATTATGAGGCAAAAAAAACCTATGGAGATAGTAACACTAAACTCATTCATTTTAGAGAATGTATTTGGCAGTATGAAGAATTAATATTTCCAAACAAATGCAAAATCCTTTAATGATAGTATTTAAAAAGCAGAGAGAAAAAGGGTAGGCATTTTATAGCATTTTAGAAAGAAAGAAAGCCATGCAGCACAGAACAGATAAATATACAACACATATGTAATACAATACAATGCACAGACAAGCATATATACACTGCAAGGCGGTAACATTCCAACTCTATTTCAAACACAGTACACTCATGCACACAGAATATTGGCCAAACTTATCCAGAAGAAGAGGTTATTCATCTTGTGCAGTAACTGCGATTCTTCAGAGAAGTTTAGTGTTGGAAGGGACCTCAGGAGGTCACCTAGTCCAATTCCCTGCTCAAAGCAGGACTAAACCCAACTAAATCATTCCAGCCAGGGCTTTATCAAGCCAGGCCTTAAAAACCTCTGAGGATGGAGATTCCACCACCTCCCTAGGTAGCTCATTCAAGGGCTTCACCACCCTCCTAGTGAAGAAGTTTTTCCTAATAGCCAATCTAGACCTCCCTCACTGCAATTTGAGACCATTGCTCCTTGTTCTGTCATCTGCCACCACTGAGAACAGCCTAGCTCCATTCTCCCTGGAATCCCCCCTTCAGGTAGTTGAAGGCCAATATCAAATCCCCCCTCACTCTTCTCTTCTGCAGACTAAACAAGCCAAGTTCCTTCAGCTTCCCCTCATAAGTCATGTACTCCAGCCTCCTAATCATTTTCAGTGCCCTCCGCTGGATTCTGTCCAATTTGTCCACAACCTTCCTGTAGTGAGGGCCCAAAACTGGATACAATACTGTAAAGTAGAACGTGGCCTTACTAATGCCGAATAGAGGGGGAATAATCACTTCCCTCAATCTGCTGGTAATGCCTCTACTAATGCAGCCCAATATTCTGCTAGTCTTCTTGGAAATAAGGGCACACTGTTGACCCCAGCTTTTTGTCCACTGTAACCCCCCCAGTGCTTTTCTGCAGAACTGCTGCCTAGCCAGGTGGTCCCCAGTCTGTAGCAGTGCATGGGATTCTCCCATCCTAAGTTCAGGACTTTGCATTTCTCCCTTGTTGAAATTTCTCATTTGTGATCTTGGAAGAATTTTCTGCTGAGCATATCTGTTGTAGTGTTCTGAATGCTTGGGAAGTAAGTTGATAAGATGCTGATCTGGTGACGAATGCAGCAAATTCCATAATTTCATTGCTTGGCACACATGGAAAGTGATCTTGCCCCACCTTGGCAGTTTATGTAGAACATACATGCATTATTGTCTGTCAGTCTTTGCATGCTTGTCTTTGATCATTGGTAAGATGTGTGAGCAAGCATTTCTGACTTCTCTGAGCTCTAGTAAATTGATATGTAGGGTGGATTCGAAAGGGGCCCATTTGCCCTGAACTGTGTAGATGTCCAAGTGGGCTCCCCAACCCATTAGGGATGCAGCTGCTGTCAATATCAGCAATAGGGGGCAGTTGGATGAAGGGAATCCCCGCACACAGATTGTGAGAATCTGCCCACCAGTTGAGAGAGTTTTTGACTGTTGAGGACATTGACAGAAGTTTCTTTAGATTGTGTCTTCTCTGAATGTATACCATTCTAAGCCACCCTTGAAGACAGTGTAAGTGGAGTCTTGCATACTGTACAACTAAGGTGCCCACTCCCATGTGCTGCCCCAGTAGTTGGAAACAGGTTCTGGCTGAGATCTGAGGACTAGCTTGAACTGTTGAGATCAAGCTGGCTAAGGCATTGAACCTGTGCGATGGGAAGAAGGCTTTGGCCTCTACTGCATCTAGATAGGATCCTATGAACACCAGCTGTTGCACTGGAGTCCAAGTGGATTTTTGAGTATTTAGTTGTAGTCCCATCTGCAAGAATAGGTCCATGGTCCTTTGTGTGGCTGCCAAGACATCTTTAAAAGAAGAAGCGTTGAGCAGGCAATCATCTAAATACAGAAACATCATGATGCCTTGTTTGTAAAAGTGTGCCACTACCACAGAAAGGATTTTGGAGAACCCCCTTCGTGCTGATAATAGATCAAATGGGAGCGCTTTGTATTGGAAATGCTCCTGACCCAAAGTGAACCTCAGGAACCTCCTGTGGGATGGGTGGACTGTGATATGAAAGTAAGTGTCTTGTAGGTCAAGTCCTCCTGACCCATAACCAGTCCCCCTGGTCCAGAAATGGGATTATTGCTGCCAAGATAACCATTTTGAAACACTGTACTTGTATGGATCTGTTGAGCACCCTTAAATCTAGAATGGGTCTCCAACCATCGTTCCTTTTCTGTACCAGGAAGTATTTGAAATAGAAACCATTCCCTCTGTGTTGGGTGAGAACTGGTTCTATAGCATCTACTTTTAAGAGGTGGTTCATTTGCTTGTGTAAAAGGTGCTCAAGACAGAGGTCCCTGAAGAGGGACAGGGAGGGAGGTAAAGTGGATTGAGTATCTCTTGGTGATGATCTCTAGTACCCACTTGTCCATGTTTATATCTCCCAGGTTTGACAATAAGGGGTAAGGCAGCCGCTGAACTGGTGGAGATGTACGGGCTATTGCATTAAATGAACTCGGGGCCTTGACCAAGACCTCAGAATTGTTGTCTCAATGTAGAAGGTTGAGATGCTGATGCCTGTGGTGCAGTCAGTCTATGTTTTTGTGTTCTCTGCCTCTTTCTTTAAGTTTTGTAATGTCTGTGAGGCAGAGGAAAGTGAGTAAGTTGGTTCTCTGTGCTGTCTTGTACTTACTGGGTCGTCTTTTTGGGGCAGGGATGTAAATATTCAAAGAAAATAATGTGGCCCTTGAATCTTTCAACATGTGGAAGGATTCATCCATTCTCTCCACGAAAAATAGATCCCTCAAAAGGGAAGTCCTTCCATAGTAGCCTATACCTCCTTGGGAAAATCAAAGAGATGAAGCCAAGATGCTCTCCTCATGACAACTGCTGTGGAGACGGAACAAGTGACTGTATCAGCAGCATCCAGGGAAGTCTACAATGCTATCTGCGCAAGGAGCTGACCCTCAGCAATAATTGCTTGAAATTGTTTACTCTGATTTGACAAGAAGTGTTCAATCAAGATTGGAATAATTCGTGTGGTTGTATTTTGCCACAAGGATTTGATAGTTAGCAATCCTAAATTGTAGGGTCACTGAAGAGTAAGATTTACATCCAAATAAATCCAGTCATTTCCAGTCCTTGTCATATAGTGTCATTTTAGTGTGGTGTTGTCTGTCACATTCATTAACAGTGAATTTGGGGATGGGTAAGAAAATAAGAAGTCCATGTCTTTAGAGGGCACATAATATTTCTCGTCTGCCCTTTTGCATGTCAGGAGTATTGTGGGCAATGTCTGCCATGTAGTTTTGGCTGGATCAGGCCAGTGCTTAGGTGATGGGAAGTGCAATTCTGGCTCATAACATCTCCAGGATGTCAAGCAGTTTGTGTTGTGACTCTTTGACATCTTCAAGAGGGATTTGGAGGGAATCCGCTATCCTCTTAAAGAAGCCCTGAAACTGCTTCAAGTCATTTGCTGTCATTGGTGGAGGAGGCACGACCATCTCGTCTGGAGATGATGAAAAAATATTGATCACTGGAGTGGCTGCCTGGTCTAATCTTTCCTCTTGTTCCACAAACATCTCCTCTTGAAGATCAGGCGGTGTGGCTCAGGAAACTGAAGGAGATCATCTCCCTCTCTCTCTCTAGGTCACACAGGAAGTCCTGGAAAATTGCTGTCTATATGCTGCCCATGTGTCCCAATATGGCCACTGAGGTGGTGGGAAGGGTAGAGGCAGCCTAGGCTGTCCATACCAGCTGTGTGGGTCTCTTCTACTTTGGTGGTAGACTGAAGGAGCATGAGATTCCATCTGACTAGGTCATCCTGCTATTGCAATGGAGAATCTTGGGCTATACAGAAATAATTCATACCCATCCTCATTGTCATCATCACTTGAGAGGGGTGGAGCATTCATGGATGGAAAAATAGACTGTCTCGGTATCACATGCAAGTCCAGGGACCTGGATGTAACACTATGTCGGTACCCAGCAATAGTGATTCAGGTGTCTCCAAGTCCAGTAGGTCTTTGGGGAAGCGAAATTCCTGCAATACCAAAACAGCCACCAGTATCACTGAGAACAGCAGCATCAGTGCCATGGAAATGGAAACAGTTGTCGGTACTGTAGGAGCACTGCACTTTGAGGAATGACCATCAGGTGTCATCATAGCCTTTTACAGTGCCGATGTACTTGGCACCGATTGTCTGTAATACTCTACCAGTGCTGTTTTAGAGGAGCTGGGTCTGCCTTTGCCACTCCTTTCCCCTGATGGTGCCATATTGCCCAAGCCTGCCCTCTTAGGGTCTTCGGTCTTACTGGTGGCAATGATACTAGAGGATCCTGCAGCCTCATAGGTACTTAGATGTGTGTCAGTCTGGTCGGTACAGAAGTCATCAAGCCTGCCAGGGATTTCTTTCTTTTGGCGGATTCCCTCCTCAGGGAACTTGTGGTCTGTTTCTTTGAGACTTTCTGAGAGAAATCTAAGGATTTCATCTTTGAAGTCACTGGAGAGTGTTGGTCTGATGCTGCTGTCAGTCTTGATGGGAACCATTGTGCAGAACGGGGGTCCAAAGGCCAGGGTCAGAGCTGGCTGAAGTGAGCTTTCCATCATTAGCACTCTTAATTCAGCTCAAGATTCTTTTGGTTTCTTGCCTTTAGTCTGAGGCAAAACGTGCACTTCTGAGGTAAGTCTCTCTCTCTCTCTCCAAGGCAGCAAAAGTGGCAGGAATGGCCATTGCTGACAGGAGAGGCAATGTTTAAACCCAGGGGAGCTGGGCATACCCTTTTTAAGGTTCACTTCCCTAACGGGAAGACCTAGAGCAATATGATCTATACTATTCTAGAAGAGAAATGTTAAGGAATAAAACAAGAAGAGGAGAGAAAGAGTATTAATACTAACTAACTGAAGTGCTATTACAACTAATGAAAGAAATTATTGAGAGAGAAACAGTAAGAGAAATCTCTATCAATGGGCTCCACTAAAGCTCTGTCTCATGCCAAGGGCGGTTGAGAAGGAACTGACAGCAGTTTGCCGACACAGAGCTAGATAGCAACTGAACACGGCGCGAGACAGGGAGTGCGTATGTGTGGCACAGACAGACATTGCTACCAAAAATCTCCAATCTGAGGTGCAGGGACTCAAAGACACCTACAGTGGAGCACCCATAGAGACACTACTCGGAGAACCACCTGGGGTTTTCCTATAATGTTAATTTGAAAAAACTAATAGCCTGAGTTTTCTTCTGAACTTGGCTGTCTCTAGTGTTTCTCTCTGTCACGATCTCTAGTTCTCTCTGTCTATAAGAGAGATTCTCCAAACCCTTTAATACTCCTGATTTGGCACTAAGACGATTCACCTATACCGACTGTCATTGTGATTCAGCAGAACAATCATGACTCTATTCAGAGTCCTAGAACATAAAATGCCGTGTAATTCTCTTCAAAACAAAATAACTTTTACTTTTTTTGAGCAAAATACATGGGATGTGAAATACTGATAGCAAATCGACCTGTAGAACAGGTAGTTGTAAGAACTTCTGCATCCTTGTATGATGATAAAAGTGAAGAGAGAGGCTACAAAGCCAACAGAATTCCATCAAATACACATTAAAGGAAAAGAAGACCTGAACTTGAAGGAAAAAAACAAGGTGTAAATCGGTTTACTATTTTGTAATATATACAGCTAACAATCTTGAACAAAACCTTTAAGAGCAACTTCTACTGAACTTGCTGAGATCCACACAGGAAGCTCTAGAATCATAGTAAGGAGTCACAGAACAGTCTCCCGAAGCTGAGAGAGAGAGGCAGAAACTAAGAGGATGATCAATACCATACCTATTGAATCAGAGACATAAGTCAGCAGAAGTCTGAAGATGCAAACCGGATGAAAATAGAGACTTACATTTACAAATAATGGAAGTATTCCTTAATAGTAAGAACTCATTATTTCTCATGATTACTACTAAAATTAATCTAGGTTGAGGAAACTGAATACTTCAGTAGGAATTATGATTTTGTTAGCGGATGTAGTAAATGCAAAACATGAGGAGGGAAAAGCCACCAGTAGGATATTTTATTATCATTGCTCCTGTTTAAAACTATTTTAGGAAGAATGGTAGGTGGCAAGTGTGATAGTTCAAAAGGGAACTCTCTGCATTCCACTTACTATAAATACAAAGACTGTAAGATAGACCAGTCTATTACATACTGACTCACTAATGCATCAAATTGAAATTATGGATTGCTCCAATATCCACATCCACTGGGGAGATGACATTGGAGAGATGACATTGCTGTATAATAATTGCTGTATAATAATGTTTCCTCAAATTCCTTCTAAGTTGCCTGTATTCTGGTCTTTACCTCCACCTGTGCTTGAATTCCCCCACCACCAAAAAAAATAGATGGTGACCTTCACATTCCAGAGTTTTGGGTAGCACCCATCCTACTGTAATGCTTTAGAACCATTGTATTTTAATATTTTGTATTATATTTGATGACTGTTTCATCTACAGTTCTATTCTTCCCACCCCAGATTTGGTTTCATCCTTCAAGCTAGAAAGTTGCTTGTAAATATGACTACATGTGTGACAGGATCAGTGGCAGAGGTGGTGAAAATAACTTCAGAACATCAAAAGCAACATTAATGCCACAAGCAGTGAGTTTGTATGGGGGAGCATAATCTAGTGAAGCTGGAAGCAGAGATGAATGTGGGGAATAAAAAAAGATTTCCAAAATGTCAGATACATGTGGTTGTTCCCAAAACTATCAAGCTTTTCTAAACTAACCCTCCAAACTTTGAGAGTATCCACAATTGCCAACGACAAGGATAGGTTGTATTTTCAATTAATATTTTTTTCCTGCTAAAGATTCTATTATTTATACAGTTTAAAGACCTAGTATAAAATACCAGTCCAGTGCACAAACATGGAAAGTCTTGTATATCGTATGGGAGAGGAAAGGTTGACTCTTTACAATGCTTTCTGTCAATGTCAGAGTAATTGGGTGCTTCTTCCAAAAGGTATACTTTGTGAAAACACATTATTTAGATAAAAATAATTAGGAAGCTCCTCACTCTGTCACTTAGGTCATTGTTCCAGCCAGAGACATTAGCAAGGATGAGTCAACCCCATGGAAAACAAAAAAACAAAAAAAAACCCTGTTCATGTAACAGATGTTAGAAAACTATATTTTCTTAACACGACATACTCTGAGTCCCAAAAGATAATGCTAACCTGTCAACAGATTCACTAGAGGGGTTATTTCAAAGGAATTGCAGATGGTTGGTATGAGAGAGAGAGAGAGAGAGAGAGAGGGAGAGAGAGAAGTCTGTTTAAATATCAGATTTTAACATTTTATTTGAAAAGTAAAAATTACTGCCCTTTCCAATACCCTTAAATAACATGAGAATTTTAAATTTTTTAGGTAATTAGTGAATATTAAAATACAGTTCTACCTTGAAAAGAATGACTGTAAAAATGGCATTTTTACTCAACAGATAAGCTCCCCATGTGTATGCAGAGTAATATGTGCTTGCTTTCAATATAAGTCCCAACTCCTTTTTAGTTTTAGCTCTGGGAAGACTTTGGTTATAAAAGGAGATAAAGCTGATTCCATTCCCCCTCATGTAGCACCAACAGAAGTGTTTACTTGTTCCAGTCATTCACCTGTGCAAACTGTACAGTGATGACCGTAGGGTTGCACAGGTATCACAGAAGGGAAATCACTACCTCCAGAACCTTTATTAATAAATAGTGACGTGGTAAAGGAAATAAACTAGTTTGACTCTCAGAGCCCAGGTTGACTTTCCCCAGAACGGACAGTGAGAAAAAACACAATCTTTTAATTTGTAAAACTGAATACACGTGATGTGTAAACCACTAAGACATAATAAATATTAAACTTCACATTGATAAATAGTCACTTTTCAGGGTAGAATTGTACTTTAAATACCACCAATGCTAGTTTTGTAGTGCTCCTATGAAATATACACCAACACATGAAAATTATTTCAAGCCACATAATGGAGTCCCTGTAGAATTTTAAAAATAATATCCCTTTTCTATCAGACCCAAACGGCATGCTGAATGCATTCCACTGATAAATACTGTTGGCAAAATATTTCACAGGAACACAATCAGTCTCCCGTTTGAATTCAAGGATGTTACTTCTTCCAGTTCTACTCTTGATTTTACCATTAGCTCTGTCTGAAAAAGCAGTGAATCTGATTTCTTTTTTTAAAAAACCCTATTTTTTAACTAGAAATGAGTCAGTCAAAAATATTCAGGTGTTTTTATTATTTTTTGAAATCATTCTATACCCATCTTCCTCACTTTTACAAAATAATTTGTTCTTTCCCTTCTTCTCCATTCCCACAACTATTTTTTCTTTAAAAGCTTGTTTTATTTATCTTAGGCTTGAACAACAGGAATTGCGTCAATCTGACTCAAGATGCAGGTGCTCAACCATTCGTACCGCAGCATAGTAAATAAAGTCCTAAATCATGCGTAACCCTAGTGTATAAAAATAATAAAACTGTAATTGCCAAGGTGTTACTTTGAATAAGTCAAGAAGAGTTGCTGACTCAACAGACATCAAAAAGAGCTCTCCATAGTGTGCTCTTTTATGGAACTCTGAGCGATGTTCAACTCACGAAACAATCTTTTGGATTAGGAAATGGGAATAATTTTTGAACAGACTGTTTCAGTTTTCTTTTTTCATTCCGCTTAAAAAAAAAAAAAAAAAACAACAACAACTCTCACACTCTCCTTCTGCTTGTTTTTCAACATCTGCTGCTCACAGCCTAAAGCTGCTGGAAGGTGGCCTCTGAACAGTCCCATTAAAAAATATGCAACATGTTTGAGGGCTTTGCTTTCATTTTACTGAAAATTTCCCAGGCAGTGGTGGTTAAAAAGAAGCTGCAATAGATCTCTGGTTACTAAATGCACTTATGCAGTGTGGTGTGGTTTAGCATTAGCAAGACAGATTCCCCACGTTAAAGAGATAGAGAATGTATTAGAATTCCTCATACTATTTACAATTCATTGCAATTTCCACTAGAACAAGATGAAAGATAAAATTTTGATTTTAATATAGTGGTTTAAAATTATGCAACCTATATCTCTACTCCCTCAGAGTTAGGAGCCTCTGAAATGCAGCTGATGACTGGACAAATACAAATTCTACTTTTTGCAGAAACTATCAGAAGGGACCACTGTGCGGTGTTATAAATGGCTATAGAAGACACAGAGCCATAACACACAGCAATAATTGGTTTGCAGAATAAAAATAGCTGGGTAGAAGTGAAGGAAGAAAGAAGCAAGCAGCAACTGGAAAAGATTGCCCTTGTATTTATCTTAAATATTCCAGTAAAGAAAAGTTGTCCAAATGTAGTAGTTTACTGCCAGTTGAACAGGATTTATCCAGCTTGTAAGCAGTAGTAGCTTTGAACTCTTGGTATTTAATGCAGGGTATATCCAGTTTTCTTGGTATAGATTATGTCTCAACTCGTAAACATCTTGTATCTTAATTTTTGGCGTTTCCCTTACCTCAGAGATGTGGGCATCATTTATATTACAATATTTATATTCTGTATATTTTGTCTCTTCAGAAATGCCCCGTCCTCTTAGTGAGACCTAGAGAACAGGGAAAACTTGGTTCATACCAGTCACAGATAAATGACTCCACCTCAACAAAAGAAGCATTAACAGCATTCACTTATATGGATGCTATTCTATAAGTTCATAAGTGTTACCATCTTAATGTGGCCAGCCCTGAAGTTTAGATCACTTAAAGAGAGCATTGATTGAAGGTGTTCTTTCCTCTAAAACCTACCCAAGTTCAGAATGCAGGTGAAGACACCAAAGAGTAATGGTAATCATGGTCCATTTGCTGGTACAAATTATGCAATATACTTTGATACCAGGTGCCATAGATAGGTAGCCTCTTTTTTCCTGCATTCCTGGATATTTGTATAATTCTAATCGCAAAGAAAAATCAATTGTTAATGGTGCTATAAAGGTACCAGTTGCCATTTTTTTCTTAAAGGCATTTAGGATGTTTTCTTTTGGTAGCTACCTTGTATAGAAATAAATTTGTGGGAGAGGTGTTTGTTTTGTTTTTTAAAAACTGGTATATAAGGCATGATATACTCACTCTATTCATGCTGGGCATTTCCTCAGCAAGTTTGACTCTATTTGGGTTAGAATATTTATTAAGGACTTTTTAACAGCCTGCTCTATTATTCATTTCAGGTCATCACAGTTGTCAGGGTGTGATGAGGGCTGCTTAAGAATACACAACTACAGATGTATATTTTACTAAAGAGATTGTGACGGGATGTACAAAACCCACACCAGGCCCAGAAGGATTAAAGGACAATACAGGGCCCAGGTAGCCCCGCCCCTTTCTACCTGCAGAGCATGATCCAACTAGAGAGGAAGCTTAAAAGGGAGCAACAAATCTAAGTCAGGGGCAGGAAGACAGACCTACCCTGACAGCTCCAGGATAAGGGTGCTGAAGACACCTCCCTGTGAGGAAGAGGACTTGCATACTGAGCCCACTTGGGGCTCTCTTTTTCTTTTGGTATCTTATATTGGACCTGGAGCCGGGGGAAGAGATGGATGATAAGAAATGATCCAGGGAGCTGCACATTGTTGACATAGGGCCCTGGGTTGGAGCTTGGTGACATGGGAGGGCCCAGGCCCCCCTACCAACTGCCCCTGCTGCAAGAGGTGCATAAGCCACATTCCAATCTCATTCTCCCTCTGATGAGGGCAAGGACCACTGCAAACCCAAGGCGAAGCTAAACCTTTCGTTGGTAATAAGGAACTTGACTGAAAGGCCTTCCCGCTGAGAGGCGATAGTGGGCGTACTGATCACTAGACCAACCTGCCCCTCCAAAGGCTCTATTACAGAGATCAATGAGCAAATTTACTCTTCACAGACAAAAACTCAGGTGACCATTTCAGAGACTGGAGATTCCATTGCAACATGTAAGAATGTTTTGCAATATTACACATTTTCTACACAATACACAGATGTAGAGTTTGAGAAGCAGCTTCAGAGACAAGACCAAAAAAAACCCAGAAAAGTATTGCCTCATCAGACTGATCTTTCTGTCTCACCTGTAACCTGGGATGCCATGTCTATTCATTTTTTAGTGTCTGTGCTCAGATGGTGAACCAGGTTTGTAATTAGCGTCAGTTGCACTGTTAACTTCTATGACAGAGATGCTGGTCCCCCAGAACTGAACTGAGACCACCGATTTATCACTCATCACTGATTCTGGCTGTCTCTAAACAGCCAGACACTAGAGTCTTTGGTCACTACCTTTGGTCACTAAAGGTAGTTTTGAACCTCCATACTAGAGGTAAAAGGTTCAGTTATTGCAATCACTACTAATACGCTATGCTATCCAGTCATACTGGCTGCAGCCAGGGTGGTACATGAGAGATAATCCTCTGTTAAAAATTATAGTAATACTAAATACATTTCAATATCTGTAATTTTTGTATAAGGAATAACATGGTATAAACCCAATACTAAACATGAGCAGGATAAAAATATATCCTCACTGATAAAGGATAATCACATGTAACTGATTCAAGCATCCACTTCATCAAATCATTCACACACTCGTCTACCATCCCTACCCTTAGTTATTATAAAATTAGAATTGGCTCAAAAGTTGGTCCACAGGGCTTGACTTACACAGAGAAAATTTCTATTCAAGTCAACAGAAAGTAGCAATGGGTGAATCTTAAAGCATTCTGAAATCTGGTTTCAAGAGGCAGAACCAAAATCTCTTTGGTCTGGAAATCTCCAGAATGGAACTGCACTAGGAATAGCTTCTCTCTCAGTATTTTGGTGCTTGTCCAATATCCCCACTGGCAACCAAAAAGAGTGGAAAAAATCAGTGCAAAAATTAATAAAAGTCTCCACCTTGAGGTGCATCTCATCCTTGAGAGGATTTTATAAGCAATTTAAATAGCATCTATTGTAAACAAACATTTACCTACCTATGTTGGTGACATAAAAGTGAAAGCATCATAAAAGTGAAAGCATCATAAGAATTGTACTCCCACCATAAATTGTTTACTTTTTGCATTTCTCTCAATTTAGAAAATGAAAATCAATGAAATATCAATTTCACTTCCAGATTCTCAATTCTGTAATGTTTGGGTTCCAAATATTGTAGGTAAATGGTTATTTGTTTATATACAGTGTGTTTTTAATGTATAGTAACATTTTAATTGCGTTAGATTTTTATGGAAACTTTTTCTTACCAAATATACATATTTTGGACTAAATTTTAAGTTCACTATGTCCATTTAATTACATACATTTTCCACTACAATATTCTCTTTACAACTCAAAAATAAAGTGTATTTGTATCTATGACATAAGGCACGTGTATAAAGTACTCTATCTATATACGATTTGTTGCCTATTAATATAGGTGTAAATCATGGCTTTTTCAGGAGTCTTATCTATGGTTCAACACATGGTTGTGCTGTCCCTGGAGCACAGCAGAAGGCAGATTAAGAACTTAGTCAGAATCTGCTTTTAAGGGCCCCCTTTGCTCTGAGGCAGAAAGTACCCTGCATCAGATACCTATCTGATGGAGCGTATGTTCCCTGGGGTGGTGGCTGCTATATTAGATATAAGACTCTACCCATTCTCTGCCATCTCCTCCCACAGATGTGGGGATTCGGGGGAATACGAGGGTAGCAGTTCTGTGCATGCTACATCTCTTCTCTCTCTGTTACACATTATATGCCTACCCACCAAAGGAGTACTTTACAACCACTTCCTCCCCTGCACAGCAGCACAACCTGCACCATAATTCGTAATGTAATACAAAATTGTAGTCGGGCTGGTAGCCTATTAGTAGGTTGCCTGACACTTCCGATTACAAGGCCCTGTCTTCAGTTACGTAAAAGTTTAAGTATTGGGTATCTGCCTTGAGCTCCCTGCCCACCCCCCAGGACAAAATGGTTCAGCCATTTCTGGGAATGGGGCTGGGGAAAAGATGTTTTTCAATGTTAAAAAATTCTGGTGACCTTCTTTGTTGGAAAGTTCCAGCATTTGAGTACAAACCTGAAATCTGGCAGGCTTTGTGTCAGAAATGTGCCTCTTGCCTTCCTTGTGAAAATCCATCCCAATCTGGCCAAATTATAAGCCTTTGAAAAATTGCAATTCGCACATGCTTAGTAGAGATTTGCTGGAGTTTAACAGCTCAAATGCACTGATGATTCTTCCCTTACTGAGCATACTTGAGCCTCTCACAGCTCCGAGTGCTGACCAGGCTCTGCCTGTGCAATCCCCACAGAGCATGCTCATCTCCTCACAAGTCCTGTGTATGACTGGTCAGCACATGCTCCATCCTCTTACAGCTAGTGTGTGTGACTGGACTTTGCATGTTCCCTTCAGCCCAGGGCTAGAAGGGTGAAGCCAGACTGTAATGGGTGCTTCCAGCTGCTCTATGCCAGGATGAGGTTAGGCACTAGAATTAAGAACAGGGAGTCTCTCTTTCTCAGTCCTGTGTTCCCAAGAACTGTCCCCTGGCAGCGTGGAGGAGGAAACTGTCTGATTCAGGAAATGCCAGAATTAAAGGTTGCCTGTGCAACCCCTTGTGTGTATGTATTATGAAACACTGCTTTTCCCAGAGGGCTCCTGCCTCACTTAGTGCACAGAATAGATGGTGCTCACTTAATGAGTAGTTTGCTATTAAATATTTTCAAAACTCTCATCCATGTCTCATCATCTTGCCTCTTGATTGCCGCACTATCCTTTTTTCCAGCCTTGACAAATGCAATCTTACCCACTTATATCATTCAGAATGCAGCTACAAGGAATCATGGAAGACTAGGGTTGGAAGGGACCTCAGGAGGTCATCTAGACCAACCCCAATGGGTTAGTGGGTCCTCTTCCTAGCCCATTACTTTGACTACATCATTCCTCTGTTTGCAGCTCTGTCTTAACTTTCTAGGCTCTTCATGACTGATCCCCAACCTACCTATCAACACTGGTTGGCCCATGTTGCCAGCCTCTACTGCCCAATTGTTACATTTTCAATCAAGCACCTTTGTGCTTCCTCTCATGCTTCCCCTCACGTTTGAGAGAAGTTCCCTGTCAACATCCACAAAAGTAATTCATTATCCTTCTTCAAATCTCTCTTTTGCCATGTAGCCTACAAAAAGCTTGACAACAGTTAGGCTGTTGGTATGCTGCGACCACTGCCTGTCGTGTTGACCAATATTGTCTCATTGGTTTCTTGTCTTCCAAGCAGTCAGTCTGTATTGATCTGCTGTCTCTTATTTTATACTTAAAAGTGTCAGCTCTCTGGGGTAGGGACAGTCTTGGTGATGTATATAGCTCCTAGTGCAACGGGGTCCTGGTCCATGATAGTGGCTCCTAGAGTGCTATGATAATACAAATAATAAATGAACAACAATAACATTACTTTCTTCTTGTCATTCAATGCGTGTCCCTGTGCCTTATTTATGGCACACAATTAAACCCTGCTCTGAAGACAATTATTAATTTCCTGATAGGCTCATCAATACCATATCAGATTGCATCACAAACATTTATTTTCCCAATATCCCTTTGCGATGAGGGGTTATTGCATATAGGATCTCTTCGGCAGAGGCTGGGATAAAATCCAGTTCTCCAGGGCAGCATTCAACAGCCTTAACCAGGGGATCTTCTTTTCTCTCCCGGCAGTCCCCTGCTTTGTTCACTACACCTTCCAACTTATGCCACAAATGAAACAGGGGCCTAAGGACAACAGTCTCCTTCACTACACAGCCCCGATTCATCCCCAGAGCAACGTCATGCTGTGCACTGAATGAGACAGGGGGCCTGTGGAAAAGAGAGTAAGTGATCATGCAATGCAGGATAGAATCATAATGCACAAGGGGACCAAATTAACATTGCACTGACAACCTTCATTCTGTTGTTTCCTAACTTGAATGCTTGAATTTGCATCTTTAATAACGTTCTTTTAACTTTCTGTGCATGTGTTGGAGTGTGCGTGTACATAATACATTGAATAGCAATGTACTTTATCGTCAGCCCAGTTTAGTCACTAGAAGAAGGCTGTTTTGATTCAAGCTCCAGGTTTAAAAAAAAAAAAACCTCTGGTGGTTACATAACTATGAAAAATGCTCTGATTTAATCTGTTATTGTTAGCAAAAGATTTCAACTTAATTTTTAGTTGTTTCAAATTCTTGTCTGACTCAGCTTACATCATCAACTGCACTGTCTATATTCTCTATTTTAGAATGTTGTGAGAATGAAATTTGAATGTTAGGATTTTTCAGTAGGTTCGTTTTCTTTTCGCTAATTGGTGGTGACGCATCTCTTTCAGTCCTAGATACATTTCAAGCTGCCCCATTTCCCTTTCGCTGGAGGTAGATAGGTTTTAATGATTCAATTAAAGCTCTTTCCTTTGTGTGCCTGCAGCCACCTCTGGGTTCAACCGTCAGTGTTTGCAGGGAAATCTTACAGCACCAAACTTAAGGATCATTTTCAGTACCTTTAATGGGCTTCACTTGCAACAAACATACAAAAGGAAAAGCAGTTCCATTACTCCTGAACCAATAAGCAGGTTTACATTTTAAACACAAACAAGGGCATACAAAATTCAAAAAGAGTGCACAGGGTAAGGACTCAAGAGGAGCCACCAGATCACCAGCAGGAATACCACAGGATGACGGAGACAGAGGCCAGTGAGAACCAGGTCTGGAGGAGCCTGAGGAGGCCAAGTTCCCAATGACAACTGGGGAGTATGCAGCAGGTACATGAAACAGCAATTTAAGAATCCAAACCACAACTGATTGTTAATGCAAATAGATTTTCACTTAGAATTATTCTATACAATCTATACAGCCACCATAAGCCATCATTATTCTGTATAGGCTTAGAGCCACCATAAAACAAGAAAATATTCCAGACAAGTGAAAGATCCAAAAGCTTCAAAAATTGTGATAGCACCAGATGAAGGCTAAACACAGGCAATCAAAACACTTCTGTATATTTTTAGTTTACAACAAAAATAACTTCAATGACAACTCACAGACAATATAAAGTTAACTCTTCCAAGTTTCTCTATAGATATAGAATTACTATTTATAGGATGAGCTGGCAACCACCCTCATACTTAGGTTGTCTAACACTTTTAATTATATATGATTCCTTGTGATCTTTTTATGGGAAGCTCCAATACTGCCTTTGTTTGCAGCATGCCATTGACATTTGGCAGAGGAAATGCCCTGGGTCAAGGATGTGCCTTTTGCTTGTCATATGAAATTCTGTTCATGATGTTATGGTTACAGGGTAAGCTGCACTTTAGACCCGTTTTAGTTTCACTCGAATGCACCCCTCAGATGACCGGCCTGGCTTCCTGCAGCTCACTCGGGGAACAAATGCACAGACCTGTTACTTGTCACCTGATGGATGCACTCGAGGAGGGCTGAAAAGGTCTAAAGCACACTTTGCTAACGGTGTGGTTTGCAGTAAGTGACAAGTAAAGACAAGTACTGCCAAAAGTAAAGTAAGAGGGAAAGTGGTTTATGTCCTTTTTGGGACGAGAGAAGGAAAGGACAGGTAAGGAAAATGAGTTGTATACAGCTCCCTAAAAAGCGATGAGGAGATTCGCAGAGAAAGTGCAATAGACCCCAAAAAAAAAAAGCTTAAAAAGTCAGAGCTGGTTGAGCTGCTGTTTGCTGACAACCACAGAAGCACAGCACAGGGTAAGGACTCAAGAGGAGCCACCAGATTGCCAGCAGGAATACCACAGGATGACAGAGATAGAGGCCAGTGAGAACCAGCAGCTCTGGAGGAGTCTGAGGAGGCCAAGTTCCCAGTGACAACTGGAGAGTATGCAGCAGGTGGAGCAGCAATCAGACCCTATTCAGACTGGATTCCTCAAGTCAAGGAGTGGCAAAAACTGCAGCTGCAAAGACAGAAGCTTGCTGATCGGGACAGATGAACACAAGCATGAGGTTAAGAAATTGAGGAACAAGAGGCCTAATGACCCAGTAAACTGAATGCCAATTCTGCAGGGTGCACAGGTGCTAGATTGTTGCCCCAGTTTAAGGTGGGAGAAGATATTGATGCCTACCCCACTGCCTTGGAGAAGGGCTGTGATTTGAATCAGGTTCCCTCTGCAAAGAGGCTCAGATTTCTTACCCCCTTACTGAGGCAAAAGCCAAGAGAGACATATAGCCAAATACACAGTGCAGACCCTGGGAATAAGAAAGTTCTGCTCCTTAAATTGGAACGGACACCTGAGGCTTGCATGAAAAGATTTGGGGAGGGAGTGTGAAAGCATAAAGGTGTAACTTGGATGGAGGTGGCAAACCAGATGGGGGAAAAGGTTCAAGGGTAACTAACCTAGATGTTTTGTACAAACTCATTGGGTTAGAAAAAATTTATGAGATGTGCTCTCATGTCTGAGAATGTGGATATGAGATCAGAAGCCCAAGATCTGTGTATAACAGGCAGGCTGGCAGATGAGTTTGTTCATAATGAGGCTGATTCTAAAAAAAAGCCCAAGGCCTAAGACTAAGACTCAGATGGGGGAACATACGAGTAAAACCAAGGATGGGAAGTGAGAAAAGCCAAGCAGTGGGGAGGCCCCTTAGGAAACATGTCAGGGATCTGAGGGGCTATACCTGCCAAGGGCTAGGATACACTTGGGTAAACTGTCAAGTGGCCAGTTGTCTGGAAATTGGTGCTGAGCAACAGCAGATTAACTTTCCGGCAGCCTAACCAGAGAGAGGCTGGGACACTGCCCTACTAATGCAGCACGCTAAACGTGTGACTGCAGACACAGAGGGGCATATGATGTAGACATGAATGAATTCACACTCCCACCCTCTAGGCAGATGTCTTCTTGTACCCACAACCAGATCGCCAATGGAAATAAGAGGTGCAAAACGTTGGGGAGACCAGCTGCCTGGGTCCAGCTAGTTTCACAAAGTGTATTCTTCTAAACCAAAATCTGGAATCAGAGGGTATACTGAAACCTTGAAGGTGCTAGCCTTGGCAAGACGAGGGTGACTGAGTTGTCAGCACGCTGATGGGGCACACAGAAAGAAAGAGAGCAAGCCCAGAGATGGAGATGAGGGAAACTTACAAATTCTTGCTAGGAAAGATTCAGGTGCAGAGAAGGGGAAATATGCATCTAGGACTCTCTTGTTTTAACCCTTTATTCTGTGTGTGCTATATAACTGAGAGAATGAATAAATAATGCTTTGTTTTGAAGAAGCTGTTTCTGAATCACTTTAATCAGCTCACTGGTGCCCAGAGGAAAAGGGCTGACAGGTGTCAAATCTAGTTAGGCCTGTTTGATTAACAATTGGTAAACAGGGGGGCTGCAGACCAGAGATCCAGCTTAAGAGTAGTAGGACTACATTACCCCACCTAGAGTGAGGGGTGGGGAAGCCAGGCCTGTCACTTGAGAGGTGCACTCGAGAGCAACTGAACGGGATCTAAAGTGCAGCTCATGCAGTAACCATGACAGAGGGATTAAAAATCACCATTTCCCATCCTTCATTCAGTGCACAAGGAATGAATCAGGACTGTGTAGCTAGAGACTGTGATCTGTATGACTCCTGCCTCATTTGCTCTAGAAGTTGAAAATTGGGCAAAGAATCAGACAGAACTGCAGGAGGGTCAGGGAGGCTGTGACAGGTCTCAGGATACCCAGGACTGTGAGTCACTTTGTTACCCCCTGCCTCCAGAATCAGGGAGACTTGTTTGTGCTTAGCTGGGAGTCAGCTCCCAAGACCACCTGCCTATTGGTCATCCACACCCTCTCATCTGGGTTATGGTAGCCCTTACTTTGTTTTCCAAGTTAACAGTCCCCAAAACCCTTTGAAGTTATAGTGCTCAGTCCCTTATCCACTGAACACTCACAAAAACACCAGCAGTCTGCAGTCCCCAAGGAAACAGTGTACACATCAGTTTGTATGATTCAACTCAGGATCAGCACCTTGCTTAATATCACAGATTTAGATATATTTATAGTGAAATGAAGGGTAAGTTTATTACCAAAGATTCAAGAGACAGCGAGCAAGGATAACGGAAACAAAGGTTACATATAAAACAAAATTATTATATGCTTTCTAGAGACAAAAAACTTAACAGGATAGCCTCCTGTCTAAAGAAGTCTTATCTCACCCAAGGACTCCTACAGCATTTTCAACCAAAGCTGGTTATGATCCTGTTTTCATAAATGTAAAGACACTGCCCGTTTATTTCCTAGGTGCAGAACAACAGGATGTCTTCTTTGTTCCCCCAAATATAGGCCAGAAAATCTTTGAAAAGTATCCAAGAGAAGGTTATATTCCCTTGCTTGTTAGTTCCTTTCTGCAATTCTTATAATCCTTCATCTGCATTCACCTTAGAAGGGTGATGGGAGACCTATTGTGTTATCTTACAATGCTTAATTTACATCTCGACAGAGAGACACGTGAATAAACATCCCTTGTCTGACAGAAAATGTTTGTCAAACTCTGCCTTGAAACAGACTTTAAACACATTTTCAGTATACATACCCATAACTCCTTACACGTACATACATTTCACAACTATTTTAATGACCAGTGTGATTCTGGCTTTCATTTAAGACCTCACATGACATTCTTTGGTGAACCAGAAATATGTAACAGAATCAAGATATTTCTGTTACCCCCTTGCCAGGTGGTGTTAAGAGGTTCTTGGGTCACAGTAGTCTTCCTGTAGGATGTGGACAAAGACACTTGAATGCAAACTTTGGAAGATAGGATTACACAATTAATGGCTCATTAGTTGATACCCAGATAGAGAGAACTGGGCCTGATTTTTAGAAGTGTTTAGGAATTACAACTTGTAACTAAAGTCAGTGAAAGCTGTGAATGGCTCAGTACCTATGGCAGTCAGGCACTGCGATTTGGAGAAGTGAGCATGGGGTTGAGAGTCAGGAGGTCTTGAGTTTTAATTATGCTTCTGCCACGGATCCCTTACCTCCTCTCTACTAAGACGAAAATCCCACTGAAGTCAATATGAGTTTTGCCCACGTGAAGACAGGAAGAAATTTTAGTAAAACATTTAACCGTGAGGGAGAAATGGGTAGAATTTCTATTTAAATTAAACAAGTCTTGTAATTCTTTGGTGCACATTTTAGGAAACATGACAACTTTTCCTTCAAGAGGGTAGAGAAACTGGAACAAAGAGAAAAAAAATCTCCAAATTAGCTAAAAATACATATTTCCTCCTCCCAACTCTTCACACCTTTTTCTAAGTCTTTAAAAATGTAGCTCTTGAAATGACAAAAAAAAAAAAAAATAAAGATTTTTTTCCCTCTTGTCAATCTAGACAAGTCACACAATGACTAGTTGCTTATTTCTTGTCTGGAGATATCAAATTCAAATAGTTCTCTACTGCTGAGAACTTCATTCCTGTTTCCCAAAGAAAGGTGTGTAGAAGAGCAGACAATATAGGGATTGTGTCATAACTATTCCATCTTCAGCCTTTCAAACAGTATATCTGCTCTTGAAGTCCACCATGGTAGACTAACTGGAAACAGGAAATAAACCTAAGGGAACACCCAAAACCTCCCTTTTAATAAACAGAAGAAAAGAGTCCTTTTGAATTCTGTTTTCATTTTTACATAGTTCATTGGATACATTTACCAGGTTAGTAGGAGGAAATGAAAACATCTAGTGATCTTTATTGGTGGGTCTAGCAAAAGAAAAATCAAAGGGCCTGATCCTGAGGGGATCTGACTCCTTGCAACTCCTATTGACATCAACGCTCAGTACAAAAGAGGAGTCCCTAAATGCCTGATAGTATTTCAAAATGATTTCCACAAAAGAATAAAGCACAAAGAAATCACTGCACAGATGAAGCCCTTTAAGTCTGTATCCAGCTCTAAAACAATTCAATATTCTCTACATCTAGCTTGTTGTCAAGGAGACTTGTGGTAATCATAGTAATTCTCTTTTCAAAGCTAAGCTATCATTTATATTGTCCAGAAACAGTGCATTGTAATTAAAAACCATTTTCCCCATAGAGTGCATTAGATGTTATAAAGAGTACACTTGACCTCCTTTTTTAAGATGAGTGCATGCCCTAAAGAAATGCAGGACAGGCTTTTGAAGTACAAGATGTGTATTTAATCACAGTGATTAAACTTGCGTTATAAGAAGTCTTATGTACAGACAAATTAAAGCTCTACACAGCTAATGATATTATTACAAGAATAAAACTAGACATTTACATAAAGTCTATAGGTATTTACATTTAAATATTTTAAATGGTGTAAATGCATAGATAAAAATAATAGAAATTCAAAAATAATCTGTCTTTTTAGGTTCTTATAGTGGCATCCATCAACATGATATCAGAGCACCTATTAAGTTAACCAGCCTATTCCCCCAGCCATTATAAGATTATTTGCTGCAATATATTTTCTAGTTCTTGTACTGTTCAGTTTGAAATGATCATTCTAAACAATGGGACGCCCACCACTTCTCCAGGAGGTTATTCCAGCTTAACCAGATAGAACCATTAGAAACATTTTTCCTATAAAGTCAGCATACATTTTTCTAATCTTTATTTTATCCCATTAGTCTTAGTGATAGCTTTACACTTCCGTAAACAATTCTTCTCCTTTCTTGGTGTTTACATACTTCAAATTTTTGTACACAGTTATGACTGACACACACCTCCTGCTTAAATTCTCCAGATTGGCTATACATAATTTGGCCTTTTAATCTTTCTTCACAGATCAATCCCTCCAGCCTCTTCATAATTTTAGCTTCCTCCATCCACCCAAGAATGAATTCTCTCTAATTTATCAGCTTTTTGAAGGCATGGAACTGTATGGAACCGAATGCAGTACTTTACTGAACATGTGGTCTCACTAGTCTCTGCCATTCAACATCCTATTGGTTTATTTTACTGATGCACATAATTTGCTTTCTGCTGTCATCATCTGGAGCACAATTTAAAGTACTATAAGCAATGAATTTCTTGACACTGCAAATGGCATTCAGATTTATCAATGTATTTTTTTCCTTGTACTCTCCTGTTCCCTTGGTACACTGCAAATTCCCACTAACTTCAGGAGGAGTTTGGGATGAACATGGAATATGGGATCCGACCCTTCTGGATCTTGACTTCAGCCAAAGTGATAAAAATACTTACAAGTTAGAAGCTTCAGAGTGGCCCAAGCAGGAGAAAGTGTCATTGCTGGATGAGTAACAATAGTACACAGACACATATAGCACCACTTAATTTCGCTGATTCACTAAGATTTTGGTAAAAGCCTATACAAACCCAGAAAGATCAGGTTTTATAGTTCTTCAGAAAAGAAACTTGCTGCTTTCTTTGATGGATAAGGAATGGCAAGAATCACTGGTTCAAGTAGGAATCAATCCTGTGATCTGCTGAAATTCCTCAACTCCCAAGGAATCGTTTTTTCTTCAACTTCCATGAAGGAACTGAGGACTTTACAGGATTTACATTAATGTCATACATACTGCAACAGATCTTTTTGAACTACGGTTTAAATGGCATTACAGAACTTTTATCCCACCAAATATATTCAGTCTATATTACATTTAATACTAACAGTATGACCTCTTCCCAGAAATATACTCATAATAGATTGTATTATATACATGTGGTTTGAGATGGGTCTTATGTACATGTTATTTATTCTTGATAAAATTAACACACCTCCACTTTTATGGGCCTGGTTCGCTACTCATTTACCCCAGTATAACTTTACTGAAGTAAACTGAATTACACCAGTGTAAAACTAGTATAAGATCAGAATCAGGTCCTATGTCAAACCTAACTAGGCCAATAGTCTCAAACTACAGGTTAAAAATTATTTTGGCTGCTTGGAAAGATTATTATTTCCCTCCTTGCTCTTTCATCTTGCCTTGATTTATTACTGCAAAGCTTCAGTTATGAAAAATAGACCAGACATCTAAAGATAATTTAACAACTCTTTTGAAAATATGGACAAAATTTATGCATGTGCGGCCAAAAAGGCTTTTAAATTTAGAATGGAGTTTGAAGATCTAACCCCTGAGTGCTCAGTTTCTTGCATGATTTGTGTACCCGGTTTCATACGTGTATTACCTTAGAGTCTGCATACATATAGTATTTTGTTTGCAAATAGCTTCATTTTCTTGACTTTATTGCCTTTCAGTCATCCCAGCCATTGTCTGTAATTGTTTACAGTTCATATCATAATACCATGGATGTTAATGAAGCACATTCTATGTGATTTTAGGTACCCTTATATTCTAAGTAGCATTACACATGGTATTGAGCAATACTAGATAATTATAACTCCTGGTGCAATAATTTAGTTATAAAAGGGCAAGCAATGACAAGACAACTTTGTTAAGTTCTTCTGGCCTTCATTTACATACTGGAACTAAAATTCAGGGTAACCTATGAAAGAATATGGCAGAAAATAATTTTAAAAATTATCAATGATATCCTTTTTTTCTTCTCCTCCCTTAAAAATTTACCCTATTTTGATCACTCAAACTTCTTTTTATAAACTACAGTGTTGACAAAGTTATATTGACATTTCAGCTATAGACAGACCTCCAAGATGTGTCATGAGGAGTTACTCCACTCCACCATCTCAATATTGCAGATTGACTGTTGTATAATTTCAGTCATGACAGAGGCATATTTTAAATTTACTTTCCAAGTTATTTCTCATTGTTGGTTAGCAAAGTTAACAAAGGATGAAAACTGCTGTAATCTCTGTCAACATGTGAGAGCCTGTGAGAAGTTCAGTACTGTAAGTGTCCTGTAAAATGTATGTCAACTTTAAAATCCCTACCGAAGCTTAACCACATATAGCAGAATTAACTCTGAATCAATTCTACTTGATTTGTTGGTATCCTGTTGGGGTTGTCAGGTACTGCACTTGCTTAGATCAACTGTCTCAGCATACAAATCCATATAATTTCAGTCAAGAAGTGTTCTTGGAACTGTGCTGAGGTTTTTAAGTACATGGAGACAGTTTTGCTTCTCTTTATCCACTGATTTATTCTTATGGCTTTGGATGTCATCAGTACCCCTTGCTGGATTTATGTTCTTGTGAATCATTTCAGCCCACCCATCATTCTCCCTTAAAGTTAGCACACAGATAAATACCCACTGCCAGCTAGAGAAAAGTCATATTTCATAGATGTGACATCCAAATACTTCTGCTAAATTCTTCATGGCACACCAACAAATGCATTATAGTATTATAGTCAAACTCCTTAACAACCTTTCAATTTAAAAGTCAATAAATTAGACAAGGATATTTGTCATCTTGCTCTCTTTTAGCTATTCTGGTGAACAGTGAGAGACTCAACATAAAACCTAAACTATGAAATACTTTGCAAAAGGAAATCAGAATGAGCCCAAATTTAAGAGTACAAGGAAAAATGCAAAACTCATCTTTTTACAATGGCTCCAACAACAAGAAGGCAAAGGAGACAGCACTTCTCATGGAAGTAAAAAACACATTAAGTACACTGTGTAAACTGATGAAATGTCTCTTCAGAAATAAAATATAGATACACTCAGCAAGGGTTTTCCCTGAGGGATTAGTTACCCAGACCTCTAATCAAGTTAAAATAGTGAGGGGAAAAACAAAAAACAAACACACACTCCAAAGACTATCAGCCGTCTATTCAGTGCAGTCCTTTGACCCTGCATGAGCAAGTCTTCCATCCTTTCTGCCTTTCAAGCAGCTTATCTGAGCATCTGTGCAAAGGGAAGGGAAATCTGAACAGATATTAACACTACGTTCAGTAAGGACCAGTTGTTGCCCCTGTCCTCTATCACACCTCCACTAAAACCAGAGGCTGAGCTAGGTGTAAACAACAAAGTCCTTTCTTTTGGGTGCATTTCTGAATGTGTAGCTGTTGCCTAGATACTCCAATGACTGACACCTTATAACTGTTTTTATAACAGATAACACGCTAGATAATCAGAGCAATGAAGCATGTGCACTAGCATGAAAAGTGAACTATCACGTCTATGAGATCACCAGGAAGATATCTGAATTTAACAGTCACCACAAAAAAAATGACTAGTTACAATGAATAACGAGCAAATGAAGTGAAAATATCTTTATTTAAGACTGACTCACCTTTCGTGTCATAAACCTGCTACTTAATAATGAGCTGTCCCATAAACTCTCCTGTTGTTTTTACAAATGCAGATATGGATTCCAGAAAATCCAGGTACACTAGTTTCTGAACAAGTCTTATTGATTTTTCTACTCTGCAAAATGTCTCCAAGGTACAAGTCTGTACGCTCGACTAGTTAGAATTTTTTTTTTTTTTTTTTTTTTTTTTTAAATTAAAATGGATGTTTAAATATTTTTACTGGCAGCAGAGATAAGACATACCTGCTGTTTATCCTTTGGAATATTTGGTTTTAAATCTGCGCCTAAGATTATTTGATTGTGTCCCTTTAATTGCAGTGCTCCTTTGTTCAGCCTCCTCTGTATTACTTTTGGTTCTTCTCACTCTTTACAATGTAGCTATTATATCCTTTGCCCCATAAAATGGTACAAACCTCCTTTGTCAACTCCACCTCACTGGTAATCAGCCTTATTTAAAACCTACCTATAAAACTCTTCTTTCTCGCTGTGTAGATCGCCATTAACTGCTACTTCCACCTTCTCTTACTGCCTGTTCGTTCTGGTCAGTCTATTATCTCCTGCATATTCCACTGCTCTACAGAAAGGTCTAATCAGGACAGTCTTTGATTCAAAGACAATCAGACATCTCATTAAAGTGAATAGGCATGCCAAGTACACACCGATCTTTGGTGTTCCACTCTTGCTTTCAGGCACCCCGAAGGGAATGTCCTCACTGCAGAGTTAACTTGGGTGACAGGCGCTCTGCTGTGAGCAGCCACACTGTAAAGCTATACCCAGGTTACGATGTCCTCAGTGGTGTTGAACTAGGACTTCTGGGGACATATCCATGGTTGTTTGTGCTATGATAAACTGAGGGGCTATGTGATTCCTTCCTAGTGAATTGTGGGAACCTTGTCTGACCCTCTGAGCTCATGGGAAATTGTGGGAAGGCACTGGACGACTATCAGCATTCAAGTGATTTAGCCTGCATCCTTACTGCAAAGTGAGCAGGTTACAAGTCTGAATTAAAACCTCACTTGGGCTTTAGCCAATAGCCCCGGATGAGCCAGCTAGCCCAGGTTCAGATCAACACTAAACCCGAGTGAGAGGTTTTTGTATGCGTGGATGGGAGGGGTGTTAGGCTCTTACTTTTGTGTTGCCTCTAAGTTAACTCTGCAGTGAAGACATACCAGCTGTTCCTGTCGCCTGCCTGAAACGTATACTTCTATGGGTGTGGAGAAAGTGACTAAGTGCGTTATTTCCCCTTTCACATAACACAAGAAGCAGGAGTCACCCAAAGAAATTAAAAGGCAGCAGGTTTAAAACAACTGCCAGAAGCTGGGAGTGGATGACATGGGATGGATCACTCAGTGATTGCCTGTTCTATTCATTCCCTCTGAAGCACCTGGCATTAGCCACGGTCAGAAGTCAGGATACTGGGCTAGATAGACCATTGGCCATTCTTATGTTCCATCTGGGAAAACCCTTAATCTAAAGTGACTGGTCCTGGAGTACACAGAATGCAGTGTTCTCAATATTAACCACAGGTAGTTCAGGGCATTTACCCTCTTTTCATCCAATTTGTCTGCAGCCTCAAACAGGCTTCAATGATTTTGAAGCCAGCTCCCCTAGGAGTCTTCATCCAGACAAAATAGAGCATCCATTGCCATTAACTACCATCCATTGCCTTTAATTGATACCATCTATCCATCCATTGCCTTTAACTACCATCTACAGCAAACCCTTATGAAGCCCTTTGAACAAGGTCCTCCATGTTTACATTTCTACGCAGTTTCATTTTGAGTACTCCATTTCATAAGCGCCTATACCATAGCATCAAACAACTCACTATTGTGTAAAGGTAACTAACTATATTGAGTAAGTCATAGCAAATCTGTCCATCTTATTCTTTTGAGGACTGTGAACACACAAAGATGAGAAACAAAAGATGTCTGAGTACTGAAATCAAGTCCAGTGAATAATCTTGGTGAAAAATTTCTGGTGTCTCTGGGCCCATAATCATAATATTTAATGTGATATGAACTGGATTAACCACCCCTGATGAATGGAGGGTATGGAACTAGGGATTGATAAAACATTCCTGCTGAAGTACATCCACAGTCTGACTCCCAGAGACTGAGTTGCCTTGTTCAAGTCATTGAAACTGACGGAGAACTCAAGTTCGACAGTTTCGTCAAAGAGAAAGATTTCTTCTCTTTCCTACCTCATATGATTGAGACCCCCAAGAGCTTAGCCTTATTATACTCCTAGACTTGAAAACTCTTGTACAGAGGAAGGGCTGAATTTTGAATTTCTGCCTGTAGTTTCAGAATTTTCACTAAAGCTCTCTGAAGGGTTAGGGCTCAGAATATAAGCCTTAGACATTTTACACTGGCACTAAGTTTGACTCCATAGTGCATTATGTGGAGCAATCAAGGCAGCAGAGTTACTAACAAAATCCCTAATGATTAGAACCCAGTCGGAAAATGGAAAAAAAAACATGCAAATATCAAATCTATCATTACACATAAAGCTGGTTTAGCTCTCAAGAGGTGGAAAGGTTCCCCTGAAGCACAAGTTGCTTGTTGGGAATCAGGATTCTGAATCACAAACATTAATGCTTAATGCAGCAGCACCAATGTTTCTCTTACCTCTCTACACAGGTATTTAAAATTCAAGCTTGAAAGAAGAAGCCAGCAATTAGTCACCAGTTAGAATAGACATATTTTGCTATAATTTTAAAAAAATTATTGGCATGTCAATGCTAATTACTAACTTTTTTCTATAGGCATATCATTCTAGAGGAAAAGCATATGTTGTGATACCAGACATATAAAATGCATACATGAATTTTACTGTATTAGAAGAAAGGTGCAGCAATGCCCCCTTGTGTTGTAAAGAAAATGGATCATGAACTAACGATAATTCTTTATATTTGTCTTAGTCTTAAATCATCTATTAAGAGTGCTCTGAGCCCCAGATTAATTCATTCTTAAAAACAACACATGAATAGTCTCCCCATTCTCTCTTTCAAACAAAGTTATGAAAAATTTATGTTTATTTATAACAATTTATATGCGACAATCTAAAAATGCTCAGAAATGCTTCATGGTCAACAGGCTCAATACATCTGAAATCAGAAAGCTAATTTCTAGTAACTTGGTCCAACTGTTACTCAACCAATTGCAATTCTTGAGTGAAAATTCCTTGGAGTACCCAGTTCCATTTTGTATTGCTCCTTCATCTCCACTCCTTCGTGTGGAGAGTCTAACTCCACGTTCAGTATGGTTGGTATCGGGCTTTGAGGAAAGATGTTGAGAAACTACACTAAGCATGCTTAAGGAGTGCTCTAAATATGATTATTAGAGATGAACCGAAATTGAAACTCCAGTCCTGAACAACGCTGAACTTTATGAAGTTTAAACCCAGACCAACATTTCTAGAGAGTTCAGATTCAAATGTGAACTCTGCAGCTGGCGCTCAAAATTTATAACATGCTGACTCAAAACACTGGATCCAAACACTCTTGAACTCTGAAAAAGTTATGATCCAGAGATCAGTTCCATCCATAGTTTCCTTATCTAACAGCTGCAACCCTGTGCACTATGTTACACCACCACTTGGGTTTGGCCCATCCACCCTCTTTAGATGGAAACGGAGGGGCGGATGAGCCAAACCTGAGTGACGCTGCGAACCCATGTTACAGGCTGCAATGCCTGAAGCAGGGAGCCGGGTGGGTTCATTCTCCAACTCCAGCCTGAAGACTCAGCTTTCAGTAACCCCATTATACTCAAGTGTAGGTTGATGTAGCAAAAGCTACATCTGAGGAATTTTCCATGACTTCATATTTTGTCCCCGCACCTCTGCTGTGAAAATCTACTAAAAATTTCAGCCTAAACCATGACCAACCATGAACTTGACCATCTTTCTTTCCTGTCTTTTTAGGGCAGAGATTGTGCTTTTCATGTTTGTATAGAATTTAGCACACTGTGCTAGGTGACAAATTATCAAACATAATTAGTAATGCCACCTGTAACTGCAAGGGTTGTTCCTTACTATTTAACACTTATTTTACATTTTGAAAACAAAAAAGCCTTCATTGCTCTGCTCCAGAAAAAAATGTGTCTCGCATTTTAATAAGAAATACCACAACAAAGTTAAAAGTGATTATATTCAAAGGCATATACTAAAGCAGTATGTTAGTGAACTCAGTTAAGACAACAAAGCCTATAATAAGAGAAGAATATGATAGACAGGCACCATTATTTAGCTCCAGCATTTAAATATTACTGTTCAGATACTTATCACTCTGCTTGTCATAGCAGTAGTAAGAAAAATTTTTGGCCCACTCTTATTCAAAGTGAATGGGAAAAATCCAGCCCTGACATAACAAGGTGCAACATCCATTGACTTATCTGTGAGTTCCATCAACTAGCAGCAGAGCCTGAGTTTGGTCCAGTATGTCTTATGCATCTTGCTCTGACCCTGAGTTGAAAAGGCTTCAAGTACTAGACAACACAGACTGTATATACAGTGAAATCTAAGCCAATTTCCTGTTTCCTAGAGTAATAATAGGTTGTAAAGATGAAAGGAAGTAGGATAAAGGAAAAGTGCTACAGCAGAGTGCATTAAGAATCATGGGAAATTATGCTTGTAGTTTCAATGCCTTTCAAATAAATTTGTCAAGCACACAGTGCTAGGATTTATTCTTTTATATTTGTACAGAGTGAATCTTTGGTTTACCAACATCAGACTTATCAAAACCTAGAAGATATTTACATTTTCAATGTTGCCTTTGAGGATCTTCCACAAGGCCCAGAGACTTTGCATTTGAAAACAAAATGTTTCATGTGGATATAGCCTGGGGCTGGAAAATTAACAATCTTCGCCCTTTGGCTAAGGCTAAGTACAGAAAATGTGACAAGAATTTTTGAGGAAGTCTGCGCATGTGGAAAAAAAGAGGGCTTTATGATGGAAGAGGAGTTGCAGTAATGGGTAGATGAACCATTGATAGTTCAATCTGCAAGACATGGCAGAGAAACATCCCCTGCAGCTTCATGTGGATGCTTAGACTCTATAAGCCTCCCTGATTCACACTTTTGCAAACCTGAAAGTTATAATATACAATCCAGAGTAGACCAACGGTTTTCATCAGACATTAACATTTCTACCCCATCTACGTTTTCGGTTAGATTTTAAAAATTAGTAATACTATGTGAATATCACAGGATATAGTCCTCCACCAGACTGGAACTCAATGGGTAAATGAGCCATATATAAAAAAACCAAAAAAAATAAATAAATAAAAACAGAAGACAGACATTCAGATTTATTTCTGAACTAAGACACCCAGCTGGCTCCTTCGATTCAAAACCCATCAGTTTCATGACTGACTCACAGACTCCCCACACATCTCTGGTGTGTCTATACAGCTCATGATGGACACCTTCAATGGTCAGCCTTCCTGTGCTGAATACATTAGGGAGCAGCCCTGAGACCTGAAACCACAATCCTTCATGTGAGGCTTTGACAGCTGTCCTGGGATGTTCTCATACATTGTTCCCTCACCTTCCCGAGGAGCTAAAGCACATCCTTTCAATCTCAAGCCTGGTTCTAGCTAAGTAGAGACACCCTCTTAGTTTGATACCTAGCCCCCAACAGAAATTTTTGTCTCTTACATAAGTTAAAAAGCATTAGTTTATAACTGGCATACTCAGTTTCCACCGCCCAATTTCCCATCACATGACTAGATTCTAAGTCACATCACAGTGAGCATATGGGAAGAAATAGAAAGGAAACCTGAATTATAAGGTTGGTTTAAAAAAAAAATAGACAGGGGTCTTTAAAGATAAAAGAGGCTTTGTCTAAGAGTGACTTTAATTTTATGTTCCACTGACACCTTCACTAACGTTAGATGTCAAAGTCTCTTAAGATACCACAAAAGCAGAAAGATCCTACTGCTTCCATGATTAACTTCCGTAGGTCATTTCTAACACACATTTGTTCAGACCACGTAGCATAATATAAATTAGTAATTTCATCAGTTAATTTCTTATACTACTCACCATTAAAGTCAAAATTCACCAACACTCACCACACTGTTGTACTGGAGATATTGCGGTTATTTCCTATTCTATCTCAGATACCATAATGTGATACTGATTGGTTAATGCTGACTTTATAAATGGGAGGGGAGTAGTGGTTAAAATACTAGAGTAACATCTTCAGTGCTTGTAAAAACAAAACAATAGAATTTTAATAATCTGAAACAATTTACCAGTCCTGGTAAGTGGTGATGGCAATACTCGGTAGTGCCAGCAAAGGTAAAGTTGTTGGTCTAGAGATGATGTCTCTGTCAGGTGTCTTCGCTCTTTCACTTTGCCTCTGAGACAATGGTGGTAACTGCAAATTACACGAGCAACACCTTCTTCCTCTCCAAAGATCTATGCCGAGGGTATTACTAGATGTACTATAAGACTTGCTCAGGCCACATTCTAAGTAATCTTTAGCAATCTGGAAAGAAAGAAAAGTCATTGAAGTTATGCAAATATTCTTACTTTGTGAAAAAATGCATCAAGAAAAAAATTTAATTTAGTAATAAAAATTTAGTATTTTTGAGAGTTGAACTACTCACAAAAATTATTCTTAGCTTCTAGAAAAGTTTAACTACTACCATATTACAAAGTTTTGAAATCATTTGCAAATTCACAGCTGTGAATTTCATAATATTTACAAATTGGAATCAATCCTTCAGTTCTGCAAGCTGAAGTTAAGCAGGAATGATCCTCAGCTGAATAGTCCACATCACATGGCAAACTTTCAACTTTTCCTATGAACAGTCCGTTCAATGTTCATCAAAAATACCACTCCTCTCTCACACACCACAAATTCATGAATTGCCTATTAGCTTCCTTTTCTGTGAATCATCACAGATCATCAGTTTTTGCCCTATTCATACCAAGAGGTGAGGATAGAGACCTCAGAGTTTGTGCTGTGATATAGTCTGAACATCCAAGACCTACTACTTGAGACAAATTCCCATCTGATGTACCTTAAGTGATGTGGACAGCCCTAACGAGAAAGTTTCTGATCAGTCAAAGCAGTTCTGCTCTCAAGCTTCTACTGGTTTTATTCCAAAACATCACCTACTCCTGAAAGCTAGCTCCCATTTCTCCCACAGCCGAGCAGAAGTACTTCTGTGTTAGAGATGAGCTTGAACTTTTACAATTCAGATTCCAAATTTGGAATACTTTGAAAGTTCCAGGGCATTCTGACCTGAGGTTTTGCTTCAGTACATCATAAATGGAATCAGCTGCAAAATGTGGGGTCTGGGTTCAAATTCTGAACCTTTCCAATGATTAGGAGTATTTAGAGCTGTGACTTTGGTTCACATTCATCTCTATTGAGGAAAACAAGTCAGATGATGCTATTCCCCGGTATGCAGAATCTGAAGGTACTTGGGCTGCCCCAGACTCCCTTTTCACCATACCAGTAACTTCCACTAAGATTTTCAATTACCAGTGGTCTATAAGCAAATTCTGTGGTATCTAATTGTTCTGTGAAATCTTCACATCTAACATGAAAGACAATCACATACTCACAGCTGGCTAAAAGCTTGAATGTTTTAATGATCGAATTGCTTTACCGAAGATATGTCAATAGTATCTGCCATCATACACAAGCCCCCATCTCAAAAAGTCTCCAGCTATCTCTTAAACTTAACATCCAGTATCCCATTTTCTGCATGATCAGCTTCTTAAGATTCTATGAAGCAGTGTGCACAATCAATGCTCATACTAACTTTAGCCTCCAGGCACTCTGACTAATACTACTGATCACAGAGTGCTGTTAACATGCCTTTCTTGACTGTTCAATTCTTGCTCTCAGAAAGGTGTTAGTGGGCAATTGCTCTTCCTCCCGGAGTGTCCTTTCATGTTGGGTCCATCTTCTCTCTCCTCTTCTTTAACGTCTAGATGGGGCCGCTGAGATTTAGTGAGGAGGCACTGTGGTGTTTTCCGGGTGCTCTTTGCCTCCCTTGCTTCTCTATGTCTCATGTTATCAAGCATCTAGAGCAGTCAATTGTATTAACCAGTGTCTGGTTCAGACGGGAGTACAGATAACAGAAAACAAGCTGATTCTCAAACTGCCTAAGACTGCAGCAATGTTGAGACAACCTGGAAATATGATACTGATTATATCTGCACCTTCATCTGAAAGTGTAGACTTGCCTTTTGATACTGAAGTTAACAATATAGTTGAATTTCCAACTGTTGTGACTGTGCCTATTCTGATTTTTTAAGCAACATCTTTTTCCCCCCAAATGTTCAACTGCCCAAGAGATTGTGACCATTTGTTTCAAATGTGGACCTCAGTACACTCCTCTGTACAACTGTCACTTTGAGATTAGATGACTGCAATGTGCTTTTCTGAGGGCTTCACCTTAAACCTATCCAGGAAGTGAAACTGGTGCAGAATTTGATAGCCTGTTTGTTAAGTGGTATATCTTTCAAAACCAAGGCAAGGATGGTCATGCCTAGTGGTCAGAGCCAAGAGTTGGAGCTGGAACCAGGAGTCAAGAGCAGGGTTGGAAGAAGGCAAGAATAGGGCTGGGAGCTGGGGTGTACCCAGACCAGGCTGAGGCCAATGAAATCTGTCACCACTATCAGGCAGAGGATCATTCCAAGCCATTAAGTGACATTGAGCGGAATAAGCTGCTGTTTCTCCTGTGAAGCTTATATACCTGCTCTGAGAGTCACCAGATTAGCCTCAAATTTGTAGATTGGCTGGAGTCCAACACAAGAATAATTCATTCCCACATGAGGCTTATTCAGGCTCTAATCCACCTCATAATGTCCACCATGAACATCTTGGTCCCAGGATACAACAGATCCCATCCTGGCCAATTCCTTTAGTAGCATTAATGATGGCTGCCAGATGCAGCTGTTTCTGAAGGACAATACATCACATTTTAAACCTATTACTTAAAAATCCAAGAGGGTTAAATGTCTATTTAAAACTTGTATCACTTGTTTTAGAAAGTGAGATCCCAATATCCGACCTGCCCAGTTATGAGCCCTTCAGAACTTGCACCCAAACTTGAAACTTAAATAGTGCTTCAAATTCGATCTATTGAAAACAGCAAGTTATTCTTAAGAGATAGAGCTGCCAGCATTATGAAGCTTAGACTAAAAGTTTGACAGTTTGTGAAAGAAAAAGACAGGCCTTTTATAAGATGCCAAAGAAACACTTAATATAGTTATACACCAATCTCTCCACCAGCAGTATAAATTAAAAAAAAATAATTCACTAATCTTATCACAGATAATGAGTCTCATTGATGAGTGAAGCAAGACATCCTTACAACAGGCTATCTGGAAGCTTTCTATGGAACTGGAATTGTTAATGCCTTAAGTGATGTCTAGTGCCATGTGAAGGATTCAGATTTTGTTTCAGAATTACCTCGCTAACAGAAAAAGAGCAGCTCTTTTAAAGGTACAGCACTACTCTGGCAGACTCAAATATGACCAACAGCAAAACAATTCTCACTCCTGATATAAACAGATAAAGGAGCTATGCAACTATCCAGAAACTTGTTTCAGTGCATTGCAGCAGAAGCAACAAATTACAAGTACTGAATAGCTGTGATGAAGTCTGACCATGTCTCAGCTACTAGAAGAACAGAAGCTGGGCAGCTAAAATAGGGTAGAACCAACTGTTTCACTGAATAGAAATAGTACGGCAAGAATATAAATTAGTTATCTCTGCAGGCAATGTGGAGTTATATCTGAGCAATCCAGGCATCATCACCCCAGCACTTCTTGAATGTATTGATAAATTAGGAGCCATTTCTGAAAACAAAGTCGAAAACAAGATAAAAATTAAATGCACAATCTCAGTCAATGACACCTGTTTGTTTCAAATCATATTTTAAAAACTAGAAGTTTAAACTTATTTATATTCTCAAACACTTAGGTCAGAGTCTGCCACCTTCACCTTGAGTACTATTTTAATCCACAAGTAGTCCATCTGAACTCAATGGGACTCTTAACAGATTAAGGAAAGGGAATTCACAAGGACAAGGATAGGAGAATTTGTCATTTTATTCCTGCTCATTTATTTGCAGGATAGGATTAAAATACACCTACAACTTGCATTGGACTACAAAGATGAGCTTAGACAGATGGGATCAGATGTTCCTCTCTTTGAAGAAAGTCAACATTAGAAAGATGAACTTCTTAGGATTGTTTTATTGATAGTCATACAGCCTTGCTTTTTGACATTTTTCAATTGTACTTTGGACAAATAAAAACCAACAGGCATGTAGGTCCCGAAGCCTTAAACCCTTACTCACATGAATAGTCCTGAGGCACAGAGTTGGTACAGAGCTCAGTAATCCTGCTTTTCTTACCTGTGCTCTAGCCACTAGACCACATCGAATATTCTCCGCTAAACATTTAGAAATTTTAAAAAACCTGCAGCAATATCAGACCTTCCTCCCCCAGAAAAAAAGGTTTAAATTCCCCAACTTGACATCAAGCCTCAGTTAATTTATCCTGCAAAAGTCACCGCAATAGATACTTACACTTCTAGAATCTTAAAGGTTCATTGTTGGGTGTAAATTTTTAAGAGGGAATTCCCATTACAATGCATTTAGCTCAACGCAACAGAACAAAATGGCCAAGATTTCATTTTTAAATGGGTGGCTAAAGTTAGATTCCCACATTCCTATTGGTACAGTTGCCTAGTTTTGTGCAGTTTAAAGTACAATAATTTAATGAGATCTGCAAATAATTAGTATATAACTATAGCTAGATGAAAATTTTGATGGAAACTGGGCAGGCCCAGGTGGTCTCCTGGGATCCATAGGTCATGAGGGTCCCCAGTTCTCTGGCAGATAAGGTACCCCAGCAGCCCACCAAGCTGGCAAACTGAGCTTCCCCGGTCCCCAACTGGTGGGCTGCCAGGCTCACTGGACTGGTCCGCTCCTCACTTGACTAGTTCACCAAGCTATCCTCTCTCTCCAGCTCGCCACTTTCCCCAGGCTACTTGGTGGCTACCCACCTCGCTGATTCCCTGGACAGCCAGCTCCTGGCCACCCGCCTCCCCGGCTAGCTCCCTCTCCAGGATCCCGGGAAGCCAAGGAGCCCACCCACCAGCCAGCAAACAAAAGAATTCTGCTTTGGTTCTCCGAGAATGGAACTTCGCTGGAAATCCCTTCCCGTGAAAATATTTTTGGTTTTGATTTTTCACCCCCTTGAGGGATGAAAAAGGTTTAAAAAATGTGATTTTTTTTGTGTAAGAAGGGATTTCCATTTTCCGGTCAGCTCTCTATAGAACTCTAAACTTCAGCTTAAAAAGAGATGTGTGGATTTAGCGCTGGTGACAGGTGACACAGATGTGAGACCTGGTAAGCATAAGGAATTCAAACAACTATACTGAAATGTGCCAGTGAGGCATGGACTTTTGGGACAGTAAGTATTCAGTGGGTTTCCTGGGGAATCTCCCAATAGGCAAACAACAGGTAAGGTAAACGTTTAACCCAACCACTGTAGTGCTGGCCCAGAAATGTTTTCAACATCATTTCAAGGATTTCATTAAACCTCTTAACCAGCCTGTTAGTCTGGGCTGGCAGGGAGATGACCAGAAGTGTTGAACTTCACATTTCTCCCAACCTCCTTTTCATGTAGGGCAGACAAAGTTTGACTCTGATCAGTCAAAATTTCATGTGGAAACCTCATCCAGTTAAATATTTCTAACAAGGCATCAGCCCCTACTCTGCCTCAGAGCTACTGCTTCTGGATACCAAGAGGCATAACCAATTGCTACCAGAATATACTTTTTCCTTGTCCAGGTAACTGCTAAGGAACCACACAATGTCCATAGCGACTCTCTGAAAGGATTCCTCTAGGATGGGAAGAGGGCAGCCTTACCCTTGTCTGTGAACTGCAGGAAGCCATGAATAGAGACCCAGTTCTGATAATCCTGGACTTTGACAAACCATTTTACCAAACACCTCTGACACAGGGCTTGGGGCTGTGCTGATGCATATTGCTGAAAAAGGGAAGAGACATCCCACAGTGTATCACAGCAAGAAATTGCTTCCCCAAGCATAAAAGTACATCACAGCTGAAAAAGAATATTTTGCAATATTCTTTTATATATGTTTTTTTCTGCAATGCTTTTGCCCTACGAATAATGAAGTCGGCTTTCTAAAGGTTGGCTGGTAACTGGTGTACATTGTTATAGCCCTGGAGAAAGCGTAAATCACAGGTGCTGAACCCTGGTCAGACTTGCTGGGATATCGCAGTGAGAGGCAAGTCTAAACTCCAGTCTGAAGGGAAAGAGATATGGGTCTCTGTCCCAAGAGAAGTGATGGCTGAGAATCTTAAGCCTTAAATGGGTGCCCTCAAGGAAGACCAGGCAGGGGGTCAAAGGTGCAGTCAATCCTGAAACTGACACATATATGGTGTCAGTGTGTGCAACCTAGGACAGTGGGGAAATGTCAAAGTGCCAAAAAGCAGTGCAACCAGTACTGCAGAAAGGAAAAGAACAGAGAAAAGTCCCTTTTTTGGGAGAAAGGAATAGTGAAAGGCAAATGAGTTAAGAAAAGCTGAAAAAAGTCAGATGGCTGAGATATGCTGAAAAAAGCAGCTCAACACTGAGGAGCTCAAAGGCACAGCTCATTGACCTGCTATATATACGCTGAGGGCCACAAAAGGAATAATGGTCTGGGATATTAGGGAACATCATGCCATTGGCAGAGAGTCCAGCAGGCAAGTGAAATCTTGGAGTTGACTTCCTGGAAGGAAGAGGCTGGCAGATGCATGCTCCATGCTCCACCCAAATCAAATGCACCACTGCAAAAGGGATCCTGGACGGATTGACAGTTAGAGCAAGAGAATCTGTGGCTCGAGAGGGAAAGACTGCATCTGGAAGTCCAGATGCTTGCAGCTCTGGAGCAAGAGAGTACAGACCAGGAGAAGCAGCGTCAGCCAGAGTGAGAAGAAGAATCATCAACTTCATCTCAATATGGAAAAACTGCACTAGCAAAACATAATCTGGTAGGCGGAGCCAGACCCCATGTACCTGTTCTGCTGGATGGCACAGACTCCAAATTACTTCCTCACTTTAAGAAGGGGTGACATGGGTGTGTTTGTACAGGCTTCTGAAATGGGATGTGAAGTGAACCAGGTGGGACAGGAGGACATAATATGGTATCTGGCCTCACCACTGTCAGGGACTAAGGCCTTTTTGATGATCCAGCAAACGGACAGGATCTTATGTCCAATGGGGGCACCCCAACTGTTGCAGAACAGTTGAAAAGACTTTGCCTGTCCCATAAGACTGATGGGTGACTCCTGGTATGTTTACTGTGTGTTTAAATCTGTTTATTGTTTTAATATGTTTTCTCTGTAATGCTTTTACATTAAGAATAAATGTGCTTGCTTAGAAAGTACCATGTGATAACTTGTCACTGCTAGCACTGCATTCATAGTCTTCGGAGAGAAAGCAAAACACAGAACTGACCTTTCGGCACACTGGTCTTAAAATCCCCGGTCAGAAGGGAGAGGGACAAGGGTCCCTTCCCAGAGGCAAGTAATGGCTGGAGATTTGATTGGGCATTCTTGAAGTGAACCACAGAGGGGAGAACACAGGTGCAGCTACCCAAAACTCTGACAAAAGTCATTGGCTTGACAGCACTGGCAAACAAAGCAGACAGAGCCACAGAAGGGCAAACTTCACACACACACACGGCTCAGCCGACAGGCTTCACCTCTGATGTAGAGTGAAGGGGGAGATTCTTCTGTGGGTGGTGCAGGGAGTTCACTCACCAAGACCCACACAATTCTGAGCCTCTTTAATGAATTGCCAATTAGTGCAGAGCTGCAGAGCATGGTAGAGAATTTGTGATGTGGGAACCGGAACAGAGACCTATCAAACTCATCTTATATGGGGGTTACCAAACATCCATCATATAGAAACATTTAATCCAGAGGTAGTCAGTAGGTGGATTGTGGGCCAAATCCAGACCATCAGACACTTCTGACTTCATCATCATCGTCTTTTTTTTTTTTTTTTTTAATTATTATTTTCTCTGGAGTCTGGACCTTGACCATACCTTGACCAAGAAATTTGGACCTTAACAAAAAAAATTGACTACCTCGGACTTTAATCCATAGATTCAAATTGTTGACCTACAGGTGAAAGGTTCTGTACCTCATTAGCGTTGTCCTAACAGCAGCCAGCTCCCCAACAGATACTATCTTAAGAGAAGATCATTTTAATGTGGTTTTTATTTATATATAAACACACACACACACACACACACACACAGAAAATAAACACATTATAATCACCCATCACGATTAGTACTTACTGGGGGAATTGGCTATTTGGAGGACAATGCTAATGAACTATTATATGTAACACACACACACACACACACACACACACACACACACACACACACACACACACACACACAACCACGTTAGAAGAACACTAAAGGTTCATACAACAAGAATGACTGTTGGTGGTATTAAAGTGTGGGAGTGATGCTGAAAATTTAACATTGCTACATACACTCTAAGAGTGTAATAGAAGCACTGTGCTGTGTTAAGACTGAAGCAAGCTGCACAAAGTGCTAGGTTTCACTCTTCCATTGTGCCTTTCTACACATTCTAGATGATTTTCCATTTTTAAAGATCCCAAGCTGTAACAAACAAGGCAATTACTGCTGTGCTTATCATTGCCATCATTACAAATTGATGCATTTCTCCTGAGAATAGGAACTGGAATTTAATTAATAAAGGATTATTGTGGTGATTAGCAAGAGGAGTGGTGGACTGACACATCAGCACATGGGGTGTTAAGAAACCACAGTAATGAGTGCTATAAAAATGCTTATAAATATATAATTACAGCAAATCCACAAAGTGTGGCTCCAGATCAGATCTTTCTCAAAGTCTGCGTTTGGGCTCAGACTCATCTCTCTTACACAGAGCAATGAAGTGGTGTGTGCTTGAATATTCACTGAATTAGAAAAGTTTAAATGATTATTTTTAATCAGTGGACCTTACTCTCCTAGTGTAAACTCAACCTATGTGAAAGGAGAATCAGGCTGAGAGTTCTGTTCTGAAAAAAAAAATACTGGAATGAATAAAGCTTGACTGTTTAAACTTACATCATCTGCTGTAACCGTCATGACACTTCTGCTTTTCTTCATTATAGAGATGAAAAATGCACCTGTTCGTGCCAACCACTCTTGTTCAATCCAATTTCTCCCAAGACAGTAAACCTACAAATAAAAAAGAGGGAAGCCTTTGTATACTTGAGTAATAAGCTATTTTGTTGATTGATAACATTGTTAGCTGTCTTAAGCTAACAGCTTTGCAGCAACTTTGCTAAACTCTTTGCAGCAGAAGTCCAAGCACCATAATTCCAACTGTGTAATTATATAAAAGTGTAACATGCCATTTGCAAAATAATAATTTAATTAGTAATGAGATTTAAAAAAAAAAATCCATGTTCTCAAAGTTTAGGAATACAAGCTGTGTAACAAACTTAGAAATACAGGGCCAAATCACGTGGTTCCTACTTAGTTTTTTTAACAAGTCCTTACTCAGAAGCGTATCACAGAAGGTCCGAGGTTTAAGTAAACTGGTCCTGACAAAAACTAGTATTTTAACTCCTACAGTCACTCCCACAAATATAAAGGCTCTATTCAATGTTATATATGCATGCATCCATCATTTCAACCACTTCGAAACTGTAGCCCTCTCTCGGGTGATATTGCGGCCACTTTGGGCCAGCAACACTACAGAGCAGCATTTAGAAAAAGAAATGAAAAATAACTAACTAGACGGAATTCAGGGGAAGATAGAACATAATAATTTACCCACCTAGGAATTGGGCCAGGGTACCAGCTGTTAAAAACCCTAATCTTTCTTACTATGAACTGAGTGCTCTTGAAAAGGTGCCAGACCAACAGCTCTGAAAAGGAAAACCCTTGTTATTTTCACAGAACAGTTGTAGTTGTAGCTGCAGCACAAGCTTCTGCAGGTTGTCAATACATCTCCACCCTGGCTTGGGAAGACTAGCTCTGGGGTGAGAGGAGAATTGAAGGACAATCACTAACTGGCCTCTCTCTTGAGAGGCTACCAGAAAAGGGGATGAGTAGTACCAGTTGTGGTGGTGATTTTTATGGTGAAGACAGCTCTCTAGAGGAATTTAACCAAGACCAAACATCCCTCAGAGTCCCTGAATGGTTTCAGTTACAACCCAAACCTCTCAACTTTAACACCAAGGCTCCAATCCTACACTGAAGTCGGGGAGAGTTTAGACGTACAAAGAATGTTATATCAAGCTGTAACTGTGTGCCAGGAGGCATCAAAATCATGCACATATCAATTAGGATTAAACCACTGAGGATTACGATGTTGGGACAGCCTTCCCGGGCTGTTTCAAAATGCAACATACTACTTCAAAATTCAGATTCCTCCCTGATTCAAAGTCAGATATAGAAATTCTGACAATGTAATACAACTGTGCTCACAGGAAGTGCCATTTAGATTACACCATCTCCACATTATGTACAAAAATCGCTTTTAAAAAATCCAGCTCATTCTAAGGAAAAGGGTTTGGGTTAACAAGCAAGAAGTGTTTGATGAGAGAGATTTAGAAAGCTATCCTTTCATGCTACAAGGACTGGATGCTCACTCAGCTGCTGCTCGTTGTATGAGAAAAGCATTGCAGCATACCCTTCTCCCCTTAGAGTAGATCACCTTGCAAAGAACATTAACATATGGTACCCGCAATGTAGCTGATCTAATACCAGTCCCAGCTGTGACACAAGCACTTCGTGCTTCCAGTTGCTTTAATTCCCATAGGGCTTCATACAACTCACTCACACACACACACACACACACACACACACACACACACACACACACACACACACACACACACTCACACTCACACACCCCCTTTTCATCATCGGCCAAAGCATTCAGAGCCCTCAGCTCCATGCCAGACATCCTCATCTGTAAGAGCACAAGCTCCATCACACAGCACTGCAAGGTACTAGTTCTATATTCTTTGCAGTAGCAGCAGCACAGGGGAAGAGGAAAATAATCTTTTTAAAAGGCACCTAAGAGCTGGGGGAATAGGGAGGAAGGCAGAGGTACTGCAGAGGCACAGGGTTTGACCATCCTTGGGCAGATGGCAACAAGGTACCTGCCGAGCAAAAGCAAATGAGGATGAGGTAGGGGTTAAAGCTGTGGAATGAGTGTTGACAAAACGGCAAAGATTAGAGCATTCTGACAATTGCAGCACAGTTGGGAGAAAATGCCACAACTGAGATGGGCAAGGTTTAAATGAGTAGCCTAGAGATGAAAGGCTCTTATCCCATTAACAATCTAAAAACATCCAATAAAATAGTGAGTCAAATACAGTGATGTTTTGGCACAAGAAGATGTAATTTAAACCAAGCTGTCTGCAACACAAGGGCCATTCACCTCCATGGAGAGCAGACAGTTTTTCTGTTACTGGGATTTCTACTGGGAACACAGCTTTAATGTCCATTCAAACCCCATATAAGATGTTCTCGTGTGTCAGTCTACAAAACAACTAAACCAGCAGACTCTCCACCTACACTAGTCATGCATTCTTTCTAACCAGCACTCCAGTTTTGGTCCTGTACCCATCCTTTATGCCCATTCCTGCAACTAAGGTTCTGGCATCACAATCTGGTCCTCTAGCAAAAACTCCGATACCAGTGACCTCACCTAGGATTATGCAAAAAATTAGCGTGCACACAATTAGGGAATTTGTTCCAATGACTTTTCTACAGAAAAATGCAAGAGGGAAGAACAATTTTATTCTGATGCATGCATCTCCAAGCAATGCCAAGGGAAACACTGAACATTTCTGTCAGAGTTAATTGCCTCTACAAATATAGATTTAATGAGTATTTTAGTAAAATGAGCCATAGCCTTCTCAGCCTGCATGAAAGCTTTCACAAGAGAGAGAATTTGGTATTCCGGTAAGGAAAAAAAAAAAAAGGAACATCTCCACAAATTATCTATCTAGGTTCCTTTTTGGCTCCCCATCATTCTAGTAGCTAAGAGATTAGGCTTCTATTCTGAAGAAAAATAGAAACATCTCTGTGCAGATTTATTTATTTATTTTGTTTCCCCACGTATTTGGATGGAAAATGATATACAAATAAATTTCTGTGCTATATAGATCCCTGAATTCCATTACAAACCATGTTACATTACAATAAAAAAGCTCAAGTGACTCATTTAGCTTCCTTTAAAAAGCACCCCCCATACACCTTATCCAACTCTTCCGTACACAACTGACAAGTAGTAAAACAACGGCTGAACCATCTGCTCTCGACCTCTCCCTGTCTTTCCCATGGAAATTAAATCGTGGAGAGGGTCGCTGACGGAGTACCACAGCATGATGTGATTTAAAAGAAAGATCAGTATAAGCTAGTACTATGTCCCATTTTAAATCACATTATGCCCCACAGGCAAGAGCCACAGCAAGTGTCTCATTCCTCAAGGTGACAAAGGCAGGGTATGTCTTACAAAGCTCTCCATCACACATCCATTTCCAGCTAGCAGCAGGCATTGCAGTCAAAAAAAGACTAACCCCCTCTCAGCTGCAGGGCTAGTGCCACAATAGAGGTGCTGATAAAATGAGAAGTGACTGAAATGTCAGCAAGGGGAGGGAGAGGAATCAGCGAAAAATGAAGAAAGGAGTGGGTGAAAAAAACCTCCAGCAGACCGTGCAATTGATGGAATCCCTCCTACCTAATCAAAGCCAAAACATGTCACATTTTTATTAGAATTTCTTTGTAAAACAAGATGGTTAGCATGACGCTTCCTATACAAATAATCAAATCACAAAAAAAAAAAAAAAAAAACCCACCCCAAAACCCTTCACTTATAATTGAGAATCCCTTATAGAGGCCGAGAGAGTCAGCCAGACATCACTGCAACAGTATGAAAAAGGCTTGTAGCTGAAATGTTAGCAGATACCACCTCTTTCATCTGCTAAAGGGAAATCTCAAAAACAAATGTTCGCTTTTTAAAAATCATATTTCTGTGAGGATTTTTATTCTCTTCTGTATGGCTATTTCCTTTGGAAGGATCCTAGCCATCTTGTTCGTTGGACAATTAATAAGCTGGCTGCTAATTCAATTTAGATAGTTTTTTGAAGTTCCCTTACATTTAATTTTTTTCCCAATTTGATTTGGAATCTGTCTTGCCATATCATTTGTATATATTTGAAAAAAAATAATTCTTATGTATAAAAAAAAAGAGTGAAAGTTGCAGACATCACTAAAGACAAAGTAATAAGACAAAGGTTCTGGTGAGGTTTTGAATCATAGAAGCATAGGCCAGGAAGGGACCCCAATAGGTCATCTAGTCTAGTCCCCAGCACACAAGGCAGGACTGAGTAATAAGTAGACCATTCCTGATAGGTGTTTGTCTAACCTGTTATTAAAATCCTCCAATGACAACCTCCTTAGGCAATTTGTTCCAGGGCTTACCTACCCTGACAGTTATTTAAGCCCATTGCTTCTTGTCCTAACCTCAGATGTTAAGGAGAACAATTTATCACCTTCCTCCTTGGTACAACTTTTTAAGTACTTGAAAACTGGTAACATGTCCCCCCTTAGTCTTCTCTTCTCCAAACTAAACAAACCCAGTGTTTTCAATCCTTCCTCACATGTCATATTTTCTAGAACTTTAATCATTTTTGTTGCTCTTCTCTGAACTTTCGCTAATTTGTCCACATCTTTCCTGAAATGTGGTGCCCAGGACTGGACAAATATTCCAGTTGAGGGCTTATTAGTGTGGAGTAGAATGGAAGAATTACTTCTCGTGTCTTGCCTACCACTCTCCTGCTGATAAATCCCAGAATGACATTCGGTTTTTTTGCAACAGAATTGCATTGTTGACTCATATTTAGCTTGTGATCCACCGTAACCTCCAGATCCCTTTCCGCAATTCTTCTTCCTAGGCAGTCAGTTCCCATTTTGTATGTGGGCAACTGATTGTTTCTTCCTAATTGGAGTACTTTGCATGTCTCCTTATTTAATTTCATCCCATTTACTTCAGACCATTTCTTCAGTTTGTCCAGATAATTTTGAATTTTAATCCTATCCTCCAAAGCACTTGCAACCCTTCCCAACTTGGTATCATCTGCAAACTATAAGCATATTCTCTATGCTATTATCTAAATCATCATTGATGAAGATATTGAACAGAACCAAACCCAAGACCGATCCCTGCAGAACCCCACTCGACATGTCCTTCCAGCTTGACTGAACCACTGATAACTACTCTGTGACAACCGTTTTCCAACTTGTTATGCATCCAATTTATAAGCTAAATTTCTCTAGTTTATGAGAAGGTCATGCGAGACGGTAACAAAAGCCTTATTAAAGTCAAGATATGTCACATCTATAGCCTCCCTCCATCCAACAAGGCTTTTTACCCTGTCAAAGAAAGCTATTAGGTTGGTTTGGTGTGATATATTGACAAATCCATGTTGACTGTTACTTATCACCTTATTATCTTCTAGGTGTTTGTAAATTGATTACTTGATTATCTGCTACATTATCTTTCTGTGTACTGAAGTTAAATTGACTGGTCTGTAATTCCCTGGGTTGTCCTTATTCCTGGGGAATTAAGGACAGACATAACCAAAATTTCAGCTGGGAAAATGCATATCTGTGGGAAAATAATCAGAAACACAGATATTCAATAACTGGGAGATAAACCTGGAAAGCAGTAATACTGAAAGAGATCCAAAGTGATAGCAGATAGAAAGTGAGATGTGACTTTGCAGTGTAATATGGGAGCGGAGATGACAAATCCCTTTCTGGGTTTCAGACCTAGAGACACCAAGCCCTACACCAAGGAGATGAGTCTCTCTCTCAATATACCTCTTGTGCAAGTACACCTGTATATTCAGTTCTGGGAACATCATTACCATAAATGTGCTAGACTAACTGATGAGAGTGCAGTAAAAATGAATATTAAAGGGACAGATGGACTGACTTATTAGGAAAGATTAAAATAATAATGGATATAGCTATAGCTTTTCTAAAAGATAACTAAAATGAAGACACATTAAGAGTCTATGAAAATTCATGGTGGTAAACATGAAGACGAAAGAAGAACTATCTTTTGTGGTAAAAGGAGCATAGCTAGAAAGAACAGCAAGCCTTTTGTTTGTTTTTAAGGAACAATTAGGATAAATATTAGGGGGGGAAAAAAAAAAAAAAAAAAAAAAACTTACTTGATAGACAGATCTATAGGACCAAGAAAGAGTCTCTTAAGAAACCCTGATTTCCATAGACCTTTAAAACTAGAGTGGACAAAGCACTAGAAAACATACTGTTGTAGGGAGGAGTCCCACTCCACTAGCAGATCACTTTTGTGATCCTCTAAGAATACTATTCCATCTAAACCAACTTTCCTGCTAATTCTTTATCAATTTTTCAACATGAAGTATATTATATCCAGACTGCAAATGCATATAATACTCTTAGAGCCTACATCTGATGTGGAGTTTAAGATGAATACATTAAAATCTGGATATAAATCTGGATCATTATGTTCCAGTGCTTTCACACTAATTATCCAAACACCTGGGCTTCATAACTGCTTTAAAACAAGACGCTTACCTTAATTTCTGACAACTTAATCACACCTTATCTTAATTTTTAATCAGATGACATCCACCAGCAAACCAAAAAGATATGACCTGTACCAATTTGCTAATTAAACTTGAATGTATTCCTGTAGGTTGGTGAATAATTTTGCTCTTCCATTTTCTGAAGAAAGGAATTTACCCCAGTGGACTAGTTAATGCTTAGTGAAAAAGAATATCTAAAAGCAATCCTGCCCACATAAACAGGTTTCCAGGTAACAGTCTAAACTAAAGAGAACCATATTATCCCAGAGGTTCTTTTAGCTGCTAACAGGTACTAAGGAGAGTCAGTAAGCAATGTGTTAAAACTATCTATAAGTAATACAAAATATATTTATGGCAGTCACCTTACCTAGATCATAAGATTTAATTAGTACCTAAAGTGAAAGGTCCTTGCAGAAGCCAGGATGAAGCCCTGTGTACGTCTTTGGCACTAATTTATAATGTTTGTTCACACACAAAATATAATAATTAGAAAAGGGAAAAAAAATCAAATAATAAATCTTCCAACTCCCCACTTCAATTTATCCAACATTCGTGTTCTGCAGTTTATCCGTTCTAGCTATTACTATTGCAATAATCACACATACAATTTTAAATGAAATTTTAAGGCTACAGCACTACAGGTGGGTTGGTCTCCTTTGGGTAATGAGAGATTGATACTTTCAAGTGTGTCTCATTGATTCAAGCGGTTTGTGGTGTTTGACTCATTGTCAGCTGATTTTCTTGTACAGTAGCCTATGTAAAACAATGTTGTCGTCAGTCCTACTGCTAGCGGACTGGCATCCATATCCTCAGCACATATAACAACTTGCCCCTTTTTTGTTTAGCTTGGTCTGTAATAATTTATGAAGGCTGTATATTGATCAGGATATTGTGTTGGTTGCTGTATGCATACATTGTGCTTATTCACAATCAGGTTTGTCAGGAGGCACACCGAGGAAAAGCAGGGTGAACACATGAAGGATGCAAGGAGATCATAGGACTTTTAAAGACACAGAGATTGTCTCAAGAATTCAGATGGCTAAGAGGTGAAACTGCCCTTAGATCTTAAGATAGCCCTACCAGGGTCTCTGTAACTGGGCTGGCCACCTCCCAAGCACTCCTTTGTGGCCTGAGGTTGCTCTGCAAGTGCCCTGCCTCAGTTCTCCCCCCCCCCACCACCCCAGTGGGCTCCTCAATAACTCACAAAAGGCTTCTCTTTTCAATAATACCCCTCCTTAGAGTCCAGTTTTATTGGCATAAGGATTCAAAATAAACACAAGGAAGTCTTCTCCCCAGCCTTCACCTGGACACTGCCCCTCCTCCCTGAGGTACTGTCTCAAAATTCCCCTGCTGCCTCCGGGCCTTCCCTGCTTTACCAGGCGACTCCCATTCCTTCCTAGCTGGAACAATTCCACCAGTCTCCAGGTCTCCCCTACAGGAGCCTCAGTCGCTCACTCTCTACAGTTCCTCCACAACTTCCTGAGCATCCTCCCCTGCAGCTACCTACTGTTCTTATGGGGACTCACTTATGCCTACTTGGTAACTAGGGTTGGCTGTCCCGCAACCTATAGCCCTTAAAGGAGCAAGCCATCCTGTTAAAGTCCCTATGTGGAAGATGGAAAGACTTTTAGCAAGACAGATGTATGTGGGTCTTTTGTGGTTTTCATGCTGTTCTCCTGTTATGCTGTGTTCCTACTGTTAAGATTAAACAATACTTTATTTTAAGAAAGGTGCTTGGGACACAGTACTCCTTGCTATCACAGCTCCTGAAGGGAAGAACAGCAGGTACCAAATCCAGTCAGGTCTTCTGAGTAATCACAATTGGTACATAGGGGGGTTATAGCCTGAAAACTGCAGGATTCCACCCCAGAGAGGTGAAGGCGGTGCACTCAGAGAGATCACAGAAGGGTAAGAGGTGCAGCTAGCCCAGAACTGTCACAGTATGTTTTACAGATCACCTGGGACCCTGCAACAGATGGCGTTACTGCTGAACTTTGGAACTGTGTCCTGAATCTGTGACTCATGTCCCTCTTTGGCAGCTAATGTTTTACAAGGAAAATGCACTGAGTTGGAAGCCAGGACACTATGAGTTCAAATCGTACCTGCACTGACTGCTTATGTTATCATGTACTTTCCAGGCCTTAGCACTGACTCAGGTCTGGTCTACACTGACAATGGAGGTCGACGTAACGCGGCTTACATCGACAACCTAATGTATGCATCTCCACTGGCATGTCAATTCCACTGACCTAAACTGTGGTAAAAATCGGCTTAATAAAACCACCTCCATGAGTGGTGTAGCGCTGAAGTCAAGCTCTATGGGTCGAACGAGCATCAGTGTAGGCAGAGCGCAACGTAAATCGACGTCATTGGCCTCCAGGAGGTATCCCATAATGCTCTGTTGTGACCACTCTGGACATTCTCACTCTGTTGCACCGTGGCCACGTAAACAGGAAATAGCTCCTCCCCTCAAGCCCCGGGAGATTTTGAATTCCCATTTCCTGTTTTTTCAGCATGGAGAGAGCTTTGTAGCTGAACTGCTCATGGCAACTGCATGCCCCAAACGGACTCCAGTCTGGAGTTGACCTGAGGTCTTGGATCTCATCAGCCTGTGGGACAAAGAGCCAGCAAAAGAAATGTAGATATTTACAGGAGGATATCACGTGGTAGGGTGGAGAAGGGCCACAACAGGGATGCGCAGCAGTGCAGCGTTAAAATTAAAGAGCTAAGGCAGGCATATCAGAAAACTAGGGAGGCAAACAGTCGTTCTGGCTCGTCACCGAAGACGTGCTGCTTTTATGAGGAGCTGTATGCGATTCTCGGCAATGACCTCACCACTGTGCAGCAGTGATACCTCCGAAGAATCCCAGTCCAGGATGAATGAGAAGGACTCTGTGGATGAGGAGGTGGAGGAGAACAGGGGGCAGGAGAGCAGGGTATTCATTTTCCCAGAGAGCCAGGACCTTTTCATTACCCCAAAGCAGCACAGCTAGGCACAGGACAGTGTTACAGATCGAGATACCAGGGAAGGCACATCTGGTGAACGTATATAGCAAATTGCATTTCTGTGGTTATGTCCCCAGTCCAGCTTCTTATTTTTGGGAAAAAAGGAATTTGTGTTTTTGTGGGATGGGCTTCCTGGGGGGTTGGTAAACTTCAGCAGAGGGCTACCGCCTGAACAGACTATTTATGTGCACAGGGATGCTCCAAGAATCCTCTGTGGATATCTCCAGTAAACTTTCATGTAGTAATCTGCAATCCTTTGCAGAAGGTTTCTGGAGAGTGGAGCCTTATTTCTTCCGCCACGGTAGGACACTTTTCCCTGCCACTCTGCTCTTAAATGAGCAGGCATCATTGCGGAACATTGCATAGCAGCATAAGGGCCAGGCCTGTACTCCGATGCATTCAGGAAATCTTCCCTTTCCACCTGCATTACCCTCAGGAGACTGATATCACACATGGTCACCTAGGGAAGATGGCACAAGTTTACAGTACCCGACCGATATAGTCACTGCTTGTTATTCCCCTGCTGTTGATGGTGTCCCTAGGCCCCTACACAGACAATTCCTAGCCATGATATTGTTGGCATGGGCCTTATGGGTCTGGGAACTGGTGCCACCCCTTTTTTTTTTCCCCCTCCAGCGACGCTTCACCCACACCCTCCTCCAATCCCTTTTGATCACCTCTTCCCAAACCAGTCTTTGTGATGGTAAAGGGGAGCCTAATGATCCTTCTCCTTGGTTATATGTGGATTGGGGAATTTAGTGCTATACAGACTTCCCTGTAATGTATGCAAAGGCCCTTACTTATGTCTGGAATGCCATCCCGACCCATGCAATAGGAACAGATTGGTATGCAGGTCTGGCTTTGCCATGTGAATATGAAAAGAAATTCTTTTTACATTGTAACATTTCTTTTACTCCATAGGGTCAGCTAACAATGGCAACTTTGTGCTTTGCTTGCCTTACAGTGGACACTTCGGCTTTCACCCCATCTTCTACTCCCGCAAAGCGCCTTTCCCAGATTAGGAAGCGGGGGGAAAAAAGAACACACACACAAAAAAAAAAACCTCGGAATGACATGTTCAGCAAACTAATGAATGCCTCTGCGGCTGTTGACACAGAACTCAGAGCCCGGAGGACGTCCTTGTCAGAAAAACTAGACATGGAACACAGAAAATCAGCACAGGAGCAGGAGTGTACAATGCAACTGGAGACATTGAGTATTATTAGGGATCAGTCTAACATGCTGAGGCATCTGGTAGAGCTCCAGGAAGAGCAACAGCAGGACAGACTCCCTCTGCACCTCCTCCAAAACGTTCAACCAACCAACAAGCACTCTCTTACCAGCTCCCACCACCAAGTGCTCTAGAAGGAGGTTGAGCAAGGTTCAGTACGTGCTCCAGTCCACGCTGGTGGAAAGGAACAGAAAGAGGTGACAGCCTCTTTAAGAACTGGAAATGTGCATGCTTTGCTGTTTGCACAGTCATACTTTGCTCTGGATGGCCAAGCAGCCTGATGAGAATGTTAAATTATCTTCCTTTTCCCCCACTGAAACAGGTCACAAATAAAACTGTACTGCTTTAAAAAACCTCTCTCTTTATTCTTTGAGAGTTTGGGGACTGTTGGATGGGAAAGAAGGGAAAGGAGCGGATGATGCAAGGGTGGGAGATGGGAAGGGAAGGCACAGCACAGACAGAGACAATGCAGTTCATTCCAAAAATGGGTTTTCAATTCTTCCCTGAGGCACAGCACTCCATGGTTGGCTCTGAGCATAGCACTGGAATCTGGCTGCTCAAAACTAGCGGCCAGCCTATCAGCCTCCACAACCCAACCCTAGGCAAATGTTTCCCCCTTTGTCTCACAGACATTACGGAGCACACAGCAGGCAGAGATAACTATTGGAACTTTTTTTCACTGAGATCTACCCTAGTGGGCAGACTTCGCCAGCGCGCCTTTAAACATCCAAATGTACATTCCACCACCATTCAACACTTGCTGAGCCTATTATTAAAATGCTCCTTCTTGCTGTCCAGGTGCCCAGTGTAGGGCTTCATTAGCCAGGGGAGCAAGAGGTAGGCAGGATCACCCAGGAACACTATCACCAATATTTATTTATTTATTTATTTTAGGAACCTCATTGTGGAACCTCATTAGGTTTAGGAACCTCATTGTGGCAAACCCATCCACTATATCCTATACGTTTACCAAAGTCACTACCCGTCTTAGCAGAAGTCTATTAACAGCCCAGCACACTTGCATCACAGCAGCTCCCATGGTGGAGTTGTCAATTCCGAATTGATTCCCAACTGACTGGACGCAGTCTGGGCTTGGTAGCTTCCACAGAGCAATGGCCATTCGTTTCTCCACTGTCAGAACAGGTCTCAAGCGAGCATTCATGCGCTTCAGGCTGGAGACAGCTCTGCACAACGTTCAAGGAAAGTACCTTTCACATACGAAAGTTCTGCAGCCACTGATCATCATCCCACACTTTCATAATGAAGTGATCCCACCAGTCAGTGCATGTTTCTCGGGACCAGAACCAGCACTCCACCGACTGAATATGGTGCATGACAGCACGCAGCAAACAGGAATTGTTTCACTCTATGGCTTGTAGCAGGGCAGCCTCAGTAACATCGCAATTTTCCACGCTGCGGCTCCTGTCTCAGCCTTGAAACTACTGCAGGATGAGTCGTGAGATGTTTGTGATGTTCACAATCATAGTGCAGAGCTGAGCATGCCTGTCTAGCAACAGTGTGTGCATGGCAGAGACTGAAGGGTTTAGAAAAACAGCACGAAAAAGCGTTTGTCCATTTGTTTGGGACAAGAAGGGAGGAGGAGGGAGCACATTGCATTATGAGAGGATGACAACCTTCCCAAAAGTCTCTGCATCTAGTTGCACTGTGGGATAGCTACCCACAGTGCACTGCTTTGAATGTCGACCCAAGCACAGCTAGTGGAGACACAATACCCTGACGCAATGAGTGTAGTGAGATCACGCTCCTGCAACTTCTAAAATTTGGCAGGTGAAAGTCGATTTAAAATAAGTTGACTTCTCTCCACAGTGTAGACATACCCTTAGGGTACAAAGCCTGCTAGTGACCAATGTGGGGGAGATTTTGCATGTGAAACACCCCAGTGAATCAGGGTAGGGAAGATCACACTTTTGCTGCTCATGTACCAGTTCTGTGGATTAACAGAGGATTTTGGTGATCAGGGCTGTTAATCTGGCTGCTTCCATACCCTTAATTCACTCCCTCCCCAAACTTTAACTGAAAGCAGGGAACAACTGTTTAGAAAAGTACTGCAGAATCTGCAGTACCTAATCATTCCTAATTGCCAACATCCGTAGCCAAGGACCATGTCATGCAGTTAGGGACCAATATTGATCCTAGCACAAACTGCTCATGCTTACTGAGGTTCAAAAAGCAAAAGCAGATTATCAAAGAGGGGGAAAAAACAGAAACCTGAATAGTGAATTAATAGAGAAGCTTTACCAAGGAAAGGATTGGGATGAAAGAGATTATCCGATCACACAGATGTAATTATATCATTTGTCAGATGGGATCACATTCAAACCATCCAATTCTATTAATGATCATCAGACCTCAGATGGTGAACTATATACCAGTATGGGGGTAATTTTCAATATAAAAAGTGAAAATTATGGGTCCATTTCTGCACTCACACACAAAGGTGTGAATCTTATTTAAGGAAATGGGAGTTATACAGGGTAGTAAAGGCAAATATGGTCTTATATTTACATTACATAAGAACAGTCATACTGGGTCAGACAAATCATCCATCTAGCCCAGTATCCTGTCTTCCAACAGTGGCCAATGCCAGTTGCTTCAGAGGGAATGAATAGAACAGGTAATCATCAAGTGATCCATACTGTCAGCCATTCCCAGCCTTTGGCAAACAGCGATCCCTGCGTATCCTGACTCATAGCCATTGATGGGCCTATCCTCCATGAACTTACCTAGTTCTTTTTTGAACCTCGTTATAGTCTTGGCCTTCACAACATCCTCTGGCAAGGAGTTCCACAGATTGACTGTGCACTGTGTAAAGAAATACTTCCTTTTGTTCATTTTAAACCTGCTGCCTATTAATTTCATTTGGTGACCTCTAACTTTTGTGTTATGAGAAGGAGTAAATAACTCTTCCTTATTTACTTTCTCCACACCAGTCATGATTTTATAGAACTCTATCATATATCAAGTCATCTCTTTTCCAAGCTGAATAGTCCCAGTCTTATTAATCTCGTCTGAGATGGAAGCTTTTCCATGCCCCCAATCATTTTAGATGCCCTTTTCTGTATTTTTTCCAATTCCAATATTTTTTTTTTGAAATGGGGCAACCAGATCTGCATGCAGTATTCAAGATGGGGGTGTATCATGGATTTATAAAAAGGCAATATGATATTTTCTGTCTTATTATCTATCCCTTTCCTAATGATTCCAACATTCTGTTAGCTTTTTTTGACTGCTGCTGCACACTGAATGGATGTTTTCAAAGAACTATCCACTATGACTCCAAGATGATTTTTTTGAGTGGTAACAGATAACTTAGACCCCATCATTTTATATGTATAGTTGGAATTATGTTTTCCAATGTGCATTACTTTGCATTTATCAACATTGAATTTCATCTGCCATTTTGTTGTCCAGTCACAGTTTTGTGAGATCCCTTTGTAATTCTTCGCAGACTTCTTTAGACTTAACTATCTAGAGTAGTTTTGCATCATCTGCAAATTTTGTCATCTCACTGTTTACCCCTTTTTCCAGCTGATTTATGAATAAGTTGAACAGTACTGTTCCCAGTACAGAGCCCTGGAGGATACCACTATTTACCTCTCTCCGTTCTGAAAACTGACCATTTATTTCTACCCTTTGTTTCCTATCTTTTAACCAGTTACTGATCCAGGAGAGGACCTTCCCTCTTATCCCATGACCATTTACTTTGCTTAAAAGCCTTTGGTGAGGAACATTGTCAAAGGCTTTCTGAAAATCCAAGTACTCTATATCCCCTGGGTCTCCTTTATCCACATGCTTTGACCCTCTCAAAGAACTCTAGTAGGATTGGTGAGGTATGATTTCCCTTTATAAAAACCATGTTGACTCTTCCCCAACAAAATCATATTCAGCTATGTGTCTGATAATTCTGTTCTTTATTATAGTTTCAACCAATTTGCCTGGTACTGAAGTTAGGGTTACCAGCCTGTAATTGCCAGGATTGCCTCTGGAAACATTTTTAAAAATTGGTGTCACATGAGCTATCTTCCAGTCATCTGGTACATAAACTGATTTAAATGATAGGTTACATACCAGAGTTAGTAGTTCTGCAATTTCACATTTGAGTTCCTTCAGAACTCTTGCATGGATACCATCTGGTCCTGGTGAATTATTACTATTTAATTTATCAATTTGTTCCAAAACCTCCTCTAATGACACCTGTCTGGGACAATTCCTCAGATTTGTCACCTAAAGAGAATAGCACAGGTTTGGGAATCTCCCTCACATCCTCAGCTGTGAAGACCAATGCAAAAAATTCATTTAATTTCTTCTCAATAATCTTATCTTCCTTGAGCGCTCCTTTAGCATCTTGATGGTCCAGTGGCCCCACTGGTTGCTTAGCAAACTTCCTGCTTTTGATGTACTAAAAAAATGTTTTCCTGTTACTTTGAGCTAGCTGTCCTTCAAATTCTTTTTTGGCCTTCCTAATTATATTTTTACACTTCACTTACCAGAATTTACGCTCCCATGATCCTATCTATTTTCCTCAATAGGATTTAGCTTCTACTTTTTAAAGGATTCCTTTTTGCCTCTAACTGCTTCTTTTACTTTATTATTTAGCCATGGTGGCATTTTTTGGTCCTCTTACTATGATTTTTAATTTGGGATACATTTAAATTGAGCCTCTATTATGGTGTCTTTAAAAAGTTTCCATGCAGCTTGCAGGGATTTCACTTTTGGCCCTGTACCTTTTAAATTTCTGTTTAACTAACTTCCTCATTTTTGTGTAGTTCCCCTTTCTGAAATTAAATGCTACCGTGTTGGACTGCTTTGGTATTTCCCACCCCCCATAAATTTAACATCCCTGTATGGTCACTATTACCAAGCGGTTTAGCTACATTCACCCCTTGGATCAGATCCTGTGCTTCACTTAGGATTCAATCAAGAATTGCCTCTCCTCTTGTGGGTTTCGGGATTAGCTGCTCCAAGAAGCAGTCATTTAAGGTGTCAAACTTTATCTCTGCATCCCATCCTGAGGTGACATGTATCAAGTCAATTTGTGGATAACAGAAATCCCCCATTATTATTATTATTATTATTATTATTATTGAGTTTTTATTTTTAATAGCCTCTCCAATCTCCCTGAGCATTTTACAATCACTATCACCATCCTGGTCAGGTGGTTGATATTATATCCCCACTGCTATATTCTTGGAATAGCGTGGAATTACTATCCATAGAGATTCTATGGCACTGTTTAGTTCATTTAAAGTATTACTGTGTCCCATTGTTATTTTCATTCCACCAAGTTTCTGTAATGCCTATTGTATCAATACCCTCATTTAATACAAGGCACTCAAGTTCACCCATCTCAGTATTTTGACTTGTATATAAGTTCTTTAAAAATTGTCACTTTTTAGCTGTCTGCCGTTATGTGATGTCATTGAACGGGACTCTTTTTTCATGTGACTGTTTCTCATCAGATCCTACCCATATTTTATCCTCTTCCATCCTCTCCTCCTTACTCGGCTATAGAGAATCTTCATTAATAGATCCTCCCCTAAGGGATGTCTCTGTCCGAACCACATGTAGCCTATAGAACTAACCTGCTTGCTTGCTTTATTATTAGAGATATTTTTCATATGTATATTTTGATATGATTGTGTGATGAAATTAGATTTTATTCAGCTGTAATGCAAGGTACCTTCCAGGCCACATCCTGGATGACAGCTACTGTTCATATATATATGTATTCGACCTTTGGCTTAGATAAATGTAGAACAGGATAAGATATATATATATGGTCATAACCTTTACCCTAGACAGGTCACGTCAACCTTTGGTTTAGATAAGTATCAATATAGAACAGGATAGGATATATATGGTTATAACCTTTACCCTAGACAAGTCAGGAGATATTAAAAGGGGAAGGGGCTGTCCCAGTTCCACCCAAGAGACTTTACAAGAACACCACAAAACCCACAATAAGCTAGAAATAACAAAGGTGAGATAAAAGACCACCTAAAAGAAGGAAGTGGATACGTCAATAATACGTAGGAATCTAGTAGCCAATAGACAACATGTACCCCAAAAGTTTGAAGGTGGAAAGGCCAAGTATGGGCCCGGATGAAGGACCCATATTCTTGAGGGTATAAGTATGATCAAATGCAGCTCATCGGGGCAGTCGACTGTCAGCTATCCTTGTTTGAAGTTTTATTTAGTGTTAAGATTTATTCTTTATTTTATATTCTTAAAGTTGTAATGTTAGTCTTAGTTTATAGCTCTTAGCTTTAAAGCAGCTCTTATTCCACTCAACTCCAACTTGAAGAATTAGACATCTCTTTCACCAAGTCCAGGAAGGGTGTGAGTATACTAGTATAAAGCATATCATAAATATATCTATCAAATAAGTCTTTACTTTTAAGATTGTATTAATCCATTATCAATTTGATTATTCATTTTATTTTCTCTATAGTAATCATTTGTTTATTATTTTTGTTGTTTTAATAAATTTATAAAATTATACAAATCCTGGTTATCACTGAAATTCTTCCTGTGTTGTACCCGGGGTCCTTATAAAACTTACCTGAAGCCTGATTTAGGACACGAACCTTAGGATCCTTTTAATTAAAGAAATTGGCAAACCTATTACCCTATTCAATAAATTAATAACTATAAAATCAGGCTACACTCCCCTGCACCTGTCGGCTCTTCCCCAGCCTTAGTTTAAAAACTGCTCTCTGACCTTTTGAATTTTACATGCCAGCAAACCGGTTCCATTTTGGTTTAGGTGGATCCCATCCTTCCCATATAGGCTCCCCCTTCCTCAAAAGGTTCCCCAGTTCCTAATAAATCTAAACCCCTCCTCCCTACACCATTGTCTTATTCACAGATTGAGACCCTGCAGTTCTGCCTGTCTAACTGGCCCTGCGCATGAAACTGGAAGCATTTCAGAGAAAGTTACCATGGAGGAACCAGACTTCAGTCTCTTACTTAGCAGCCTAAACTTGGCCTCCAGGACCTCTCTCCTATCCTTTCTCTCCTATCCTTCCCTATGTCATTGGTACCTACATGTACCAAGACCACTGGTTCCTCCCCAGCACTACACATAAGTCTGTCTAGATGTCTCGAGAGAGCCGCAACCTTCGCATCTGGCAGGCAAGTCACCGTCACCATGTGGTTCTTCCAGCCATCACAAACCCAGTTATCTAGATTTCTAATGATCGAGTCCCCCGTTACTATTACCTGTCTTTTCCTAATAACTGGAGTTCCCTCCCCCGGAGAGGTACCCTCAGTTCAAGAAGATACCATGACATCATCTGGAAGGAGGATCCCTTCTTTCCAGTTTGATGTTCTCCATCCCTGAGACTTTCATCCTCCTCAACAGTACAGAGGCTGTCATACTGGGGGTGGGATTGTTCTACTGTGTCCTGGTAAGTCTCATCTATGTACCTCTCTGTCTCCCTTAGCTCCTCCAGTTCAGTCACCCTGGTCTCCAAAGCCCATATGCAGTCTCTGAGGGCAAGGAGCTCCTTGCACCGAATGCACACATACACCATGTGCCCATAGAGTTAGAAGTGGCCTTTTTAAACCCTGATTCTCCCTGAGTAGCCCTGCCCCCTGGTTAAGGGTTGACGGGTGCTAAAGGGTTTGGGATCAAAGCCTTATGTAAGAAGCTCTCAGCCTTGCCTAACAGGCTGTTAGAATCAGCACACAGTTGCCAAACAATCAGACCACACGATATACTTCAGTCAAATAGCAAGCACACCACACACACACACACTACACTACAGCCAACAAACTCACCCCAAGGATCACGCAGTCACTCCTCCTTCACCTGGAGAATTCCCTCACAAAAGTTCCCTGTTCACGCTCCCTCTTCACTAGCATTGGCCAAAGATGAATTGTTTAGGTGTCAATTGATATTTATACATGAGTTAGAGTTTCTGTATTTTATCATAAATAAAGTAAAATATAAAGGTGAAAATATTTAGTCCTTTAAAACAAACAGATTGCTTAGAGGGTGATTAAATAAGTGCATGGAAGTCACTGATCACTCACTGCATAGCTTCAGAATATGCAATATTGGTGCTATGTGATCAGCTTATAGACCAGTGGCTTTCAACCTTTCCAGATTACTATACCCCTTTCAGAAGTCTGATTTGTCTTATATACCCCCAAGTTTCACCTCACTTACCTGCTTACAAGATCAGACATAAAAATACAAAAGTGTCACAGCACACTATTACTGAAAATGTCCTTACTTTTTCATTTTTACTATGTAATCATAAAATAAATCAATTGGAATATAAATATTGTACATACATTTCAGTGTATAGTATATAGAGCAGTATAAATAAGTCATTGTCTGTATGAAATTTTAATTTGTACTGACTTTGCTAGTGCTTTTTATGTAGCCCGTTGTAAAACTTGGCAAATATCTAAATGAGTTGATGTACCCCCTGGAAGACCTCCGCGTACCCAAAGGTACACATACCTCTGGTTGAGAGCCACTGTTATAGAAAATGCATATTTGTAGGTTCTATAACACTAAACATATATGCAACAAATAATGCAATAATAGTGTACAAAGGTACACTATACATATGTTTTTGCACAGACCACTACAAAATCTTCATTTCATTACTTTGGCCAAACAGTCTGACATTGTTACAAACAAGACAATGTCTTGTACAGTGGATATATTCAATCATACCTTTCCTCCTCTCACCAACCCCTTGCTCAGCCAAGGAAGACCATAAAATCTTCCTACCATTAATGCTAGTTTTTTCTGGGATCCTGGGATGTACCATGGGATTTTAGCTGTATACCTGTCACTGACTTCCATAGGAGTTCGACCAGTTATAATCCACACAATTCTTTGCAAAGGTAGGGACAAGAATTTCCTACTCCATAAAACTAATCTATTTTGAATGTTCATTTGAGGGGCAGCAAAAACTGATTGCCACTTTCAGTTCCTTTTTTCCCATTCTGATTAACACAAACAACTAAAGTGGTTGTAGATCTAAAGTCAGCTCCATCAAAATCCACCTCTTCTCAACCAAAATGTTAATTCCATTATGACTTTTGCAAAGTTTTCATGGCTGAAAGCACCAGTATAATAAAACTTAAACAAGGATTATATTTTGGTCACCACCAATGAGCGTGGCAGCATTCAAGACAAATATAATGACAGTCCCCACCCCACTGTGTTTATAATCTAAAGAAATAGAAAAGGCAGGCTTGTTCTGGGAGTTGGCTCAATTTTTTTATATTCCTGTAATAAATTTTTGTGGGAATTGCAGGAGTTAATAATACATCACAATTGTCAAACTAGAGTACTGACTGTTCTGATGTATACTTTTTCAAGTTTGCATTACAACTTCTACATTATAATTGGCAGCCTAAGAGTCTATACAACAGAGTTGTTGTTTCAAACAGTCAGGCATTTGTGCAAAGGAATAAATCTGTACACTGTTATCCACAAGTAGATTAATCCAATGCTTCCTTTCAAAAAGGAGCTTTAAATAAACAGCAGGACATTTATTAAGGAAAAAAATGTCAAATCTCAGGGCACAATGCAGAACAGAATTGAGAACTTCAGGGAAATATCTCAGCTCACATTTATTAGTTAAATTATCCTTTGTTAACACACAGCCTTAACTTCCATTAGGAGGGTCCTTACTGTGATTTCATAAAGGTTAACAGGATTGCAAAGACTCATCTTCACTCTGGCAACCTAATTATTAAAACTGAGTATAACAAAGTTAGTCTATTCCAAGAATTCCCGTAACTCTTTGATCTCTAGCAGGGTGTACAATTATGCTGTCACTGGTCTTCATCTGCTTCAATTATGATGAGAAAAAAATCGATACTAATTTGAACATAATATTACATTGCTTTCTGTTGGTAAGCTTAATCTTCTCTGCAGAGCTATAATGAAACACATAAGCATTTTTTTCTTCCAGCATGACCACTAAGAAAATATGGCCATGTTTTACCTAGGAGACTTTCAGGCACAGATAAAAATAACCTGGGTGGAGGAAACACTTGCAAAAAACATCTCCATTTTCTTCACTATGTTAACGATTTTTTTAAAATCTTATATTTGTAAAACAGATCATGTCCTATTATGCTCAAAAGCAAATTGTTTTGTTTTGTTTTTTTAAAAATCAGTTTTGACAAACCCAAGAGATGCAATTTAATAGTGTTACGTACCATTGTGTGCAGGATTTCCAAGGAAATTACTAATGAAAGAGAAGCATACTATTAAAACAGGCAATTTATATCTTTCTTTCTCTGGGTGCAACTAACTGGCATAGGCCTCCCACTCCCCAATGTGGAGCCAAAAAGTGTACAGTCAGTGAACAAAGAATTGTTAACTATTATGTGTTCAAAAAGGAAAAACTATGCGTATTTAAGAATATTTTTAAAAATCAGTGGGATGGGAAATACACTGAGTTCATATCCTGTCTCTCTTTGTTAAAAGTCTCATTGTAGTCCACGTGTGACTATCTTTTGTGAGCATCACAAAAAAAGTAATTGCATAATTCAGCAAGCCTGGGTAGTCTCTGCAGATCACACCATGGACTGAAACAACCGAAGGGTTCTGGGTCAGACAGGGATTAAAGTACATTGGTCAAGCTGTGTGGGGAAGCTTGCTCATTGCCAGCCCATGCAGCCCTTGACTCAGGCCAATAACTTGCTCAAACTTTTAAAAAAACAAAAAAGGCAACACTGTTCAAATCTTCAAAAGTGCTGTATTTGCACTCAGGCTATTTAGGCAGGATTTTTCTCTAGTTTGCAGTAAGAGGGCCCAACCCCCTGAATAGATAGCCAAGCAAACAGTCCTGTTGTTTTTGAACCTAACACTATCAGGCTTGCTAAGGCTGAGTCTACTATAGTCCCATTGTTTTCAGATAGTATTATTTTCAAAACAATACTATTTGTAGAGCAAGGTACTATTCCTGCGTGTTAGGGCAGGAAAACCAGGCCTATATTTTCTAAGAAACAGCACCCCCTAAAATGACTGTGGTTCCAAAATGTTTGTTCAATAAAAACTGAGTTCTTAAAACTTCCAATTTTTCTTCCTTTGAACAAGATATGCTCCTTTACTTACAAAGAAAGCTAGCAAAAAGAAAAAGGTAAAAATGTGATGTAAGAATTGGAGGAGATTCAAAGGAAGGTGTTTCTGAAGAAATCTCTTGGCCCAGGAGTCCGTGTACCAGAAAGAGATTCACTGAGGTCAATGGGAATTTTACCTGTACAAGGGCGGCAAAATGAGATGCTGAAGGAGCAACTCCAAAGCAGTTCTAAGGAGCTCTAATATTATAGTGACTCGTGCCATAGAAAGTCCTATAAATAAACTAAAATAACTTTCACAATTTGGGCATCCTTCAAAAACATCACGGTTAGTAAAGTCAGCACAGGTACACTTAAGAATGTTTCTGACCCAATCCTACATTCCTGAAACTCAGACAGAACTCCTATAGAAATGTATAGCAGTTTTGCTTGAGTAAGGGCTACATCACCAGGACCCTTTCTTGGAACCGTTCCTTACAGGTAATAAGCCAAGAAGCACATTAAGGCAAAGAAAGGCATTAGTTAACGTGTGGAAAAACAAAATTCTAGTTTTAATTGAAGCTACAAGGTGGTATACTATGTCAGAGTGGCCTGTGCTCAAGCTCAGATCTTTCTGATCTCATCAAATTCCCTGTGGAGGTTGTGGAATCTCAGTCACAGGAGGTTTTGAAGAATAGGTTAGACAAAACACCTGTCAAAGAATGGTCTAGATATTACTTAGTCCTGCCTGGAGTCCCCTGTTCTATGATCTATGGACTAGAGGCTCAATAAATCTATTTATGCTCAGCAAAGATCATTTTCCTACAATTCTACCTGCCTGACCACAGTGCTTATTGTTAATAAAGTGCTCAGGATTTATTTTTCAGGGTCACAGATATATGCTCAGAAGCAGCTGCTATTAACACAAATGTAGGCACAATCCTCAACATCACTTTACATTACCAGGCATTCAAAAACTACTCACACTATAAACTGGAAAACATACATAATTTTTCACTCAAAAGGTGGCTACATTTCAGTGGTGGGCAAATTGTTTCCTCAGCCATTTCACTTCGGGCTCTGAGCTCATATCTCACGATCTATCTATATATAGTCACTAAATAATATCATCTAGCTGAGAACATTTTTCCACCACAGATCTCAAAGCACTTTACAAATTAGCTCAATTTTATAGTGGGAAACCCTGAAGCAGAGGTGACTCGCCCAAAGGTCACACAACAGGCCAGTGGCAGAGCAGGGAATAAAAGAGTAGAGAACCAGCTATGCACACTGTTGTGCAAGGGGTATCCAAGAAAAAAGTACCTGGGTACGAATACAGAAAGCCAGAAAAGATAACCTTCTTGAAACATACCCCCTATTCATAGTCTATCAGTTAGTTTTTTTGAGGCGTAGTCACATTCTGAGGTTTCAAAAATATAACTGCCTTCCATTTGAAATCAAAGAGATACAAGCTGTCTGAGTTGACGGTTGTCAGGAGGCTTCAACTCCTTTTCAAACTCATGACTCAGAGCATTTCACATAATACTCCCACTAGCAGGATAAGTGATTCATTAGAAGATTCTGCCTTTCAGAAATTTCCCTTTTCCTACAGAAATATACAGTAGGTAAGATTTAAACTGTGCAGTCTCACCTGCAAAAGCAAAGAACGGGTTTTGGAATATTGAAATGAGATGTTATTGTGTTGATGTAGAATGCTGAAAACACAATCCTGATTTATCTTAATTATCCCATACTAATAAACCTTTCACTATGAAGATGTTCATTTATTCCTTAAAGGGCCACTGTAAAATTGACAAATTCTAAATTTTGCCCACCTGGACTTCCTATCTCATCTGTTTGCAAAGACTATTTAAATTGGCCGAGCCCCCCTGGTACGGGGGAAGGTGGTCATGGGAGGCATACAGACTCCATGGCATGTGGCAGAGATGGGAATGGTGGGAAGAGGCACAAAGAACCCCTGCCATGGTGGTGAAGGAGGGAATGGTGGTGAAGGAGGAGTACACACAGCACCTGCCATGGGGAGAGGGGGAGTGAATGGGGGATTCCTTAGTACTTCCCTAGCAGCGCCAAGCCCCATTTAAAGTCATTGGGGCTCTGCAAGAGTTCAGGTGGTCTGCTGCTGTAAAACACCTTGCAGGATTCTGGCCTAAGAAACCAGCTTGTACAACAGGCTTTTGTCCAGAAAGTACCATTTTACATCCTACACTAGCCCCTGAAGTCGTGAATCATAACCACCACAATCAGTATATGAGGTTGTGTGTTCAATATGCAAGGGAAACAGAATTATTTCTTTAAACCCCTATCATTAGAGAAACAGAGAAAACTAGCAAAAAGCAATTAGGGTGACCTTGCATTAGCGAGCCAGCAAACAGTGCTGGATCAATGACCACCCTACCATCAGGGCTCTGCTATACAGAAATTAAAAACAGCTGCAATGATACAACCAGAGGGGTCTACATGTCAGTAAAAATAATCTCAGTAAAACAGAACAGAAAAAGACAGAGACAGTGAGAGAGAACAGTGACAGAGTTTAATTATATAGAAGAATTAAAATACAATATTTGTATTCCAATATAAAAATGGTATATTGTTTTCATAGGAAAAAAAAATCATACTAAGCTGGGTGCATCTGCCATTCTTAATGCTGGCGATGTTCTTAACTAGCCACGGGCAAAGAACATCTCCATTAAAACATTTCATTCCAAATATATTTTTACGTTTATTTTATTTAAAAGTTTTAGACAGAACCTGAACCAGCACTTTTTACTCAGACAAACGCCAGTGAAAGATCATGTAATTTTGAGGTAACTGTAATCCTCAGGAACTGCGTGCTCTCTTTTTTAGACAAAACCAGTGTTACTGGTTTTCTTAGTGTTAGTAAATATCCTTCCCTTCAGCCTGATTTTTTATTTACTACAAGCAAAAGACTTACATTACTCTGAATTTAAGCTTGACAGAATCTGCCATTTCAACCAAAAAATCCTTATGAGAACATTGTAGTTTTCTCAAAAAACAAAAACTGTTATAGGCAGGGATAGTAGCACCATCTATTAAGGTTGCTCAACATTTCCCATTCCTTATAACTTAGTGAAAATGTAACCATTAAGTCTGAAATTTTCCACGTCAGGTGTCTGTCTCAGGCTTTTTTTATTTTAATTTGTTTGTTTTTTAAAATTTCTGTCAGTTGAGCTATTTCGGAGAACAAGTTGAGTGAAGATACATCGTTCTGGCAACTTTCTTTGAGACGCTCTAGTGCAGTGGTTCCCAACCTGTGGCCCACAGGCCAAAAGTGGCCCGCAGGGTCTTTGAAAGCAGCCCACCGCTCCTCTCCTCCTGGCTGCAGAAGGGAGCCGCTGCCTAAGGACCCAGGTGGAGCGTGTTGCTGCAGGGCCACACGACTGGTGCAGGTTCCTTGCTGCAGCCAAGGGGATGGGAGATCAGCGCTCCCCTCCCCCCGGCAGTAGCAGGGAGCATGGCAAAGCGCTCCGCCCGCATGGGTCCATAGGCGCTGGGGTCCCCCCAGCTGCAGAAGGGAGCCAATGCCTAGGGAGCCAGGTGGAGTACACAGGGCTGTAAGATGCTTCCAGTTTCCCTGCTGCAGCCAGGGGAACAGGAGATTAGCAAGGAGGCATTCTCCTCGCTGAACTCTGATCTGGCTGCAGTGGGGGAGGAGCGGGGGCTGCTGGCCCTTCAGGGTTATAAAAATGATATCTGTGGCCCTCGAGCCAAAAAGGTTGGGAACCACTGCTCTAATGTCTCCATACTTCGGATCAGAGACATGAAATATGGTTGGGACGTGGCCTTTATGTCGGGATGTGCTTTTCGCCATCCTTGTGAAAATCTTGGCCAACTTTGGCCAAGTTAGCAGACTTTGAAAAATTGCAGTTCACACTTATTTAGTAGAATAGAGCTTCACAGCTAAAATCTCCAAAGATTACTTTGGCACTGAGCATGCTCTAGTCTGGAGCGGAGTAGGGCTCTCTCTGCAATTGTAGCTCTGACCAGGCACCAAAACAGAAGGGACATAATGGGTCTTTCCTCTGCTCTCAATGTCCAGGCAGCATAGAGGAGGAAAGTGCCTGATTTGAATGAAGAGGTGACAGGAGCCGGACCGGGGGTTAGAGAGATTCTAATATATGCTGGGCAAAGAGACTGGGACCAGGATCCAGACAAAGGGAGGCTGGGAGAGTGACAGACGATTCACAGATTAACAGATTATAAAGGCCAGAAGGGATCATTAGATCAACTAACCTGACTTCAGAGGAGATTGGAACTAGTTGAGCAAGGAGACAAAGATAAAGAGGGGATTAGATAAGGAGCCCAGTTAGTGACCACCTTTGAACATTTTGGCTTAAACGACTTGCCTATCATATTGGATCTCTATGGCAGGGGCAGGGACAGAATCCAGTACTCTATGGTATCATTCCGTTGCCTCAATTAAAAGACAATCATTATCTCCCTGAAGTCCACAGCCTCCTTCACTACACACATTCCAACTTCTGCACACACAAAAAATTGAGTAAACTGAAAAAAAATACAAAGTTCCATCATGTGGATCTATCCTGCCCACGAAAGGGTGAGAACCTTCAGACCCACAGTACCCAACCCTGCTACTTGAACTATCAAAGTAATTGACAGCAACAGTGAGATGTAATCCTCTGTGTGGGCTATCCACAAGAGGCAGATGAGGCACATTTTGCCAGTGAATTTCACAGCTGTTTACTGACAGCAGAGTAAAAAAAAGCAGCATTTTTACCTTTGTTCTGATAAAGCAAATATATTATTTTAAATTAGCTGTTTAGAGGGATTAACATTGGCCTTAAATGCTGAAATTCTAGTAGCTGTGTCTTTTGTACAGAACTCCATTTTCAGGCAATTATCACCATGGTAATCCTTCATACTAATCTTACCTTAGGGGAAAAAATATGGCACGGCTTGTTCCAATACAGAAAAGTCAAAATAACAGCATGAGGCAGAAATAAAGTGATCTTTTTATCCTAGGAGACATCAGCCTACAAAACGCTATGAATTACTAACATGGCACAATATTTCTGTAAGGCTTCTCTGTTTGTTTCTCTGATGCACTACTCTTCAGATTGAGGAATGTATATCCTTGCCTGAGCAGGGAAGCAGAATTTTCTTCTGGGCAACTGAAATGTCAGATTTCAAAAGGAGGGAAAGGCAAAGGAATTAGAGAACTTTGCATGGTCTGTGATCCCCATAGGTGTGCAACAGAAAAGTAACCCTTTACACATAGGAGGCCTGATCTTGCTGATGATGATGTCGATGAAGAAGTTCCCATTGTTTTTAACCGATGCATGACTGGGCCCAGGCAAGCATCATTATCATAGAAATACTGTCCATTGCACCAAAAGTGTGGGGAGAGGGACTGAGGAGGAAGAGTGAGTAAACTCAGGCTTCTCCAAAAAGGAACTACAGGATTTGAAGACAATTCTTTACACCAATACTAGGAGTCTGGGCAACATACCAAAGGAATGGGAATTACTCATTCTTGAGCACAAATTTGATCTCGTTAGGATTACTGAAATCTGGTGGGATGTTTGTCCTGATCAGAATGTTAAACTCAATGATTATAACCTATTTAGGAAGGATGGAGTGGGCAAAACGGGAGGAGTAGCAGCACTCTGTGTCAAAAATGGTAGCCTGTTCCCAAATCACTGATAAATCAGAAGAAAATGATCCTGAATGCTTACAGATCCATGTCCTAACAGATAAAACACAAGATGGGCACAAGTTGATGTCTGCTACAGACCACCAAATCACACTAGGGAACAAAATTATCTTCAGCACTTAGGCTTCTTTTCCTACACATTATAGGTATGTGCTAATGGGGAACTTCAATTTGAGTTACATATTCTGGAGGATTCACGCTGCCAGTACGAAAACATACTTGGAATTTCTAAATACTGGAGATAACAATTTCCTAACTCAAAGTGTTGCATCCAGTCTGGGGAAATTCTATATTAGCCCTCGTCTTGACAGATAAAGGGCAACTTACCACAGAACTAAAAATGAATGACAATTTAGGTACAAGTGATCATGACTTAATCACATTTATAATGTGCAAACATTTGGGTGCTTTAAAAGGGCCAGTTTCATAAAGCTGAAAACAATTATGAGCCGAATCAACTGGGAGGATGAATTTAATCAGAAAGATGCAAATGATAACTGAGCATTGTTTAAGAACATTTTACTAGATGCCCCAAAAGCCTCAATCCCACAATTAATCCCCATTATCTCTTGTTAGGAAGGACGGTCTTGTGGTGAAGAAATGAGTGTTTGGAGACCTCTTTCTGCCACTGATGTGCTATGTGAATTTAAATCAGTCACCATATAAATCATTTAGGTCTAAATTTTCAATGACTACTGATTTTGAGTGCCTCAGTTATTATTGGGTGCACAATTTGAGACACTTTCAAGGGACCTAATGTTCAGAGAGCAGATATTCAGCACTTTGAGTTCAAACTGAGTTCAAGCTGTGCTCTCCCACCCCTAAAATTGAGGCACTTGAAATCACTAGTAACTTTTGAAAATTTAGAGCTGTAGTTTCTGAAGTCAATAAGTAAAAGGGCTAACTTCTTAACTGCACATGATGATGTACTGTAGACTACAGGGAAAAAGAACCCTAAGAACACACCAAGCGTAGCGTGAAATAAACATTTAAATAATCCATAGATGACAGCAGGACTCATTATGGAGGCAAATACCAAGGAAGCCTGACCCACGTACCCTCAGAAGGAAAAGAATATTAGAAAGAATCTTTCCTAGAAAAGAAAGATTTAGAAACATTAAAATAAAAAGAATCTGATAATTCCATGGCACATCACAAAACAACAGAGCATTTTTCCTAATACATTCAACTACATATATTCTTCATGTAGCTAGTTGATACTGAACATGTGTAGCATATCCAAGAAGGGGATCAAATGAGTCAAAAGATGAATGTTAAGCCAAAAACAACATAAATTAAAAAGAGCAATTGTATCACATATATATTCTGAAAATATGTTATATTACCATTCTGTAGGGACTGCAGGTGATCACACACCACAAGACAACAAGGAGATATTTTGCAATTCCTGCCTTTTATGATTACCTTGGTGAAAAAGCTGAACAGCAGCAGTTTTTCAGTGGTACAACAATTATATTCATTAATTAGTGCGGTTTTACAACAAAAAATTACTCTCTGGATACCCAAAGGAAGGTCTCAACAACTTCCTGTTAAAATGTAAGTGTAATGCAGAAAAAAAATTGGGTATCAGTGTCTCACTTTATTCTATGCATGACCAGCATTAAATTAAATCAAAGAATTTCACTTTTCAAAAGTAAGAGATTTCAAAGAATTTCCTTGTGGCCTTTAACGCAGTTGTACACTCATTCACAATTTCTGTACAGACTAGTCTATGTGGACTTTATTTTCCATGACAGTAATAAGCATTTCTGTTGCCTAGATGAAGCAACGTTATCAGAAATTGCTAATGACCGAAATGTGAAATTTGGATCACAAATTAAAGCATTCTGATAGTCTCAAACTTGTTCAAAATGAACATTTGTCTATATTAGGAGAATACTATACAACCTGGCAGTTTTTGCTCGAGATGGCACAAGACCAGGATAACTGATCATTAAGGCAGAGTTAAAGTGCACTGTGAAGAGCTTACACAGTTTTTGTCCACACTATTCACAATTTTAGTACTTTCACTTGTATAAGAACATAAAGAACAAAATCACCAAATTCTTACACAGAGTTAAATTACAAGCCTTTTCAAAATTCACAGTTTCAGCCAAGCAATATGTAACAAACAGTTAATCACTGTCTAAATATTCTAAGAGGATAGTAAATTATTACTCCAAGGTTTATATCTTGTTGCTGTGGTACTAACTGATTCATTGTAGCTTCGTTGTTCCAAATGTGGAAGCTATATCACGAAAATCACCACACAAAACTGCTCTTTCAAAGGTTAATGACTAAATTCTGCACCCAGAATTACATATTAAAAATTACCAGATGGCAATGCTAACTGACATCCAACAGAATAGGTTTTTTTCTTTTTTGTTTTTCCTATTGCATTTGTTGGATCTATGCTAGTTGCAGCCTTATCTCCCCGAAAAATACTGGCCCTAGATCAAATAGCACCCCAGATGAGGAGCATCTTTGGCACCTCCGCACCTCCATTTGTTAAACTTTTGAATATCTTATTTTTATTGCATTTGTAGCCCATCCATGACTTTGATGCACGATTTGCCTGCATGCTTTATCCATCACATAAGACGACCCATTTGCATGCTACGATCTGTAGATCTGTATGTATTCATGCCATATATAAGCAAATAAAAAATGTGTTTCCTCGAAGCTAATATAAACCTTTTAATTTTAACAATAACTGAAATGTACTACCATCAAGAAATTGAACTGTGCAGCAACATTGCGTGGACCAGTATTAAATAACGTTACAGCAGGTGACACAGCCTTAGAATGTTAACCTAGTCCTTTAACTCAAAAGATTGCTTTTCTCACCTTTGCCCTTGAGAACTGAAGCACTTTGTCAGAGACACCGCACCCTTTATATACCTGTGAGGGCCTGGCTGACAACATTCTAGGAGGTTTGAGGAAAATGTAGTTCTCAGAAAGACTGGAAGGTTCCATGAGATTCCACAAAGTTCAGTGAAAAATGAATCCACGTACGGAATACATAAACATTTTTACTTCAAACATTCTATTTTCCCTTTTGTCACTAACAATAAAAACAGCACTAGCCCAGCGCCCCTCAAGCCCGGCACCCCAGGTGGTCACCTGCCCCTAAATCTGGCCCTGCATGGGTGTGTCCCTTTCCAGCCTGACAAGTCTAAATTTGAAAAGAGACAACCATGCAGTGTTCACACAGAAGAACTTTCCTGGGCATATATGCAGGTGATGGGGCGGTAGGGAGAGGGGGCATGTAGCGTTGTCACTGTTTCCCCTTCCACTATTTTCAGAGCCTCTTTCCTCACTTGTACCCTGCCACACTGCACAGCTGATTGAAGCTTTCAGCCTATGCATTTTAAGTGCAAGCAACTCAGTTGCTATAACAACTTAATGGATTTATTCCTGGTGTTATTAATTACCTTTGGGTTGGTCAATTCACATCATGTCCTTGACGAAACACTATGGGATATGCTCTCATCTCCTTTCAAAAGCATCTGCACTGACATCTCCTACCAACACTAAAATGTTACTCACGTAAATCCCCATGCATTGAGATAAGAACACACACTTTCCAATTCTTCGAGAGTTCAGAGTATAAACGAATAAACTTTTCTAAACCCTAATAAAGATGTCGATAATTGAATCAGTGAAGCATACATCTTCATTTCAGCTTCAACCTGGCCAGTAACGTATTTGTAAGACAGTTTAAATAGGGAGCGTTCTCCTCAATGCATGTGAATACAAAACTAATTAAGATGATTAGGAATTATATATGTCTGGCAGGACCAGATAGGTTATTAAATAGACAGAGGTTCTGCAAGTGTCCTGAAGGAGGACAGAAACTAACAATCCACGCAAAATTTAATGTAAATGCTCTTAATTATTTTCCAAATGTAAGTTAAATAATATTTGGGACAATCAAAATTCTACTTGTTATGACTTCTAATCTTCTTGCTGGTACATAATGACAGTAAGAAACCAAAGGCAAATCCTGAGCTCTTGGTGCATATTTTACTCTTTCATTACTTGAGCAAAATGCCTATTAATGGCAACGATAATTTTTCCTGCATAAGGGAAGGGTAAGAACTGGGCAAGGGACTGGAGCCAAATCCTAAAGAAGAAAATGCTGTCCTTTCATCTGTGGGTCAGGAAGGACCTCTGGAAACAGAACTCCTAGAAGCAAGTGGGGGAGAAAGAGTCAGGATATGCCTAGTCCAGCGGTTCCTTAGAGAGGTGGCAAAGGAGGACGCAAAAGTGTTGCAAACAGGCAGACCTCTACTTTGAAAAATTGTGATGAATGCAAGGGAGGGCCAGGAGATCAGTCCCAGGCTCAGAAGAGCTGCAGTAGCTCTAGTAGTTCTCCTTCTCTCTGCTGTAGGGCCACTGATCAGAGATAACACCTCCACACAGTAGCACAAAGACAGAGGCAACAGCACACAAAGATGGTGCGGGAAGCCAGAGGCAAGAGTCCAGCTTCCTTCTCGATGGCTGCACACCAAGGAGGAAGGAAGCTCTGGCTCCCCAATATGGGAGATTAGGTGGAGGAAAAAGACACCTGCTAACTCCCTCCCAATGAAGGGGACTAAAAGCAGTGTTGTGATGGGAAGAGACCTCCACTATGGAGGGGAAGGGATGAGATCCAGCGGCGCCAACCTCCCCAGTTTTCAGATATTCAACCCATATAATTAGTCTGAGATCCAAATCCCCTAATCCTTTACCTGCACCTGCATTTGTGGGATATGTTAAAGACACAAGATGATTCAGTGGGATGTGGACCACAAAAGGTTTAAAATTCAAGGGATGGCTGTTCAGGGTGTGTGCACCCCTTGCCTAAGACACAACATCCAGCTCTGGATGGACCACGCTTGGAAGGCAGGGTTGATTGGGGGGTAGGGAGGGTAGGAGACAACTGTACAGGAGCCCTGAGATCAGGAATACCCCAAAAACAGCTAACATCTATGTAAATACAGTGAAATGCGAGGGGGCAGGGCACCAGTAAACATGATGTACCAGGGACCCAAGTTTCTCTCAACAAGCCTGTTAACAGGGCTGGAGTATCTTTTCCAATAAGGATGCTCCAGGCATTCCTCCTTTGCGGAGGCCACCAAAGCAATTCTACCTGCCCATTTCTCCTATCGCATGGCCTTGAGGGAGGATGGATTTCCTCCCCATCTCACTCTCATGCAGATATTTTCCAAGCACTCAACTGAATTACTTGGCCTTTGGAGCAGATATGTGTCTAAAATGCAGAAGCTGATTATTTCAATAGTTTGGAATAGAGGTTTTAAAAGACCTTAACAACCTGACTTGTTACTAAACATCAATGTAATTTTGATACAACTGTCTTTCCGAAATCTGTCCCACTGCTACTTCCTTTTAAAAAGGCTAGCTTGCAGCTGCTGGCCCACATTGGGAACAGCATGCACCTGTAGGAGCCAATAGAGAGATCGTACTTCCTACAACAAAAACTCTTCCGATCCACTACAAGTGTGCATGCAACACTATCTCTTTGGATCCACCTTTCCATAATCCAGTGAGGTGCAGCAGAGGCACAGCTATACTTCATTCAGAGTAATTTTTGCCTCCACAGGTGCATGAAAGGCGCTCCTTTGATTTTCCTTTGCAGAAATTCCAAAGATCTGACCCTAAGAGAGATGCCATAAACCTCCTACAGAAGATAAAATCTTCTACTGGGGATAACAAATCAATAGAGTGACGGGAACAACATTACTAATGAACTATTTATATTTACTGTGCAAAAATGTACACTATAATATAATCAAGTAGCATTAACACAAATAATGCAAAAGTACAGTATCTTTGAGGGGAAAGCTGCCTGGGAGACTTATTTGGCTCAGTTCAATAGCAGAGCCCAAAGGAATGGCAGGGAAAGGAGAGTTTCTAGCACCAGCTTGAGTGGCCCAGCTCTGATGGTGCTGCAGAACTTACTGCAGAAAAAACTGAGTTATCCAGACCTGGTATGAGCCCTTGACATGCAGTTTGGAGGAAGCCATCAATCTGAGTTGGCCACTGCACAACCGCTGAGAGCTAGAGGGAAAGAAGATATTCCACCTGAATTAGCAAAGGACCTGGTATACCCAATGAACAACAAGGACTTCCAGGATAAATTGGCAATGGACCAATTTATGCAGCTGGACTTGGACCTGCGGATCACGTTCAGTGAAAGGAAGCTAAAGACACCCAGAGATTGTGAAATTTGCATCTTTCCTTGCAGCAGTACACTGGAATGGGAAGCAACCACCGAAGAAAATGGAAGCTGTAAGTACAGCTCTGTGCCTAGTACGTATGATGGAACAGGGGAGTCTAATCTGGTTCATGGTTTGTTTAGATCTTGGCAGTTAAATAACAAATATGTTACAGATGTGGCCCAGGTGGAATGAATGATTTGTAAGCAATTGGTTTACAGTGAGCAGATTGTCTTATCTCCAGGGTCAGAAACCGTAACAACAGTAGTATGCTGTAGTAGCTTCCCAGCAAAGGGAAGATAGGAGTAGTTAAGATCTGCTTTGAGACCCAGGGTCTCCTCTTTCTTTCCACTTCCCTAGTCGGGGTTGGTAATGTTTATAGTCTTCTTCCAAACTCAGGATTGTACACCTGGCTGTCATGCAAACTGGTCTCTGTAAGGTCAACTGATATCAGGTCTATATACCGAGTCTTTGGCCTTCCACTTGATCATCTTCCATCCATGATCATTCCAATGGCCATCGTACCAATGTAACTATCAGGTCTCCACGGGATATGACCATACCAATGTAGCTTAGCTTCCCTCAAACTTGTCTTCAATTGAGGAAACCTGCAGCAGGTCCCTCACAACCTCATTTCATTTCCTATCATGGCATGTCCAACTATTTAACTATCTCAACATCTTCATTTCTGTGATGGAGCGTGTGCAGATATCTTTTCTTCTGGCTGGTCATGTCTGTTCTGAACATTAGAATGGGTTGAATTACAGTTTTACACACTCTACCTTTTAACTTAATTGGTATCTATTTAATCACAGAAAACTGGGGTCAGCTGCCACCATTTACACATCAAGCACCAAGTATAATGGAGAAAACTACAAAAGAAAAAGGGGGCAAAGGTGAGCTCCCCGAGTTTCTGTTGGACATGTTACAGCACAGTGCTCTAAATTTAAAATGTGGCACGGCAGCAGAATGGTCTAAGAGACTTTCTGGTTAGGAATCAGGAGTTGTTCTCCCAATCCAACTCAGAGATAGGCTGTACTGCACTGGTCCAGCATAAGATTGACACTGGGTGACAACAGCTACCTCATCATGTTCCAGTTGTAAAAAGGGAAGCAGGCAGTATGCAGAAAATTGGTAAAGGAAATGTGATGTTTGCATAGCAAAAAAGGTTCCCCCTAAGACAGGGAGAGCCTGTATGCAGCAGTACCTCATGAGGGCACCAAAGGAGCGCTTTGCTATTCATGTGCTTGGACCTTTGCCTGAGACAGAGTCTGGTAATCAATATGTTGCTAGCAAAAGACTACTTCACAAAATGGCCTGAGGAACCAAGAGGCTGTGACACTAGCAGAGGTCCTAGCAAATGAATTCTTCCTCAGATTTAGGGTCTCGGGTGAGTAACACACAGATCAAGGGAGAAATTTTGAATCCAAAACGTTTCAGTAGGGTTGTGAGATCCACGGAACTCAGACAACCTGAGCAAACCCACCATCTGATGGTGAAAAGATTCAGCTGGACTCTAGGGATTCAGGTGACTTATAGAACAGTAATCGAAGTACAAAATATGCACCAGCACTCCTCATATTTAGGGCATAGGCTAAGAACACCAGCAAACCTCTTATATAGTGTTCCTGAAGAGAGAGAGAGATTTGGACTACGTAGAAGCCGCACAATCCAAAACTGAAAAATCTCACACCTTTGCTTGAGAAAATTTGAAGATAGAGCCTTTTCATCCTATCAGAGTCTATGATATAAGGTCATATGTAAGGGAAGGGTAACTTTTAAAATAGGGGATCTGGTCTGGTTCTGCAATCTTATGAGAAAGAAGAGTAGAAGCCCTATACAATGCTGACACAAATAAATGAAGTGGTATACAGGATACAGCTAAGTTCCAGGAATAAACCCAAAGTTATCCAACGGGGACATGATTTCAATGTGGCTTCCCCCCCAGAAACTGAAGATATACCTGTGCAAGCTGAGGCTGGATGAGTTGTGCAGTAATGAACTCATCGTTAGAACAAAACTCCACAGCCAGCAACTCCACAGAAACAGACACTTGTCAGGGGCCCATTGAAAGCAGTCATCCCCTCACTGCCATCACCAGTTTGCTGAAAGGAAGCAGGCTGGGAGACAAAAGCTCCAAGGGGATTTGGATGGGAGTAAATCAGGTTGAGGCTAGTGATGTGACATATCTTGACAGACAGATATTATGTAAATACATAAATAGTTAAGACTGTATAATTAAATTTATAACTAGTTGAATTCTATCTGGGATGGGTCAAACTGGGAGTCACCATTTTGGAGTACACCAGGATGATGGGCAGATAGCGATGGGTTTTTTACACTTGTCATTGGTGGACATCAGTTGGCAAGACTTTGATCTAAATTAAGCAGTTAAATTCCTTTATGGAATAAGATAGCTGAAAGAACAAAAGACATCGCCCAAGGGGCTCAGCCATGTGCATGACTGATCAAAAGCAGAGCTATGTGGGCAGAAGGGCTTTCCTGGGGGGCTGTGTGAGAGCACAAAAACCAAGGGAGAAGCCTGAAAGCAGGATACAGCAAAAAAAGCACTGATAGCATGGCCATGAGAGGAAGCCAAGAGAGAGTTTCTTATGGGCAGAGTGCTGGCTAGAAAGAGGTGTGGAATTTTGTACAAGGAAAGTGCATACGGTTTTTTTATTCCTACAATATTCAGAGAAACAGGACTTTGTGTACATTCTTCGTAAAGAAACTAGATTGCACCCAAGAAATGCCTGATTCATTAATTTCATTAATTCCTCCTCCTAAAAGGCATAACCTGCAAGGCTCTGACTATAGGCTAACCACTTGGGCAAAGAGAGAACAATACTTATACAGAGCCTTTCATTGCAAAAGATTAAAAACACTTCACAAGTTATATTTATAAGCCAATAGGATTTTGTTTTCTGCCCAAATCCATTCTTTTATCAAAACACCTCTCCACCTTTACACTAAATTAAAATTAAATATACAGTGTGATTTGTTTAATTATTCAAGACTTTCTAATTTTTGCTGCACGTAACGGAACTCTGGAATTACAGTGATTAGTACCAGACAGTGATTGGTATCAGTTGCTTCTGAAAAAGTTACAAGAAATCCCATAATGAACAATTAGGGAACAACTTGTCCACAAGGAAAGTTTTTTCTGGCCCCAGTCAGGTAGTGGTTTATCTATGGCCTGAAATTAGATGGTTTATATTCATTTAAATTAAATAAAATGGTTTATCCTGTGTACGAGTCCAGACATTCCAGTGGAAAACTATGCATTGTACAAACAAGTATTTTTAAAGAGTTTTTAAATTTTATTTCCTTTAAATTTAATTGGAAGTCTCCTTATTTTTACATTTGTTAAAAAGGGTTTATGCGACTGTCTGATTCCTATATTTGATGTGTGTGGGGTGAGACCCCCAAATGATCTAAAAAATTGTCCCAGGACCCAAAAGAATGATTTAAATAAATGAATACAAATATAAATATTTTGAATACATAAATGAATAAATAAAAATATAACCAAGAACACACGGACTCATTTCTGCCACAACTGAGGGAAAACCTTAGTAGGCCAATAACATGGCATTAAAGACTTGATTCTACAGCCTGATTTCTGGGACATTAAAACATTCTGCTTATGCTAACAGCAAATTGAAAACACAGAATAAGAAAAAGGTTACTGAGACTCCAAATAGCTCTGGGAAAATATCAGATCTCCACTGATCCAGTTTCTTTCATATGTTTCTCCTCCGTTAATGATTTGTAGCTAGGCTGTTTTCTACTAACCTTTCCTAATCACACACTTAGAATTCACTGGGAGGAAGAGGGGTAAGGTACTCTCGTTTCAAGGGCTTCTTCTGATTTAAGACTGGAGATAAATAAAATTGTCCAAAATATGGACTGGAAGGGGACAAAGAAAGCAGAAAAAAACCCCATCTCAGATATATTCACTTTTACAGAATTTCACCTGAGGTGGGAGAAGGTTTGGGGTTTCAGAGGGGAAGAGGTCCTCTCTACCCTATAAGATCCCAAAAATCTATAGAGAAGGAAAGGATGAGAACCGTGAAGCAAGAGAAACCCTCATAGAGGACTGCCTCCAATATGATGCCCTGCTGTCCGTTCTCAAAGCCATGGTAATATAGCTCCTTGAGGAGAGGTCTTAACAGGAGTTCCTAATGGAAGTTTTCAGGGGAGGATGCTGCTATGGGAAGTTTCATCTTCTGCTCTACCCACCCCCCCTACTCTCAGCCACATCTCTAAAACCCCATGGGGCTTCAAAACAGAAGCTTCCATGGTTCTAAAGGTGAGGACAATGGAATGAGGTAATGGATTACAGTCCTCCTCTACCAGCAGAAGCAGAGGGGATAACCAAGCATTTCCCATGATGCATGTTTCCATCCCCTACTCCCTGATACTGGTAAACATTCTTATATGAGAAAATGAAATGAAAACAAGAAACATTGGACAAAAAGACAATGAATTTCATGTTATTACAGTGGCCTTTTTTGCAGTCTGATTCCTGTACTGACTGAAGATTTAACACATAAATGCCTTTTTTTCCCCTTCCTATGGCCATCTTCTTTCTGGACCAGAATAGGTCATCTTGGGCTCTGTTTTTACACTTCTCAGTACACACATGGGTACTGTGGATTATGCTTAGTATTCCAAATCATGCCTTGTGTTTTTAGGACATAATTTTCTTTGTATATAATCCCACATTTTTGCTTTTTCTTTTGAACATCCATGTAGGATTATTCTCTTGAGCTCTTGATCATTTTGTGTTTCGCATATGACCTTCTAAAATTTAGTTTCAGCAATGGATAATACTTGAGTGTTATTTACTTCAGATTCCTCTCTTCTTGAAGCTCCTGCTTTCACTATTTATAGGCACTCTTGAAAGCATGCCTACTGCAAGAAGCTCCTTAACTGACCTATCTTTCACATTTAACAAGTATTTATGCTTCTTCTGCAACAGTCAGAATCGTTACCGTATTATTTATTCTAGGTACATGGTCTATTTCTTTCTCAGCCAATTTCTGACTATACAAATCTTCATGAAAACACTCAACCAAAATCAATTTCAGATTTTTTTTCCAATGTGTTATATGTTTAGTCAATGCTTTTGAAGCATCTCTCACTGGGTGACCATCTCGCAGAAGCATTTAAACTTGTGCTACTCAGATTTTAGGCTGCTTGTTAAATCGTAGAAATATTTCCATGCTAATGCATTTGATTTTTTATTTGTTTATTTGTTTCAGATTTCCAGAAACTTTTCTCATGCCTCATCTCAGGGCCATTCTGTATTGCCCTCAAAAAGTATTTAGGGGCGGGGAGGGAAGCACATAATTGTGACAAATCAAGGATTAATTTCTTTAGCTATTTTAACATGCCAATGAATCTCTGTAAGCCCTCATTGTTTGGGGAATTTTCCTTTTGTACAATTGCCTCTACCTTTCTAACACTCAAGGTCACTAAATATGAGTTTTACATAACTATTTGCATTCAGCTTTATTTGGCATTTATTCCTGTTTAAATTAAGGTCCTTTTCTTTGGCATGCTGGTTATTCCTAACGCAAGGCTTTCCCAAGCAACATTCTTGCATGAATCAAAATATTTTTGAATGACTTCACTTAACAGTTTGCAGTCCCCATTCTCCCACTGAAGTGTACTGTAAATCATTCAGTGCCTTGCAGCCTGCCATATGCTGTAAGGTGGAGGATTTAGTCTTCTCCCATTTATCTTTAATACCACTTGCTTCTAGAAAACTGAAAGCACTGCAGTTCTCTTTCAAACTAAGGGATTCAGGTGACTTCAATTGTCCATTGTTGTAAGAGACTCATTTTATTTAAAATAAGAGATGTGACATACAGAAGTATTGGAAAGCCTCGTTCTTTATTTCCTTATTCCAGTGTCTGACATGTGTCTGGGTTACAAAAAGTTCCAGTATCTATGGACTCCAGTAGTTGCTGTTATAGTTATAACGGTCTTAAAGGTATATTGTATGAAAAGGTATTTCCTTTTATCAATTTTGAATTTGCCACTGCTCAATTTCATTGAATGTTTCCTTGTTCTTGTATTATGACACAAGGAGAATAAGGAGTTCCTGATCTCCCTTTCCATACCATTCATTATGTATACTTTTCTCATGTGTCCTCTTATTTATTCTTCTTCCCTCTAATGCAATAACAAATAGTTTATATCATATTATTGCATAATTTGAGAAATAGTATGTGATCATATACTTAAAGCCTGTGAGTAAATAAGTCAGAGGAGTTTTACCACCATAAAATTGCTGTAACGGAGCAGAAAATCAAATCCTATCTTCGCAGATATGCATAGGGAACAGAGCTAAAGAGATGCTGTCAACTTAAATTTGGTCAAAATATTTTTTTTTTTTTAAATAACCTTCATCAGACCAATAGAAATATTTTCATAACATGTAATGTAATTAAAACATTTTATTATAAACAAATAACTTTTCCCCTGCAGGTGCCTCACCTCCAAACACTGCAGCACCAGGAATCTGAAAGTGAAAGTGACTATGAAACTGATGAAAATTATATTTGTCTAAACAGACAAAAAGAAAACAGCATGAATAATTATAAATAAATTAGATTAATATTCTTTTGTAATATAAGGTGTTATTTCATAACTTAGATAAATAAATGTTTGTTTACAACATACTTCATTTTGTTAAATCTCCACTAATTTCATTGTCATACTTATCTCGATATCTCTTTACTGATCTAAGCACTAATCCTGCAAAAATTTACTTTGCAGTGCTACTTACTTCTAAGTGTACCTGGCTATTATTTGTTGGCTAATTTATTATAGGCTTCCTAGTACAAGACTCTTGAGCAGGAATTTGCATGGTGAATGGGTAGGGAAGGGCCTTCCGTGTATAACGGGAGGCATTAAAGAATGTGCAAAGATAATTGAGAGAGAATAAAATGAATTGGGAAACAAACTGGTATCACTGGACATATGGCAGGGATGGAAAGCAACATGAAAAGAGAGTCAGATAAACAGGGAAGGGTAGAGTTATGTACAGTTTTGTAGGTACCTGTTGTGGGGGTGAATGAGGAAGCTGCAGAAAGATTCAAAGTTGGCCTGGACATGATCAGATCAACTGGTTAGGAAGATGATCTTAGTAGCTGAGTTTTGTATTGATTAAGAGAGGGAGAGGGGAGCACAAATGTTGGTGTCAGAGAGCCCAGCCAGAAGGAGATTGCAGTAATCATTGCAGGAAAATACAAAGACTGGATGAGTTTTTGCTGTGTAGACACAGAGAAGAGGTCAGATATTGCTTAATGTGGTCTGATAATCAGGAAATCAGAAATGGGCCTAAACTACAAATTTCACCAAAATTCAAGGGAAGGTGTATTCTATTTAAGCCCACTATTGACAAATGTCTGAGCTACAATTTCTGTAACTGGAGCTGATTCAAACCTTCCCCGTGCATTCTTTGGGAGAAGAAAGGACTTAAGGGAGAAAGGCTTGAATAGAAATAAATGAATCCAAAGTCTAAGCAAGATAGAAACAAAAAATATTCTGTTAGAATGGTTTACCAGAATCTAAAATGTCCATAAATGGAAATAAAGAAAGACATAGATATGCTTGGATATTACTATAATAGGCACATTAGAAATACCTAAAATAGGTAAGATGACAAGAGAAAAAGACAGGTAATTACTATGAATGGCTTGTTTAATGCTGACAGTATATTTGGTGCTGTAGAAGAAAACCAAAGTGAACACTTGGTCCCTACCCAAAGAAGCTTACAATTTAGATGATTTATTATGAACAAATCACTTATTTACAATCTGGCTACCATATTTGGAGATGACAGTGGAGAAAAAATAAACCAGAGTTTCTTAAAATCAGCATAGTACCTGTCTTATTTCATTATGAATGTAAAACAGGACATAAAAGTGTAATTCTAATTGGATATGCACTAGCCAGGACTGAATGACAAATGTAAAGTGACAACATTCTCTAAAATTCACACTTAATTCTGTACAGCTGCTTTTCTTGCATGTTAGTAAAGTTTTGAAAAACGAAAAATAAAGAATTATATGACAGCTCTAGTTAAGATAAAACATGAATATAACAAAGGGATTTCTCTTCAGTGCAGATGACCTCTTGAAATATTTTACATTGCAGCAGATGGTGAACACCACACAAAGCTACTCCATTCAGTGGTTGCAATTAATTACAAGACTCTTAAAAGTGGCTCATTGCCTATCAAGGCTGATTTATCATGCCTCAACTTTCACATCAAGAAGGTAAGAAGGCAACCATCTCTGCTATCATGGTAAATAATGCGTCATGGTTCTGAAGATTGCACACAACACTAAACCACATCTCTCATGAACACAGATACACCCCAAAGTATCTTCTCATAACACAGGAATGTTAAATCCTCAAATCCCTCCTAAACTCCCATCTCCCATATGGCACTGAACTGAAAAGAGGTAGCTTTAGAAAAACAAACCACGTCAATGAATATGATGATACACAGCAGTAAAACAAATGAAAAAATGAACCACAAAAAATGCTATAAACAGATTTAACTTGATCAAGAAGTTACAGGAGCTACAGTTCCAATACTTCAATATCATTGACTAGATGCATGGTGAGGCGGGCTCCAACTTCTTTTCAAACACTAAACATAGGCTACTGAAGAAAACAGAACACCACACTAAATGGGCCAATGGCCTGAGCTAGTACATCAACTCCTATTTTCCTACATATGTACTAACAACAAATTAGAAAGAAGGATGAATTGAGCAATTAAACAAAATAATCCAGTAGTAACACAAAGTGAAAAACTATGTTTTTCCATCATAATTACAATAAAAAGAGATAGAACTGGAAAAAAGTAAAACTGAAAAAATTGATTTGCCCTACTAATGGAGGAATGTTTTGTTTTAATGTACAATTTTTTGCAAATTTTTAAATACTACACAGCTCAACATCACAAAAGTTATTTAAACCAATGAAATAAATAAATGGGTAAGCCATTATAACCGGGATTTTTGTGTAACTAAATCAACCAAAAATGGAAAGAAATGTGTTGAAGATTTATTAAGACAGCACTGAAACATTTTCTGTATTCTAGATTCTATCTTTTTATTTTACAACCTAACTCAAACGCGCCGCATTATTCTGCAACTACTTCACCTTTCCCAACATATAGTTTAAAAGCAACAACACTAACATCACTTAAACCATCTTCCTCTTACCTTTAAAAATAACTGCCTCAATTATGCACGCCTACATCTCCATTTACCATACATTTGCTTCAAGGCTTCTTTTTACTGCAAGTTTTGGAATGTATTTCTTTGAGACTTCAAAAAATAAATAAATAAGGCAATCACAAAGACAACTTTGGCTCACCTGTGATCTGAGAGCAAGTGAAACAGGCAGGCTAATCTTAACATCTCAACTGCAAGAAAAGTGAGAGACACCCTTCCTTCTGAAAGTTCCTGAAGGTGCCTCTTGTTGGTGTGTTTGCTACCAGCCCCTATGTATTGTAGTCACACTCTCAGGCTTGGCAGGACCATCCTGGGATGGAGAGACTCACCTAGGAAGTGCTGCATGTTCCTGCTTGCTCTATACTCGCTCCCTGCTCCAATCAATCACTATCTGTATTTGAAGCCTCGAGAATTTGTTTTGTTAGCCCCGATCTGTCTAAGGGGGCAGAACGTCGCTAATGCTTTGTCCTTCTCGCCCAGATTTGCCAGGAGTGCAGGAAGACCCCAGCCCAGGGCTGCGAGGTCGGTTCCCCGGCTGACAGCGGCTGGGAGGGAGAAGGGCATAGCGGCCGCGGGCTGCCGTCCTCTCTCCAGCCCCAGCGCACAAGGGGAGCGCGGAAAAGCAGACGCCCGAGCCGCGGGAAGCGCTTACCGTTGCCAATACACGGGCGTCCTCGTCCTCCTCCTCCGTGCCGCCGGGCCAGGCTCTTTTGTTCCTCGGGGGGGTGCGAGAGGGGAGCGAAGGCGCTGGCCGTGCCCCCCGCTGGGTCTGAGCGTGGAGGCGGAGCGGAGCCAGCCGCCTGCTTCCCTGGCAAGCGCCGGTGCAGCAGCTGCGCTAGGGCTCGTCGGCGCTGCGCGGAGCTCTGCTGGCTGCTCTGCCCAGCCGGCGCCGGTGCAGTGACAATGGAGCATTTGCATGGAGAGCGGCGCGGCGCGGCTGAGCGCGTGCTGGCCGCGTGAGGGCCGCCACCTGGCCGCCCAGCCAGGCCCCGCGCGCCGTCACCCTTCCAGCGCCCCGTGCGCCCTCCTCAGCCTCGGGGCCCCATTCCCTGGTGGGGGGAGGGGCAGTCAGGGGACCGCCCCCTGGGGGAGAGGGGTTTCCAGCCGAGCTGCCCAGGTGTGGGGCGCCGATAGTAGGGGCTGGGGACCCCCTGTTCTGGGAGCAAGGGAAAGAGCCACCTTGGCTGGGGCGAGTGGGCCCCCGAGGCACCTTGCTGCTGGACCCCGGGAGCCGCTTTGCAGGCCTACACCTGGCCCAGGCGACTGCCATAAAGCCCCCGCCCTGCTGCCTGGGTGAAGGCCTCATCCCCTGCTTCTCTGCTCGCAGGGCAGGCCTAGGGGAGCGCTGGTGGGGACACTGCCTGACTCCAATGGCTGAAGCGCTTCCTCCACTGTTTCAGGCCCTTCTGTGAGCAGAGTCATGGTCATCTGCCAGCCCGGTCCCGCTTCTCTAGGCCAGGGTTGGCCAAAGCCCTGGTTAAGGGAGGATATGAGATCTTTGGGGAAGATCTGCTGCAAAGAAATAAGGGGACAGTTAAAATAGCCTCTTGGATGGGTAGCTTTCCTCCCGTTGCATCCCAAAGCGTTTAAGCGGCTCTTCAAAGCATGCACAGGAATTTCTTCATCCCCCTTGAAATGCAGCCACCTCTGCAGTAAAGCACCAACTGCAGTTTACAGTGTTGCAATGCTCCTGCTTATATTGCAGCTCTCTAGTTGGTGTTTTTCTGAAAGCCCCCCGCTTACCGCAGTCAAGTCATTATGTTGGACTCGCAGCTTTCATTTTTAAAAGAGAGTAAGTGGCACAGAAAATATAAAAATCTGATCCCCACTGTACACCAAATGGTTAAAGTAGAAATGGCAAATAAAAAGGATCCAGAACTTATTTTTAAAAGCTGCTGGTCATGGAGCTGACTCATGGTTTTTTAATATTTGGGATTAGTAATGCAGAGTTTAGTTATGCACCCCCTACCTCTATTATACAGGGTAGTGTGGAACAAGAAATATAGAATACCCAAGCAAAGAATTAAAACTGCCAGTCCGCTATGTTTTAACAGATTCATTTCCTATAGGTTCTCCATCAGTCCCTTTGCAGGATTTTCTGGCTCATCTGAACGTTACCAACTCTTGAGATAGTTGATATTTTTTCTAAAGGCTCCTGTTGCTGGAGTAATGTAATTATGTGAGAATTTGAGGTAGCAGTTTAAAATAAAAGTGTGTTTCTAATCTTCATAGTTGAGGAGAAAGGCTTGAAAACATGGCCCAGCTGTGTATGAAAGGGGCAAAAACTAGAAGGCAAATAAAAATAACTCAAAATGTTTCATTTATAAAAATCTTAATTGATTTTTTTGTGAGGGAGACACATTTGTTGTTTTTTTTTTAGGTTTGAGGTTAGCAATAATGCTATACTTGTACACTGAAAGGTGAACACAAGGCTGCGATTTTGTTAATTCTTATAAAAACACCATCCCCTCTAGCCCCATCCTTCAGATTGACACTGTAATTAAGCCATCTCTTGATTAGGTGATGTTGTATAAAGATCAGCCTGTAAGAACAATATTGATAACAAGGTTCCTAAACCATGTTGTCATTGAGAGAGGGGGAAAAAGTAAATTTGGGGAATTAAATTACATTTTTATAAAATTAATAATTAGTAATTGTTAACCAGATTTAGATAAAATACTTTAAAAGTACTTTTTACCATAAGAAAAAGATATTGCTTGCCACTGATGAATAAAAGTTACATTTATCCCCTTTATCCTCTTGAAAAGATCAATTTCCAAATGCGGGATAATAGGGTGTCATTTTGTTAAGTTATGATTCAGATGATAATGTCAGATACACAATCATCTTTTTGTTAATATATCTTTCCTGCAGATGCCTGGAATAATGACAGCCTATGGGAAAGCATTATACTGTAATGTCATTTAAAACAACTTAAAAGGATTTCTCCAAGTGCATTTTGTACCCTTATCCTAGAAGTTAAGTCATGCAGTCCCCTGCCAATGAAGGCCTGATCCTTGCAGTACATTTTCTAGCATTATATAATGACTAGTTTTAAAAATCCCAAGAAAGGGGGCTTACAACACTTGTCTTGAGAGAGTATTCCTGGCATGTGTTTTCAGCCTGCTTTTTCCCTTTCTTAATTTCATTCCATTGATCCTAGTTATACCTTTGTGTACCACCCTAAATAACTCTGCTCTATCCTGAGTGTTTACCACCTTCAAATATTTGTACATGTATCCAACTTGAGTTTCCTCTCATATTCTGGTGTAAATCAGGAGTAAATTCACTGAAGTTACACCATTTTTAGACTAGCATAAGCAAGAGGAGACTTCAGCCCATCACATCTACTAGTCATCTCTTAACTTGAGATCTATAACTGAGCTGTGTCTCCTAGCCAGTGCTAATAGCAATCATCTCTTGACTCCTCCTTTATTAAAGGGTTGATCAGTGAGGCAAAGTTTGGTGTCTGCCATCTGACATCCACACACTAAAATGTTCTGAAGTAGTGCTGTGAAAAACTGGAATCAGTTCACAGGGAGTTCAGTTCGATTTCCATCCATATGGACTCTGGCACGGGGTACCTCTGTCACTACCCCAGTGTACTTCACTGCCTGGGCAGTTCGTGTGGTCTCATGGTCACAAACACACAGCATGTTATTACCCTTTCACCAAGTGTGTATTATTCCTTTCTTAACAAAGTATTAGTGTGATACAGGCTCATAGCAAGAGACGCCATCACCACAGCCTTCGCTCCTCAGCTCAAGCTCCCTGCTCCCCCAGCTTAATCCACTGAGCTCCCCTCCCTTCCTGTTCCTTCCATTTATATCCTTCCAATTACATTGTTAGCCCACTGATTAACACCCAGGTGCTCATAGTCCCCCTATAGTGACTGCTTAATTACTCATAGGTGAACCTGCAGCCTTCTTCATGCTGTGGCAACATCAGTGATCAGGGTCTATTTATAGTGCCCTGTCACACAGTCTCACTCTATTTCAGATTCAAATGAACCTCTGCAGCTCCTTGCAAAACCCATCTAAAACTGCCTAGTTTCACACGAACCAGGAACCTTTGTACCTGAAGGACATGACCAGGAACCTTTCTTCTCCCTAACACCCGTTTTCACCCCAACAGACCTGGGCTCACCATCCTTATCATTTGTTGCTTCAGGGCACAGTTCTGGGGGCCTGCAACTCCACATTTCCAATATCTGATATGCCTATTCCATCTTTGATGTGAGTCGGGTTGGGTGGGGTGAGGACAGGAGCAAGGTAGGCCTTAAAGTCCCTGCTCTGTTTTGTTGACTCTGCTGCACTGTGGCTTTAACGTAGCCTGGAGATGAGGGATGCCCCAGATTGCACTACAGAGTAATAACAAATACCCACCTTTTTACAGTTTCATCTGCGAGGAGGTGCCCTCCCCATAGTGTGTATTTTAGGCAGTGACAATTACACCTACATATGCCCATCAACATTCTGTTCCCCATGGTCCTGGTTTCTCCATTGGTATTCCCTGCTCTGCAGGTAGATGGCTAAGGAAGGTACTGTAACAGGACTGCCATCCCATCTCTGAGGCTTGGGGTCACTAGTCCTTTAAGACAGGTCCTACTAAAATGTACTAATGCCAACTTCCTGCAGCTGTTGCCTAACCCAAATAGGAAGGGGGTGGAGGGAATCACAGTGCAGCTGTCTTTAGCCTGGTCCAGATGAATACAAAAATAAACACAAAGACATCTTTCATCAGGCAAGGCTGGGGGAGCTGATAGAGCTCTTCCCTCAGTCACACATCCCACTGCTTTGTAAACAAAGAGCTGGGAACAATGGACACACTAAAGGAGTCTTGACCCACAACTTGAGAATCTGACCCATCCCTTCTGTCATGTGACAGCATGACAAGCAATTGGGTGATACTCGACCAAAACAACTAATGTATCGTTCAGGGAACAAATCTTACTTTCCTCCAGCAAACATAATAGTTGAATCAACACTGAAGAAACGTATCTGCATGGGCGGCTGATGAACCTCGTTAGGGGAGGCTAGCCCATGGCCCCGCCCCTTCTGCCTGAGACCACAGCCCTCCCACCCCCGAGCTGAACCCCCCTACGGCAGCTTGAGGGTAGGAGGAATAGTTAGCATAGTTAAAGTATAGTTAGTATAACTTGCCACATGCTTTGCACAATATTAATGTGGTATACACTACACCTAAAATATATATGTATGGGCTAACATAGAGGCTCATAGAGAAACTAGCAAAAGGACAGCTACAAGCTCATCTAATTGAAGCTAACATTCTAGACCCAGCACAGTCTGGATTCAGGAGAGGACCTAGAACTGAAACTACAGTAGTGGCATCGATGGATGATTTCCTTCTGTCCATGGATAGAGGGCAGGCATCCATTCTCATCCTCTTGGACCTCTCTGTAGCACTTGACACTGTCAACCATAGAATACTGCTCTCTAATCTAAGAGAGGTGGCCGGAGTCCAGAGTAATGTGCTAAAATGGTTTGAATCATTCCTGGAGAGATGCACCTCATGAATAGTGATGAGAAACTGCACCTCTGCCACTAGACTCACAAGGATCAGTTCTCTCTCTAGTCCTTTTCATCTGCATGCAGCCACTTGATGAACTGGCCAGACAACATAGACTCAAGTGCCAGCAATAATCAAATGACACACAGCTCTACCTATCCTTTACCACATACCACAACCACTAAGCCGGCCCAGTGTCTTCTTCGGGAACAACTTCAGCCAATTGTTCTTCATTCATGAGAGATCAGCTCATGGATGAAGAACAATTGGATGAAGTTGTACCCAGGGAAGACAGAGGTGAAACTGGTGGGCAGACAGCATTTGAAGAATTCTCAGGCATCGTGCAGTCTCCTTTGGCTGAAGAAACACATTGTGATGGGTCAATTCAATCCATAGTTTAGGCATGCTCCTGGATTCCTCACTGATGCTAAGCTCTCACATACCAGCATCCATGAGTAACGGTTTCTACCATCTCCAGTTGCTAGGATTCTCCATCTCATCTTAGCAGATGAAAACCTGGCCTCGGTTATTCCCACCTTCATCACCTTTCAGCTGGACTATAGAAATATGGTATACCTGGGCATGAAGCCTTCAGCCCTTAGGAAACGCCAGCTAGTACAAAACACTGTAACACATTTCCTCAGCAACAATGGCTACTGTGAATGCATCAAACATGTCCTCTACTCTTTACATTGCCTTCGTATACAATATCAAATGGAGTTCAAGGTCTTGGTCCCTATTTTCAGGGTGCTCTAGGCCCTGGGCCCAGGTTATCTAAAAGATTGACTAAAGCTCCAGGATGAAGACTGAGGTTGACAACTTCACTTCTTTGGCTCAATGGAACTCCCTACAATAAGGTTAAAGCATGTAGAGGAGAAGCTTGTCCATCTTCTGCTCCAAGTGCAAAGCCTTGCTTTCTTTGAACTTGCTTGGTCTTTGACCTTGCTTTCTTTGCCATAAATACATAGCAACTTACCAAAACAAGACACCTTACAGCTTAGATTCCTTCTCCTGAGGAGAGGATGAGCGAACAAACTCATGTCAAGTATTAGTCACATTTAATGCACTGCTGGAAGGAGTCGATACACTGTGGTGACTAGCATGGTGTAAGAACCATGGAAGAATGGAACAGAACTGACTACATTAAAGCATTCTGTCAAGACACGGAGATGATTATGTGTCTTCTATTAAAATAGAAAAGTAGTAAAGAAAATTTGTTTTTTGAATGAAGTTATTATTAGGAGTGGTGAAAATAGGGGGAAATGCGTGGAAGCACATCCTCTACTTCCCTGCTATAAAAAAAAAAAAAAGGAGGAGGAAGAACTTTTCTCTCTCTCTGGGTTGGGACAATTCGCCTCTGCAGGGCTCCCCCTCTTTACTGGCTAATGAAATGAGTTTGCATCATGTTGGAGAATGAAGGTGGGATCAGTAGAGGAGCTGATTCCTGACTGTGGAGTTCTTGGGGTCCCAACCTTCACACCAGTAGGTGGAACCGCAACAGAACTTCATGGGAAAAGATATGTCCTCTTATTTGGCTCTTCTATACTGTAGTCTGTCCTCTTACAAGATTCCCCTTCCCAGGAGGAAGAAGGAAGAGACCCCTCACCACCAGCTAAGAGGAGAGGCAGACAGAAGCAGAGACAATCCTCTCTCCTACCAGATCTCCTTCAATTCAAGATGAAGAAAGAGCTCATGGCAAAAAAATGGTCTTGTTAGCCCCCTCTCCCCTGCAAGCACTACATATGAAGTTTGGGTTGAGGGGGTGAATAAAGGTGAGGTTAATGCAAGGCAACAAAGCCATATGGCATGAATGGGGAAGGATGGAAAGGGGAGTAAAGGAAAGGAAGACATGATTACAAAAGTGGAAGGAGGTCAATGGAGGGAATGTACAACTGTGGTCTCCCATCTGTATCCATCCATCACAGGGCAGCTGAGATATGTTGATGAAGTTCACATGTAGGAGTACAGTGCAGTTAAATAGGATATTGCAAATGCTGTCTATATTCCCATGATAAGGGGATGATACCTGCTGTCCACCTTTAGTACAGGAAGTAGTACAGCTGCTGCCTTTGATTTTGGGGGCTGGGACAGAATACTCATTAGACTGTGCAGAAAGGTGAGAGGGATAAGGAGATGGGATATCCTTCCCCCCGATCCCTGCCCCACTCACCTTCTTTTCAGTATTAAATGCATCAATTTCAGAGAAACATACTAAAACAGATGTTTTAGTAATGTACAGATTATGCCTCCCACCTTCTCAAAAAGTTCAGTCAGAAGCAATAAATCAGAATCTTTTCATTTTCATTAATGAATTAGGAGACCTGCTGTGGCTATCCAAGTCATGTATATAAGTGAATATGCAAATAAGTATGAGCATAACATTCAAGGCAGCTCCACCACCAAGTGAGTTCATTTATTTGGACTAGTGCCTTTTAGTTTTGTTTATAATAAAATGTAATAGTAGTTATATTAAATAAACTGCAGAAAATTTACTAAAATAACACTGCGAGAGTCCTGTGGCACCTTAAAGACTAACAAATGTATTTGGGCATCAGCTTTTGTGGGCAGAAACCCACTACTCACTGTTTTGCTAAAAACAGACTAACACGGCTACCCCTCTGGAACTCAGAAAATAAATACATACTGCAATTTTTAAATTAAATCATTGGTTTAGTTCTTCTGAGCAACGCTACAACAGACCATAGCGGGGTGTCTGAGAAACCCCACACTCAAACTAGCATGCACATATGACTTGCAGCAGCCATGAGGTGTAAAGTATAGGAGATTCTCTACCATCTAATGTCAATCAAAAATTGGGAGGTGGGGGTTTACTGTGGAAAATTTCAATTTTTGGCAGAAATTTGAAAACAAACATTTTGGCCAAACAACATATTTTAATTTGGAAGTGATGCTGCAGTACCTCTTGGGAATTGTAATTCATATGTCTCAAGCTCCCATTCCTCTCTATAGGCCAGGCTTCCTGACCAGACTACATCTCCCAGGAGGCACAGTGATCTTTCCTCTTCAACAGTGGGAGTAATGCATCATGGAAGTCCATGGTCATGGTTCATCATGGGAGAAGCAGTCCAGCCAGATAGCCCAGTCCAGAGAGAATAGGGACATGAGTCAACCAAACTACAACTCCCATATGGCACCATGGCATTATTTCCAAATTAAAATATTTCAGTGTTCTGATGACAGTTTTTGGCTGAAAATTTTCAGTGATTCATTGTTTAGTTTCTCAATGAAAAAAATAATTTTTCTGTGGGAAGATAACTTTTCACCAAAAAATTAATTTTAGTTGCAATCCCAATTTTTCATCAAACTGAAAATTGTCAAACAGCCCTACTATCCTCAAAATGTCCAAGAGCCCTGGAATGGGAGAGGGGAAAGAGAGAGAATTCTAGCAGTCAGAGAATATCAGGGGGCTGATTTCAAATTTATCAGTCACCTACTTGCTGGAGCTGATGTGAAAGGTGACAGCTCATAGGACAGCCCTCTGGTATGAATCCCAACACACACCCCTTTCCCGGTAGCTGTCTTGGAGTGGTGGGGTTGACTTTCTCACCAGGGCATTCTCTCTGAAAAGGGGTTGCCCCTCATAATTTATCTCCATTTGGATCTTGTAGGTTTAATCCTCTGGCTCAGAGGTATTTGGTAAAATTTCCAGACCCATGGAAGTTGGTGTGGGTAGGTAAGAGAGAGAAAAGAATGACTGGGGTAAGGTAGAAAAAAAATATGTGGTATGGAGAGAACTTCTGGAGGTGAGTGGGAGAGGAAAGCTATAACAAAATATGTGGGAGTAGTAGAAAAATCAAGAGTTAGAGTGCTAACATCTTATACATTTTTGTAGAGTATGTTGAGGGAAAAGAAAAAGCTCATCTTTTCAGTGTTATAACTTCAAGGAGAAAGAATAAGATAGGTCCCACTTTTAAAAAAGGCAGCTAGTTTCTGTGTGCCCCCCCCCCCCACCCCCCAAACAGCTGAATGTACACAAGCACTTTCCTTTTGCTGCGAGTTCGGTTTTATGGTGGTGACTGAGCTGGTTGTTTGATTTTTGGCTATTGGCACCTCTAATTTATGCAAAGTTGTTGGGTTGTTTTTTTTTTCCCCCCAGAGAGAACATGAGGAGTCAGAGGAAGATTAAAGATGTTTGTAACCAAGCAGGAATATTTTTTGCCTCAGCTGCCTGGTGTACAAAGGTAGCAGCATCATAGGGAGGTCTTGGCTTTGAATTTGGGGTTAATAAAAATGAATACATGAAAGTATTTTACACATTTTTAAAAAGGAAATCTAGTTTGAGACAGTTACCTAGCTGTTCTAAAGGCTATGCAGAATCTACCATGGTCTGGGGTCTGCCAGAACCCAAAAGCTTACAATGAAATTCATTTGTAACTCATCAACCTGGCAATATTGGCCAAAACCAACAAAGGACATCTGGGGAGAAATCCAGGCCCTGTTAAAATCAAAGGAAGTTTTGGTACTGACTTCCATGGGGCCAGAATGTGGAGCTTCCACGGCAGCTCTGTTGGTGGCTGAAATTTAGGGTGGGGGGGTTATCAGATTGTTTTATTTTGAGTCATTATATTTTGAGCTTGTGGTAAAGATACCTCGAATTTGGGTCTATTTATATAGAAATGCAAATAAAGAAAGAATACAACTAGCTATATTTGCCACAGATATTGTGTGATCCTGAATGGGAGTGGAGAAGTGGTGCGGTTAAGGAAAAGAGATGCATTCACATGCACAACACTACAATCCTGCCTGTTATTCAGGCCCAGAACCTAGGGGTCATCTTAGACTTGTACCTTTCTCTTGGTCCTCACACCTGGGCTATGTGTAAATCTTGCCGATTCTGCATAAAATCTCTAAGATGCAGTCTGCCCGATCAATCTACACAGCTAAAATTCTCATCCAGCCTCCAAACATCTTGTCTCTCACTTACTGCAGCATTCTTCTCTCTGGCCTTTACAAATGCAATCTTGCCATGCTCATATCTACCCAGAATGCTGATGCAAAGATCACTCTCCTAGCCCATTGTTTTGACCATGTCCCTCTTCTTTTTGCATCCCTCCACTGGCTTCCTCTTTCTATTGTATCAAGCATAAATTACTTGTCTTCTCTTTCATGGCCCTTTATGGCCCATCTTTCATTTAGCGTCAAAAGGTCAACTCCTGCCTCTGATTGGCCTAAGATGCCAACCTCCATTGTCTACTTGTTAAATTGTCAGACAAGCTGCTTTGTGATTTCTCCTATGTTGCCGCTCTCACTTGGGAGGAGCTCCCCATAAACAGCCAGAAAACTATTGCATTAGCCTCCTTCAAAACCCTTCTTAAAGCTCTCCTTTGCTGTGATACCTGCAAAACTTGACAGAGACCACTGCCCGTCATGCTGACTAATACTGCTTCATTGTTCTCCCCCGTCCGTCTGCCTACAGTCCATCTGTTGCCTCTTGTTTTATACGTAGATTTATAAAACAAGAGGCATGGGCTGTCTTTTTGTTCCGTGTTGTACATTACTAGCACAATGGGGTTCTAGTCCATGGCTGGAGTGCCTAGACACTATGATAAAGCAAATGATTAATAATAAAGCAGCAGCAACTGAATATGCCAATGGTTTTTGGTGGGGGTTTTTTGCACTACTTTTCTTTGCACTATTTTTTTTTAAATATAATTGTGCTGTTTGATACATGAACACTTCAGTTTCTTAGTGGGGTTTCCTACTAGGGAAGCTTTAACATGATGCTCAAAGTACAAACAGGCATCAACAGGAGAGGGGAGTGATTTTGGATTTTTTTAATGCACTATTTTGGAACATTTGAGTGTTTGTGTTCATTAGTATAATGGTTCAGGTTTTAGGAGACACCTTCATGATGGGAGCAACACTTTTGTTTTTGTGGCAAGTTTTTTTAATTAAAGATTTAAATAATGTCTTGTTCCTTCTCCGCTCATCTTCTCTTCCTACAGGCCAGCAGCAAAAACAGAATGCTGCATTTGCACAACGATTTTGATCCTGCACCCACTAAAGTCAGGGGGAGTTTTCCCTGATACTCTCTACTCCATCATCCAAGCACCTGACCATTCCTCCTAAAGGGCTAGATATGGGTCAGAGAAGAATGGGACAAGGGTTCAGATCTGTTTCTCACCGGCAGCGTACTTACAACATGATCAGATTTTTGTCCTTTAGCCAGAATGTTTGGTAATTCCTCCACAGCCTTATTATTTATGTACACAGTGCACTAAGTGTGCATAGCTTCTTCTCCTCCTCATGAACACTCTCGCTACCACTCTCAGTGCCTGTTCCTCAGCTACCTTGTGTCGTGACCTGCCAAGAGCATCAGATTCAGAAAGCTGCTTCATCCATGCTTAATACGAAGATAAAAATCCTGAGAGGAGCAAAGAGTAAATCGGGTAAGCAGGGTCACAGCTGACATACTGGTTGAAAAAGAAAGGATTAGCATAATTTACCATCATCTGGGCGGAGGGGGGGGGGGAATGTCAGGCACTCAGCAGGCTAGTAGCCTAAAACCAAGAGCTGGTTCTCTTTATGTGAATTTGTAGCCCAGTTTATAAAACTGTAGATGGAAAAGCTGGTCTATTGGCTAGATGTATGTGGATTTTGTGAAAAAAAATTGGTTTTACTAAATGTCCAATCTCTCTCTCACACAAGAGCCAGAGCTGCCAGGTCCCTATATTTTAGTAAAGGATCGAAATAAATCAAATTAATCTTAATAAAAATCAGTTAAATTTATCTAAACAAGTACAAGTTCAAACAAGGCCCTGACATTCAAGGCAGCTTTCTTTACCCAGTAAGAAACATTTCTTTTCAATATACATCAGTTACGTAGCAAATGCCACTTAATTACACTGAATATTATTTTATGTTAAACAGAAAAATAGCTTTACTTTGAAGCAATATTAAATGCTAAATCCATCACTTACACTCTCCATTTAAGACTTTGGGTTTGCACCAATGTGATATAGGGCAGAATTTGGCCCTAAAAGACTAATTTTTGCCCATAACGATAATACAGTTGAGTTCTTTTGAAGCTGCATATTGAGTATACGTGATTCTCCAGGAGCGGTTCCACAGACCTAGTTAATATTACATATTCCATGTGATTAAGGGAGATTATTATCCCTTTTTGACCTGAAGTTAGTCAATTTTCAGGGTCTAACAAGTTGTTTCCATTTGATAAGTATAGGCAGGGGATGGTATGATAGGACTGCCTAAGTTGGCAGTTAATTGATCTTTGACTAGTGGTAAATATGCTCAGGGGCCTGTGATGGGATGTTAGATGGGGTGAGTTCTGAGTTACTACAGAGAATTCTTTCTGGCTGGTGAGTCTTGCCCACATGCTCAGGGTTTAACTGATGGCCCTATTTGGGGTCGGGAAGGAATTTTCCCCCAGGGCAGATTGGCATAGGCCCTGGGGCTGGGAGGAGGGGGTTACCTTCCTCTTCAGCATGGGGGATGGCTCACTTGCTGGTGGATTCTCTGTACCTTGAAGTCTTTAAACCATGATTTGAGGACTTCAATAACTCAGTCATAGGTTAGGGGTCTATTACAGTAGTGAGTGGGTGAGGTTCTGTCAGCTGCGTTGTGCAGAAGGTCAGACTAGATGATCATAATGGTCCCTTCTGACCTTAAAGTCTATTTGGAGGAGAAATTGATGGAGTCAGATATTTCTGAGATGTAATATATTGATTTACAAAAAACGTACAAAGTGTTGTTTCCCTGAACACAGGTCAACTCAACAACGAAAGATAGTGTGCTCACAGTTCTAAGCCTCTTTCTGACAATACTAGCCCAAAAGCTCTCTTCCCTAGCTTTTTCCTCAAGGTCATGCTACCAGGGCTTCTCTAGCTGAGGAGGCCCCTTTGGTTCTTCTATATTTCTACTGCCTCACACTCACGCCAGTCAAAGCCCCAGTCCCTTGTATTTGCTATATTAGTCTCCAAAGAAACTCTTTGGGCCACATGATTAGGTTTCTACTCAGACCTACCCTGTTTTTGGGTGGTGGCTTCTTTTTTTCCCCATCTACCTGATTCCATAAAGGAGCTTGTTTGTTTTTTACATTTGTCCTAAATGAAGGGTGTCAGTTACGCCCATCAGCATCAAAGTGGTTTCACCCAGCATGGTGGGAGAGTAAAAATGCATGAACCCAGTTTATGCTGATGAATTAAAAAAAAAATCTCAGTCACTCATGGCATTATGTGGAGCGGATTGACCAGCCAAAAGAGAACCCCGACACTGCATAGTCACTGGGACAGTTGGAGGTTGGTGACACCTTTGTTAACATATCTTTGTTTGGAAGGAGTTAGGGGAGCCTGTTCAAGTTACTTTAGGATAAAATTTTGTATTTAAGTGGAATGTTGAGAACCTGTCAACAAGCCCAACATTTAGATTCTCTCTCAACAAGTTCTTACGAAGCCTAACATTAATAGAAGGTCATTTCACTTACTATAATTTAAGGCCAGAGGGGATCATCAGATCATAGAGTCTGAATTCCTGTATAATGGAGGCCACCCACCCCACCCTCTAAACCAGAAATTTTAAATGTCAATGGAAAGAGCTGATGGAGGGATAACATTCTCTTGCAGTGTGCTATTTCCATTTCCTACACCACGTGAAAAACAAACAGAGTTAATGGGGAACAGTAAAACAGATTTTTAGTTATTTTTCTCTTTTAATGATGATGTCTGTTATTAGTAACACAAGTATGTAAGGTATATTTAGTTATTGGTTTAGTTAATTAATTTTAATGTGACAATATCCTGTTAAACTTTTTAAAGATAGTGACTGGCCCAATCTGGTAGACACTTACATACAGGAATAGCTTTGAGTAGGCTCCTGAAGCTTTCTGAAATACTTACGTGAATAAAGTTACTCACATGTGTAAGTATTGGCAGGATCAGGCCTTTAACTTGCATTCATATGTTTTAATTTTGTTTGGATGAGGAATTCACTATTAAGCTTCTAAAGAATTATAACAAGCAGAGGGTCAAATTTATTCATTCATTGAAGTTACACCAATGATGAATTTGGCCCAATCAGCTATTTAAAAAAAAATCCAAACCTTTTAAAACCCCAGTCTAGTGTTTTGCTGCAGGCGTGAAAAAGTTTCTCAAGTTGGCAAAAGAGTCTGTCTCTCACTATAACTGGCCAACAAAATGTAAAGCAGATTTCGAAGAGAACAAAAAACCCTGCCAATTTTTGGGCTGAATCATATTAGATCCCATCAGAAAGAGGGAATACAATTGTTCTTAACTACAGTGGTTCAGAAAGGTGCCTGGCGACAGACAATGAGAGAAATGGACAGGCAATCTGAGGACTATAAAATGTTGCAATAGGGTAGAACTCTCAGATGGGAACTTACACACCCAAGTCAAGTATACTGAAAACTGGGCATATCTCTTCTCAGGCAGTGTCATATTGCCAGGCATCAGCTGACGAAATTCACAGGCTCAGGAAGGGTCAATGCCTGTATTAGGTGTGGAGGCAGCCACTCCACTTTGTACTGAATCACAGAAGGAGCAGGGGCCATCTTTTCTGTTGTACAAACACACAACACCTAGCTCCCTGGGGTCCTGGTCCATGACTGGGACCTGTAGGTGCTATTGCAATACAAAACCAAATATTAGGAATAATCATGCCAGTTATTAACAGCAATTCTAAAGTTAGCAGACTCCTCGGATTTGTCATCTTATTTGGTAAACTACTTCTTCTTTAAAACATTTATTCAGAAATTTAGAGAAAAGATTCAGACAGCAGTGATCAGTGTAACTAATGCTTTCTTTTACTCAGAAACGTTTGTTCTCTTGTCAGTATATTCCACACGGGCTCTAGGGCCTGGTGACTTATCTGTCGGCCAAACGCTGTCTTGTAAAAAGCAGTACTTTTCTTAAATAAAAGTAGCTACATACAGGAGCAGCCCTAGCTGTTTTCCCAGCCAGGGCAGAAAACATTGTTGCCAACCCCCTGAGTGGGCAAGCAAGCAACCACACCACAGCCAATCAGTGGAGCAAACATTTCCAGCCCATCAGCATGGAGCAGCACAGCAGTGGGGCACTATAACAGGGCTTTGGTGGCCAGGCAGCCTACTGGTTAGATTGCCTGGCTCTCTGCCCCCTGCCGGCTGAGTGGCCTTAGGCTTAAGGCTGGGGGTGTGCAGGTAAGGGGATCCCAGCCCAGGGCCCTGTGTATGTCAACACCTAAACAGGGGGGTTGCTGTCTCTCCCAGCTGGGCATCAGAATCTGCTGCCCTGAGCTACTTCCTACTAGTCTGTTCAGTTTGGAGCGTGGCCCCTTTAGTCCAAGCTGCTGGGCAGCTTGCTTCCCACAGGATTCCCTCTGGGGTCCAGAAAGCACCTTGCTGCAATCTCAGGCTCCCTCAGGCGGAGTAGCCGCAAACTGGTGAGGGCAAGCCCCACAATGTCTCTGAGGTTTGCTCAGTCAGTTACCTCCCATGCTGGAGGTTCCTCCTCAGTCTCCCTTGGCTGTGAAACCTGTGCTTACGTCCAGGTAGCTACCCTGGCAGGCAGGCCAATGCTCTATCCCTGCAGGCAGGGAGGCAGCTGGCTCCTACCTCTTCACCAGTCAGCCCTAAGGTGATCCAGACTCCCTTCTTGTATCTCCTCCCCCCTCCCCCCCCCAGGCCTGACATTGGCTGCAGGTATAGCAGGGCAGGGGCTAGCTGGGCCCAAAGATTTTCCCTGCTGTGCTGGCTGGCAAATTCTCTGCTTCATCACAGGCATGTGGCCACTCTGCTTGCCTGCACCTAGGACCGGCCGTGGTTACGTAGGATGTCCATGAAATATTGATTGAATCGCTAAGCATGCTGAGGTTTAATCATGTAGACTAGATCTCACTATTATTTGCACAGAAATTCAGAGTCCATTTCTCAAGGAAGGAGCTGTAATTGCCTAGCAAAAACATCTTAAGCTTGTGTCTTTTCTTATGGGTCTGTTTCTTATGGGAAGATAGCCCTGGAAATGAAAAATCAGGTGTGTGATTCTTTCAGTTAGAGATAAATCAGCTAAAATGTATTCAAGTTTAACAAGAAAGCATTTTTTTTTCTACTCGATGCCACCTGCTGGCCATCATGTACTTTGATTCTGAGAAAATAAGGTACCTTGAAAGAAGAGAGGTCTTCAACTTCTTTGACCATGGGGTCCAGGAGAAGAGCTGCTAGAAAGAGACATGACCAAGAAGGGGAAGAGCATCTTTGCACATTGACTTGCCAACCTCATGAGTAGGGCTTTAAACTAGGTTCAAAGGGGGCAGGTAATAAAAGGCTAGTGGTAAGCATAAAAGGTGTCCTTAACACACGGCTAGATGTTGAGGGGGATGTGGAAAATTACAATAGGGTCATAGGACCAACAAGAGGGAAATCAATGGGGTACTCTGGTCAACATCTTAGGATATGTCTACACTAGAGAGCTTACAGCGGCACAGCTATAACAATGCAGCTGTGCCACCGTAAGATATCTTATGTAGCCGCTGGATGCTGACGGGAAAGAGCACTACCATTGACACAATTATACCACCCCAATGAGCGGCGGTAGCTATGTTGGTGGGACAGCATTGTCCACATCGGCACTCCTGTCAGTGTAACTTATGTTGCTTGGGGGATGCGTTTCCCACACCCGAGTGACATAAGTTACACCAACAATAGTGGTAGTGTAGACATAACCTTAGATGTCTATGCACAAGTACAAGGAGTATGGGGAATAAACATGAAGAACTGGAAGTATTAATACATAAGCTGAATTATGATTTAATTAGCATCCCAGAGACTTTGTGGGATAAGTCTCATGACTGGACTATTAGTACAGCAGGGTACAGCTTGTTCAGGATGGAGAAGCAGGATAAAAAGCAAAGAGAAGCAGGATAAAAAGCAAGAATGTATACACTTGTTTTGAAATCCAGAAGGAGGTGAGATGAAAATATCTGGGTAAAGATAAAAACGGTAAAAAATAGGGGTGATATCACAGTAGGCGTCTACTGTAGATCACCAAATCAGGAAGAAGAGGCACTTCTAGAACAACTAACAGAAATATCCAAAACATAAAGGCAGGTAGTAAAGGGGGATTTTAACTACCCAGACATCTGTTGGAAAAGTAATATGGTATCTGCTACTCAGCTTCCCAGATTCATCCGTAATCTCCCTGGGGAGTCCAAGGGACCAGGGAAGCAGATACCGCTTCCTCAGCCACCCGGGAACCTGCATGACACATAATAAATTAGCAAAAACATCCAGCGGAAGCCTACTCAGACCTCAGCCATCCCTTTCTAGGGGGACTATTGACTGTTCTGCCCTGGGGCCCAGAATTGCTGTCTGTGGGCTGTAGCAAGGGATATAAAAGGAAAGAAGAGGAGGAGGTTCTTTAAATACATTAGTAGCAAGAGAAAGATGAAGGAAAGCATACATTATCTACTTACCAGGGAAGGAAAACTAATAACTGATGACATCAAGAAGGCTGAGGTGTTTAATGCCTCTTTTGCTTCAGTCTTCACTAAAAGGATTAATGTTGACCAGATACTCGACACAATTAATATTAATGAAGAGAAAGATATTCAAGCCAAAATAGGGAAAGAACAGGTTAAAGAATATTTAGATGAGATAGATGTATTCAAGTCAGCAGGTCCTGATGAAATTCATCCTATGGTACTTCAGGAACTAGCTAAAGCAATCTCAGAACTATTAGCAATTATGTCTGAGAACTCAGGGAGGACTGGTGAGGTCCCAGAGGACTGGAGAAGGGAAAACCTGAAGCCTATCTCTGAACAGGTAAAATTGGCCAATTAACCTCATAGGCTGCACCTGGAGGAAAGCCATGGCCTGATGAGGCCTAATGGCTGATGAAGCCTCCCTGGGGGAGGAGATGAGCTAGGCTTATAAAAAGATGAAGCTCTGGCTAGGAGAAAAGAGCAGTGGGGGGTGTCTCTGCAATCACTCCCTAATGAGTGAGCAAGATACAAGAAGGAGTTTCAGAGGGAAAGTAGAGCCTGGGATCCTGCCCTGGACTACAGACTCTGGCAAGAAATCAAGAGGGGTGAGGTAGCTACAGAGAGCTGATGAAGCTCCAGTGATAAACCTGGAGTTGGGCCAGAAGATAAGAAAGAGAGGTCCGAAAGAGCCCAGGGTAACAGCAACAGAGTTGTAGCTTGAGCAGACTATTGTTGCTGGGCCTAGGGTCCCTGGGCTGAGACCTTGCGTAGTGGGCAGGCCCAGGTTCCCCTACCTGCTGCTGGGAAAGTGGCACAGGACTTGGCCTTGGACTGGAAGACAGTCTGGAATACCATGTGGATAGCTGATCCAGTGGGAATTTGATACCCTTGAAGGGGAGGACTATACTGTGACCTCAGAGGAGAGCTGAGTCATGAAGAGGGAGTATTGAGAGCCCTGGAGAGCTAAGGGGGATGTGACATGAGCGAGTGTCAGAATGGGGGTGTCTAGCCTGAAAGGAGCTAATCCCCAGGCATGGTCACAGGGAGGTGCCCCAACAGTGAACGATCCCTATTACAAGGGGGTAGTAGTAGACTTGCTATATCTTGATTTTTAATAAGGCCTTTGACAACACCCCACATAACATTCTCATAAGATAACTACGGAAATGTGGTCTAGATGAAATTACCCGAAGGTGGATGCACAACTGGTTGAAAAGCCATATTCAAAGAGTAGCTATTAATAGTTTGCTGTCAAACTAGAAGGAGGTATCTAGTGGGGTCCCACAGGAGTAAGTCCCAGGTCTGGTACTAGTTAATCTCATGAATGACTTGGATAATGGAGTGGAGAGTTGTACTTAGAAAATCTGCAGACGACACCAAGCTGGGAGGGGTTGCAAGCACTTTGAAGGACAGGATTAGAATTCAAAACCACTTTGATAAACTGGAAAATTAGTCTGAAATCAACAAGATAAGTGCAGAGCACTTCACTTGAAGAAAAAATCTAATGCCCACCTACAAAATGGGAAATAACTAGCTAGGCGATAATACTGCTGAAGGGGACCTGGAGATTAGAGCATCACAAACTGAATATGAGCCAACAATGTGATGAAGTTATGAAAAAGGCCAATAACATTCTGGGATGTATTAACAAGAATGTTTTCAAAGCACAGGAGGTAACTGTCCTAGTCTACTCAGCACTGATGAGGTCTCACCTGGAGGACTATCAGGTTCTGGACACCACACTTCAGGAAAGATGTGGACAAACTGGAGAGAGTCTAGAAGAGAAACCTGACCTATGAGGAAAGGTTAAAAAAAACTGGGCATGTTTAGTTCTGAGACAAGATAACTGAAGATTTACCAGATCCTCTTTCAATCATGTTAAGGGCTGTTACAAAGACGACTGGGAAGATCAATTGTTCTTAGTCTCCACTGAAGGTAGGACAAGTAGTAAGGGGGTTAATCTGCAGCAATGGAGATTTAATTTAGGTATTAGAAAAAATATTCTGACTACCAGGGTAGTTAGACTCTGGAATCGGCTTCCAAGGGAGGTTGTGGAATCCCTCTCATTGGAGGTTTTTAGAACTAGATTGGAGAAACACCACTCAGGAATGGTGTGAGTTTACTTGGTCCTGCCACAGTGCAAGGAGCTGGACTTGATGATGACTTGAGGTCCTTTCTAGTCCTACATTTCTAGGATTCTATATTATACTGCTCTGCCTCTTCTACTCTCAGGATTTGTGGTGAGAGATTTAGAGAATTTATTAAAGCAAGTCTCAGCTGAGAACAACTTAGTTTGACAATTAAAGTACTGTTCTTCTCTAAAAATGGACAATGTAAGAATGGCACTTCTTGCTCAACACACTTGCCCCATGCGTATTCTGAGTTACATCACTTTTCTGGAATAATAAAAATAAGTTTTTACTCCTGCCAACACAGCTAAGGGAGAATGAGTTGGATTCTGTTCCTTGTTCATCAACAAGTGAACTGTTTATGAAACTGCAATAACTTACACCTGTATAAACCCACTGAAGACAGTAAGTTTGAATAGATGTCATTTGGCCTGCAGACACTAAATTACCGTTGAGAAGGAATCAACCTAGTCTGACTCTCAAGTGTGAGCAGAGTTTGCAGAGCTGATTGTGAAGAGAGGGGGGAAACATTTTGCTTGTAAACGGAGACATTTATATCAAATTTGAGAGAGCCAATAAGCATGCAACCCCTCAATCACTTCTCTGGGTAGAACAATTCTTTAAACACACAGGGTGAAATCCTGACTCCACTGAAGTTAATGACAAAACTCACATTGACTTTGATGGGCCCAGGATCTCACCCATAGTTTTTTTTTTTCTCATATGTAGAAAGCAGATGACAATAAATAGTTCGGTTTACAGAGATTTTTAAAACTACTTTAGCACTTATAAATATATAGTACAATATACAACCAGCTTAAGCAACACCAATACAACCCACTGGACATATTCCACAACCGGCATCTCTGTAGATGTGATATTTAAAATAACTGGGCTTCCCTCCCAAGATAACTCAGTACTAGAGCAAGATGTTCTTTATTGCTTAAGTGCCAAATATATTGTTCATGATAATTTTAATTTACTGATGTAAAACTATAGAGTACTGACAAAACTGTCTTCCATGGATCCTCCCTGCTAGAGAGCTGGATTGATCTGGAGGCCAGTGTGCCTAACCGGTTGCAGAGGTGGATGGAGTCGCTCTGGTGCCTTTCCCTTCAGAGGAGGGTGCTGGTGATCAATTAGCCAATTCTGTTCATGTTCTGGCACTTGTTCAACACCCTGGGACGACACACAGGGACCCTCCTGAGTCTCCAGCGAAAGCTCCTGGCCAAAGTGCATTGGGCTCTAGGTGTCCTGAGCCTCCTGTTCGGAGAGGGCAGCCAGGGCCTGGTCTGTGTTTGCAGCCAAATCCACATGTTCCACCTCCAGCCCTACAGAGGCTCCTTTATTGTGCACAGTCTGGCTTAGAGCGTGCCGGTGCACACCTTCCTCCACCACCTCTCAGGGCTCTGATATTACCAGTAGCTTTTTTTTTTTTTATCTCCACCTGAGAGGTCTCCAAGCTGCTGGTCTTCTGCCAGGACCACCTCAGGAGCTGGAAGCTAGTCTCAGTGACAAGGTCCGTAGCAGCGTCTAAGACTGAGGATCTCCTTGCAGAACCGCAGCTCCATAACTCACACCTTTCTGGGCAGGTGGCAGTGTCCACCTCGGTGCACTGGAGGATGACCCTGGCTCATGTCACCAAACTCTGAGCACCTCCTGGACTACAGACAGAGAGCCTGGGTGGACCCCATGGCACTCAGTCAGTACATGGGCTTGCCCACCCTGGGTGACCCTTGCTGTGTGCTCCAGGAAGTAAGGCCAGTCTTGAGCCCCTACTTCTCTCGAGCGGGTCCTGCAGGAGGATGCTCCATGCCTGTAACGGGGCGCACCACTCACTGTTGGACCAATGCCTCCTCCTGGGGATTAGCTCAAGACCGATGCCTCTGCTGTCTGCAGTTTGCTCAGTCACTCTGCCTCTGCTCTCTACCTGCAGCACCTCTGGCAGCCTCAGGAGCCGCACTGTCCTCTTCATGGCTTGGCCACAACACTGTCCATGTTTCCCCCTTCCAAGGGAGTTTAACTCAATAGTCCTAGGAAGTTTTCACTGCCTCGGCCCCACTTGCCCAGTGGTTGGTAGGGGAACCCAGACCCACTCTCTTCTCTGGGTTCCAGCCCAGGGACCCTCAGCTCAGTAGACTGGGCCATCTCTCTCCACTGCTCCATGCTTGGGCTGCTTCCTACTACTGGTCCTCTTTTATTCCTGGGCCTACTTTTCCCAGGGAGTGACTGCAATCTGCAGCCTCCACTCACTCCTCCCTTTCTCCTAGGAGTGTTTGCCTTTTCCTAGCAGCCCTCTTCTGCTGTCAGCTCCTGGGCTTTATAGGCTCTGCCTATTCCTGAGGCCCAGCTGAGCCTCCTTAATCAGCTGCCTAATGGGTCAATTGGCCAATAGGGGCTGTATTAAACCCTGTAGGGTAAGTGTGGAATAGTCATCCCATCACAGTGTCCACCCTAAACCCTTGGCCCTCCTGAGCCGGTCATCAGGCCCCTGCCCCACAAGCTCCGTAGCATTCAGCCAACATGTCTACACAGTGTGTGTCAGTTACAGCCCCTCTTCCGGCTCCTCCAGAACCTGTTACTGAGGTTCTGGCTGCACTGTTCTCCTCCCTTGTTTATCCCGGCACATCCTATCCATGGCCCTATGAAGTCATGAGACCTGCCCCTCAACATCCTTCTAGCTCTGTGCAAGACAGCCATCCACCAGACTAGGCCAGGAAGTGCCCCAGTGAGGGGGAGAGAAGCGTGCTCTGGCTCTGGAGGCTTATTTCCGATCACTTCTCCAATCACATCTCGGGGGGAGTTCCGCTGGGTGGTACCCACTGACTCTTTAGACATCTTTGAGGAGTGGTGGGCATTGTGGGGGCAGCTGCTCTGCTCAGTTTCCCCTTCCATAGCCCCGATTTTTAACCTTTAACCTCACTCCCATTCCTGGTTTTTTCATTCATTCATTGTCCCGAGTAATCATTTGTGGGCCGGTGGTTCCTCCCTTGCAGTTGAATGGACAGGCCTTTAGCTTTAGGCAGGCCTAAGTTCACTGTTCCCAGCTCCCTTGCCTACACAACCCTAATTTGTCCCCAGAGCAGATCCACCTGGTGCACTGAATAAACCTGGAGTCCTGTGGGAAAAAAATAGTATGTGATTATAAACAGTCTTTGATTACATAATGTACATTCACAAGCGAAACTAAGAGACTCTTTTGCCTACAGGCTGCCAAGAGAGAGAGAGGAAGAGAAAAGGAGGCGGAAAACACCCCTCCTAGCTCGCATAGAGCATGATGGTGGAAAAGGACATTGCAGCAGATGGATTGGGCCAGCCACAAAATAATGAGAGTACAATGGTCTGATATTGATTAGCAACATTTGCCTCGCCATGGTGCATCAGGATTCTCATGAGGCAAACAACACAGGACACACTGACCCAACATCACAAAGCAAGCATTGCTATATCAAGAGGTTGTCCAGTGATTAGTTGGTCTTTTCTGATTCCAGTCACTGAACAAGTGTCTCTTTAAGCTTTTTCAGTCTTGTCTATAGGGAAGGGAAAGCCAGCACTTAGTCTCATGTCACAATCATCCACAGCCCTGTACTAGTCAATTTAGCAGCATGGAACAATCTCATTGGCTTTGGATTTCTAGTTCTCAGCCTAGAGCCGCTATCATCTTGTATTAACCTTGATTTTTTTTCTGTTACCAAGGGAGGCTTTTTACTCCCTCTTCTTCCTCCCCCCCCCCCCCTCTAAAACCATTTGCCATAGAAATTAAAAGCAGGTTTCTGAGTCAAGACAATCAAGGTGTTCTGCGGAGATGTTTTCTGATCTGGGAGAACACAGCAGTGGTTGATGCAGAGGAGGCTAGGTGGGTGTGGATTTCAATCCCTTTGCATTGTACCACGTATGTGAGTGGCTGACAAACCCATGACTAATATAGTGTGACACCCGGTGCTCAAAAAATGTTCCAGCTTTTTCACCGAAGTGAATGGGAGATTTTGATGATCTCAAATATGATCTCAAGGTGCGTTATGTTCTCTGAAAGGTCAGATCAGTGCTTTTCCACACTCACGCATGGCGTTTTCAACAATAGCAGTGTATTGATGTGACAACTAGGCAGGAGGTCTGATCTGTGAAGTTCAAATCCAAACATTCCTCACATTTAGGAGTGCTAGGATCCAGGGTTCTCGTCTGGGCATCCCCTAAATGTAACACACTTACTATTTACAACTGAGATCTCAGGTGTTGGAGTTCATCAATTTACCTGGCCTACCTCTCCTGTCCTACATGAAACAAGTGCCTATATGCAGGACTGCCCTGCGTCACGTAGAGGGAAACAAACCCACATTATGCACCCCGACCCAGTGCAAGAGAGACCGTTGACCATGCAGAACGTTCTGCTTTGCACAAGCTCCCGAGGGGCCATGCAACTGAAACAAACAGTCATTCAACGTGCCATTTTGCTCCCCACATGCAGGCCTGGATACAGAATTAGAGAGGGGAAATAATCACTGCTGCTCATTGCAACCTTCGCATCCCTCTGCATTTCATGAATCCAGTCACAGGCTTCACCAAGATCAGCTATGGCCTGGAGCCAACAGCAAAGTAGCAACCCAAGCTGGCTGTTGTTGCCGATTTGCCGACGAAGAAGAGCAGCATGGAGGGAGACTAAGCAGGGTTCATCCCTTTACAACCTGGATGTTGTTTTCTTACATTTCCAAAAATGTGCATATCTTTTAAAAAAGCAGAACTGGTTAAAGATAAGTGTATAATTTCCTTAGCGCATGAAGTTTCAGCCCATTGACAATCACTCTTAGTTATGTGCTTTCCTGGGCATCATTAGCTACTGAGCACATTGGACCAAACTGTGATCTCATTTACTCAGTGGAGTAATTCTGGTCAAGCCAGGTAGGAAATCACTCTGGATTTTCCCCACTGTAACCAGCACAATTACTGCTTTAACTGCAGTAAAGCCGTAAGTTCGAATTAAGCAGTGCACGAGTTTTGCAAGAAGATTTACTGTGCTGGAAGGAAAGATGACTACAGAATGTGCGCCTCCCCTTCCTGACCAAAAAAAACCCAAAAACGTTTGGCTTTGCAAAATGTGAAATACCCACATACAGACAGCGTAAAGTATCTTTTTTCCACACAGAACAGGGTGAACCATAGAGTGAATTAAGCAGCCAGTAGATGGCAATATAACAACACACACACAGAAGAAGTTTGTCGGAAAAATGATTAACTGGAGCTATAAACATTCTCTCCTGTATAATTCTATTTTCTGCTTGTTTTCAGTTACAAGGCAAGATGAATAATAGTGTAGGTTTAAGGTTCACCTAAGCGACCCTTCAGTGGATGTATAGGGTTCATTATGAGCCCTCAAGGGGTAGTTTTGTTTTGCCATGTCGATCTATAATTGCACTAAACTCCCATACTTGTGTTACTGTGAGAAAAGAAAAAAATAGCTCATTGATTATCCAAAGCAATGCATTTATTAGATTACATTGAAAAACCCCTTGTCATGTCTTACTATAAAATAATTATAATAGACTTTAAAATGAAAAGAGAAATGCCAAAGAAGGCAAAGCCAACCAATTCCAGGTTACGGCTATCATGCCACCAGCATCTTGGACCATGTCGGTGCATGTGAAGAATAACTTCTCTCTTTAAAGCTTCTGTACAGTAAGGAGTAATTTTTTGGTCATAAGTTTACTAGCACCATCAGAGAATAAAACATGGACATGTTGTTGTTGTCACCTCTGCTTGGTTCTGGACTTTTCTCCATCTGAGAATGTTTCTATTTCTTACTCCTCACTACATCACATTTCTTATTGAATCAGCCAGTTGGGCCAGAGACCAATTTTCAGCTCTGCATCACTGAAAGCAAAACATATTCATTTGAGTCAAGCCTTTAGGGAGAAGGTGACTAATTGTGAGTAGGGTTTAAGGGCTAACGAATTGTAGATTATATTACCCAGTTGCAGCAAAAATGCCCATTTTGATAATCCTGCAGCTATGTCTGCTGAGTCTCATACTACATCTATGGAAAATATATGGTGATTTCATTGCAGGAGATACATGATTACAACCATAGTTCTTAAACAGCAGTCCATGGACCACAGCTACCTCATCGAGCACTCCCAGGTGCTCCATACTGGTACAAGGAAAGCACCTGTTGGTCTTCACCTAGTGAGGCTTCATGCTAGAGGTAGCACTCTTCAGATTTCTGGAACATATTTGGCGCAACTGAAATAAACAAATCCAAGCAGCTCTCTGCATCCAGAACGGATGATCTGTGTCTTTGGTGTAAATCCATCTCTGACCAAATTGGTGGATGGCACAAAAATTGGAAAGGTAGCAAACACACTGGAGGCTAGGACCAACTAGCAAAGTGACCTGAGAAAGGTTAGAGCAGTGGGGGCAGAAGGCAATGAGGACAGATTTGGTAAAACTCTACACCCAGGTAAAGGCAATTAAAAGCAGAAAATATGAAATAAGGGAATGTAACCAAATATCCTCACCCACTGTAATAACCCAGGTGGGGTTTTGTTTAGTTTCTTTAAATCTCATCTCCTTAATTCTGCCATATAGTGGCTTTCTCCATACAACCAAGCAGTATAATTACCATAGAGGTAGTATAGGATTCAAGATTAGGTGTTCATGAGAGGACACCTTAAGAAGGGATCCACAGCCACCGGATTAAATTACACTCTGGTCACGTTATATGTAATACAGGACCTCTGTCAATTTCAAGGTTAAGTTAGTTTACTAGTGTAAACTGTGAAAGTAAAATTCTAAAGGCTCTTCTATTTAAATAATGCCATCAATACTCAAGACCAGCAAAGGAAAATTGAATGGAATACCTTGATTGCCCCTTGGAAATTATTGGTTCCAAAGCTAAGCAAAGATACCATACAAGTAGGAATGCAAACAGGTATTTAAATATAACTTCAACAATAAACATTTTATTCACAAAAATAAATATAAAATTACTCTGCCGTTGTTATAAAGCACTGTTTAAAGTTACACTCTGAGAAGCGAGAAATAATTACTTAACTGAAAATATTCCAAAAGTGAAAGCCACAGAAAAAATTTAGTTCACAGCTTTAAGCAAGGAAAAAAATCCCTGACATTCTATTGCATACATTCAAAGTTAAGGATTTTTAGACAAAACAATGACTCAAAGTAAACAGAGTAATAATCCACAAATATACAGAACATATGACAAAGCAATTTCTTGTTACTTTAAACCATTCTTGTTACTTATAACATCAACTGCAATACAAAAAAATAAAATGGACATCTAACCTTTAGTGGCAACTGACCTGTAACAGTAATAACACCACATCTGATTAATTGAGTCTTTAACATAACTGGGCTATACTCTTAAATGCTATTCAAAATTAATTTGCAAGCCTTTAGTTCTAGGATTTACAGTTATTTACTTCAGATATACGTTCCTTCTAGTTGCTTAGCAGCCAATTTAAACTGAAAAATTTTCCTGATGGATAAGTAACCCTAGCACAAAAATCACGCTGCAGAATTTGCAATCTTACTGGCAGCCTTGGCATTGGCAAATGAAGGGAGTTAAAACTGATATATTCTTAGCAAAAGTTGAGGTATATTGATAGCAAAGTGTTTTATTGCCAGGACCCATGGTGTACTTTTTCTGGGCCAAATCATTGCCTATGGTACATCTGTGCTTCAATGCTCTTGGGACCTCTACAGCACACTTGTTCTCCCCATGGCCATGATCCTTCCACTCGTCCTGAGGGGACTCTTTTTTTCTCTGAACGTAGTTGGCTGCCTAAGTGCTAAACCATCTGTTTACAAGGGAGGAGTTCAGGAGTTCACCTACACAAGATCCATATATGGTGATTGAGGAATACTATCAACCAGAGGATGAAGATTGAGGTTATCAAGTTGAAGAAGGCAGAAGAGAACTCTGTACTTCAGCAACCCTCCTTCCCTGCCCCATTCACCCAGTTCCCCACAGGGTGATGGCTGGCTCCCTCATCCTGACTATCTCTTTCTCCCCATCTTCCCATTATTCTTGGCCTGCAGTAACTTCCCTAGGCTGGCTGAGGGAAAGAGGGGTCAGAATTCAGGAAGTTCTGCTCAGGAGGAGAGATGTGGAGCAGGAAACACATTTGCCTGAGTATTTTGTCTCCTTTCCTTGTCAGTCAGCTTCATGGCTCCTCATGGCTGGGTATGGGCACATCCTCCCCTCACCTCATGGACAGGTGATGTGATAAGAGTCTTCAAATATGTTAAGGGCGGTTATAAAGAGGATGGTGATCAATTGTTCTCCATGTCCAATAAAAGTAGGAGAAGTAGTAATGGGCTTAATCTGCAGCAAGGAAGATTTGGGTTAGATAGTAGGAAAAACTTTCTAACGATAAAGGTAGTTAGACTCTGGAAAAGGGTTCCAAGGGAGGCTGTGGAATCCCTGTCATTGGAGGTTTATAAGAATAAGTTGGACAAACACCTATCAGAGATGGTTTAAGTTTACTTGGTCCTGCCTCAGTGCAGGGGGCTGGATTTGACTTCTCAGGATCCCTTCCTGCCCTACAGTTCTGTGACTCTATGATCCCCTCCACCTCTCCTCACGGACTAGGCCTGACCCTTTTCAGGACTGGTTGGCTCCATTTTACACTACTCTGCGTCCTTGTCGTGTTATTGCAGCGACTCCTGAAACTTAAACATGGAGAGAGATTTGGCCCAATGCCACCAATACATGATTTCAGTTTCCCACATGTCCTTTTCCCAGCTGCTGAATCCATGTTACAAATATACATATATCTTAGGGTATTTAAGTTCCATTGTTGCACACACATGATATACAGAGCCAAAAAAAAAAAAAAAAAGGTCAAGCTTACAAATATGATTTCAACACAGCATTTAGAGTATGGGCCAACAGATATGCACTCAGAAGACCAAGGTCCAAATTCACTACTGCCATAAGCAGGTGCAGCTCCATTGTTCAGTGGAGTTGTGCTCACTTTAGAGGTGAATCTGGCCTCAAGTCTCTGATGACCAAACTTCCACCCTGAGATGAAGAACAAATAGCTATTGGAAATTTACAATGGACCTACAGATGGATTTACCAGTTACTGATTGTATGTGATCGTTCAGCTGACTGGTCCAGAATTTTTCTACAGAATGTAAACGGAGAACCAAGCAAAAAAGCCATTGAAGAAAACAATAGCAGTAGGCTGCCCCTTGAATTTCTAGGACATTCACTTTACAGCTATCTGAATTCTGAGCTGATATGGGGAATCATCCTCCCAAAGTTATCTTGTAACTGTATCTTCTTACGCATAAAATCTACTTGTCCATCCTTAACATGGATAAGACACTAATGGTTTCACTGACTCAAACAAATACATTGCCAAGCCCAGGCATGTAGAATTTTGTGAGGCTGTTAATGTAGAAAGGGTGAATTGAAAAACAATTAGGTGACATGACAGATATCCAATTTCTGTTAAAGTACAACAGAATGAGGAAAGACTGAAGTAGGCTCATTAAGAGTGATTTCAAGAAAAGAATGCCATAATTGCTGCCAACTCTTTGAATCCTCACTGTCAAAGAAATGGCATGCATTGTTAGCCTTCGTGGCAATAATTAGAGGGGATTAAAGGAGCACAGAGACAGAGGGTAGCAGAAGGTGGATCTAAGACATGCAGATGTGGCCTTTTTATGGAAGAGTGTAGCGGTAGAGGGGAATTAGATGGTATAGGTGTCTCCAGCCTGACTCCACAAGGTCAGGGAAAGAGTCACTTTTGAGCTATCAAAAATATAGGAATTTAGAGGTGGTTTGGAGGTTTCCTTAGCAAAAAAGGGATTAAACATTCAACACACAGAACAAGGGATTAAAAACTGTATAAATTGTACAGTGGCTGCCCATACAATCTTGCCTTTTCTCCCTTAATTAAATAGAGGCTCTCTCATATTTGTGGTATCCCTTACACTTGTTGTACAGAATTCTGCAAATACTGGAGCACCTTGTTTTTAAAGGATGACCACTTGTTGTGCACGGTCAGGTAGAGTAAAGATGGCTGGGACCACAAAAAGGCACTCCAGAGTAAGGGCTGGATTTTCAGAGGCACCAGGTGCTTGAACTCCTATTAACTTCAACTAGAGCGCGCTACGGCACTCTCCACTTCTGAAAAATCAGGCCTTCAAATGCTTCCAAGCCTGCACTTCAATTGGAGCACACTGGCCATTGGGTGGCAAGATTAGCCAAGCAATGCATAAATGGTAAGGCACCATGTTCTGAGTTCAGAGGCATTGCAACGAGGGAAATTAAGGATGCTGTAAAGAGAAGGACAATGTGAAAGGGGTGATGATTCCACACTGGGAGTTTTCATTGCAATGACATTTAGCCATGTAATTTCAGACGGATACAAACAAGGTCAGTGACAGAAATCTCAGCTCACTCATTCTAGGATACACATATTGACAGAACCAGTAGGAGAATCCCTTTTGATTTGGATTCCAATCCAGTAAAACCCTTAGCCTCTTTGAAGTCAATGGGATTACTCACATGCATAAAGCTACCCCTGTGCTTAAGTGTTTTGCTGGATCAGGGCCTCGCATCAGTGATCAACCTCAGGCTTTGCAAAACTGCAGTTAGCTCTTCATTTACTTCAAATGCTAGCAGCTAGTTTTGGTAATATGAAAATTTTGCACAATACCCAGAGAGTAAAACAAAATGAAACTCAAGGAGCTAAACCACCTTTTCAATTTTTTGTTATTTCAGTCTTCACAATGAACTGACTCCTTCCTCCCTTCTACCTCCAGTAGAGCAGCAGAGCATGTGGCAGGGGATTCTGTTGGGTCTTAGGTGGGAAAGGATCATTCCCCCTGCACCGTGGAGTGCTGATGCAATTGCACTGTAGCAGCTACCCTACTGCTGAGGCTGCGGCAATTCACAACATTTCTGCATCCTGGATTAAACAGGAGGAAAAGGCTTGTGGCTCTACCAGTCCTGCGATGGCTCCTCCTACCCTGCCCCATCCTCAAATCCTGCTGCACAGGTACACATAGGGAGTCTCCACAGAGCTGGGCTCCACCATACTCTGGGATGCATGCAGAAACCATGCAGGGCTCCCTGAGCATAGCAGAACCACACCATTTCTACAGGGAGATACAGGATTTACAGGAACAGCAGGCAGAAGGGCTGAACGGCAAAGCCTAGGTCTGCTAGCGACTCGAGTGATTAAATGCCATCCCTCCCAGACCTCGAAGAATTCTCCACACAAATACCATATGATCAGGTATTTGTGCAGGAAGGGGTGAATTTCATTCTTCATGTGTAGTCTAACAAGGCAGCTGGTGACTGATATATTCACATGGATGTTAGTAATACTTTTGATTTATTTTACTAAAGTTATCTTTAAATTCCAGTCTCTAAGTATAAGACCACAGGTAAAATTCAATCCTTATGGCACGTCAATGAGCTTGACCAAAAAGCCCACTGCAGTCAATAGCAATCTTTCCATTGACTTCAGTGGTCTTTGCAGCAGGCCTTTGATTGCCTAAAGTTTGAGACCTGAGATGCTTGATTTTGAGAAACCACGAAGCACTCCAACCTCTGAACATCAGAACCCTCTAAGAGGCCATGTCAGGCACCCAGAAATGGAAGCGCCCAAAAATCACTACTTACCTTTGAAAATGTAAAAAATTTGCTCGGTGCTGTCACTGGATAGTATTTCTGTTGTTTCTAGTTAAATCGTATGACTCAGCTCAATTTTTTTGTTGCTTTTTCTTTTTTAAAATCACTTATGTTGCTTTTGGGTATATTGAATTTTGGAATAATATCTAAACTCAATAACTATAATGCCCTTACATATTTGACTACTGCTTAGCTCTTCAAAATAATTCCTCATTGAAAAATTCTCAATATAAAAATAATTGATAGTTATATAGTAGAAAATACGTATTTGGTTTAAGAATAGGTTTGGATTTTTTTGTTTTGTAGTTTATCATAGAAAATTCAGTTGAGATGCAACATCTGGTTTTCTTAGAGGCCCTACCTCTTACCCAGTTTTTCAGAGGGGTTCACTGAGCTATAGATAAAGTGATTTTCATGAGCTCTCACACACAATCTTAATTCCAGTAGGATTAAAAATCTAGGAAGGACCCTTTGGTTCCCAAATCATTACCAGTGTGCCATTTGACCACACTAGCTTCTTAAACGTTGCTTTTCTAAAATAGGGTGTCATGAAATGGGACTGGAAAAAAATGTTATTTTACTGTGATACCTTTACAACTAGAACTTCATTTTCAAAAGGGACCTCCAAAAGTGTTGCCATTTTATTTCCAGGTGCATTATTTTGCCTGGGCACAAACTCAAATGGGGGAGGCTACAAACCCTTCTACAAGAAGTTTGACTCCCATTATCTTGCTGCACTAAATGTATACTTCTACCTACTGATCCAGTCTCTTATTTTTGGTGAAGCTTTATACACTGTTGTACTACTTAGCACTTTCCCTTGATTGAGAGATGTAATTTCCCAGTAACCGTTTGCTCCCAGTGGTTGATGCCTTCATTTTTATTTAAAAGGGACAGTGTAAGGGAAGCTAGGCCTAACACTTCATCTATATTTATAAATGCTTCACTTTCAAGGATTTACTTTAAGGATTCCAAGCACTTTTTCTTTTAAAAATAAGTAATCACTGATACAGCTCGGTCTTCTTTTTTACATATTCAATTTAATGCAGATCCCACCTAAACAAACCAGTGTATACTCACTACTACTTATAAATACGTTGGGGCTTTGTGTATTACACTACCCACCACAAATAAATTTGGTTAATGGATGCATTGTTTTATATAGGAGCGTTTGTTTTATACATAAAGCTATTGAAACTGGAGTGGGAGCTCACATCACACCAGCCTGAGCTCTCCTTATACTATGTGCACATATATAAATGGAATGGGTGCTTTACACCAACGTGCTGAACATACTCTCCATCTGTATATACATGTGTGCAAACACAGAGCCAATTCTAGAGGTGAGCACACAGGGCAGCTGTCCTGGCCACTAACTTCAGGGGCCATTGTACAGCTGCTGCTCTGGCCTTTGTTTGTTGTAGGTGGCTGGCTGTCCCCACGTGGTTTGTTTGTTTAGCTGCTCTGGGGGCCTGTGGGGGTGTGTATGTGCTTAAAAATTTTTCCATGCTGGCCAGCATGCCGCCTCAGGCCATTACAATGCATGTGCACATATACACCCATGAAAACCTGGCCCTATGTTACCACAGCAGTTAGCTGAACATGTGGCCTCTACTTTGGATGGACCATTCCTGTGCAGAACTGTCCATGAAGGGGCTTTTCCACCTGTGCATTTAGGCACTTCAGAGCTGCTCATGCAAGGGAGAGAGATAAGGCAGGTCATGCTCCCTCTGTGCATCCTGCTCCCCTTTCCCCCTTCAGCTGGGGAAGCATGGGCTACTCCAATCCTAGGCGTGCAATAACCCTGAACCCTTCGCTGCTCCAGCAGGTGGAAGTTCGGGGAAGAGAAAACACTGCCTTCTCAAAGAGCTTTTTTGGGGTGTTTGGGCTCGGCCTTCACCCTTACCACTACTGAGAGTCGGGGTTCAGTTGCCAGATGGGTCCTTCGGAACTGATTGCTGTCTGCTAGTCCGTGATGTTGGGCAGGCACTACCTCTTCAGTGTCATCACCCAGTTAGTTCCCCAATTGTGATGGACTCCCCTCTCCCAGAAGGGGAGGGGTTTGGTAGCCATGCACATTTGAAGGAATCACCTGAGCTCCAGGACTGCTATAAACTGCCAAGGGCTTGGCCCTAGGACGGACCTTAGACTAAGATCTGGCCTAAGGCCTGAGCTGTGACAAAGGTAAGTTTAAATAAAACACCACCTTTGGAATCCATGTCACAAGACCAATTTTCCAGTGTGAATGTCTGCGACAGGACGTGGTCAGAGTAGCATGTACAGTAGGCATAAAAAAATAGATAATTAAGTACCAAATAGTAACTTGAAACAATGAAATGAGGAAATGAAAGCCCTAATCTGAGGTTTTTAAATTAGGCCAATATGTGGAATTTTGTTCGGCCAAAAGCTTTGATTTATGTCAGTCAAATATAGGACCAGGCATTTAACTTCAGAATGTGCGCACTGTGTGTCCACTACTCTTGAGAGTTTTCTGAGGGGAAAGTGGGGGAGGGAGGGGAAAGATATTGACCCTTGTGAAAAACCATTACCAGTAGCAATCAGGTAGAAATTTGGACTATGCTGTTATGACTTAAGTTTTGGTCTCTGTTGTCTCTTGCAGTTTAATGGTGGTTGTCTGAAATTGTGGCATATAGGGTATGAAGGTTTTAACAGAGGTTTCATATTTAAGGCTACTTTTGATAAAGGGATTTAAATCAGAAGTATCCTGAAGAAAGCCCATGTCCTTGAATAAACCATTTGTGTGAAGATGACACATCACTCTAGAATTTTCTGTTAAAAAAATATCTTTTTCATTTTCTTTAATTGATGCTAGCCCTAAGTAATAAAGGCTCCTCTCAGGACTGTCTCCATCACTGAAGGTATCGTCATGGTCTGAAGGTTCTGAGAAGCCCTCAGAAGAAACAACAGACAGGGATATAGTTTTGCTGGGTTGGCTTTGATGTTGATCAGGTAATATTAGAAATGCCTGATTTTCCACCTCCCAAGTTGTAGAGAAAGGGCCTGTAACTAAGGAATCTTCACCTAGGAAGCATCCGTTAAATGAACCACTTAGATTCTTTTGCTGTTCATAAAGCCCACTTGATTTACAGTTACTGATAATTGTAGCGTACTTAATATTGGACTGTCCTGTAATTCCTTCACTGATTTTGCCATCATGGGAACTCTCAGAAAGGCTGTTACTATTGAAACGGCTGCTAGAACAAGCCGAGTCATGCTCAGAGTCTTGAATCTTTGTGAACATTGAATCAACTGCTAATAAATCTTGCTTGTCTTCACTTTTGAATGCTTTAGCAACATTGATGTCTTCCAAAACTATTTCTGGCTCCAGAAGAAGAGGCCCAAATGATATTGCTTCAGGATGCTTGATAAAAAGATGCTCAAAAGTTTCAGGCTAGAAGAAAAGACATATTTTAATGCTCATCTATCATTTAATAGCTTTATTTCAATATGAAGTTACTGTATTTAACAACCACAGATGAAAACTAGCATGGTATATTTTAGTATAAAAGGTACATTGCTGAAAAACAAACAAAAACTAAGTCTGCTGTGTGGCAAGGGATGGAAGGGTAATTGGGGATAGAGAAAGCAAGCACATGACTCTGTCTTATGTGTTCATGGAAGGCTTGATCCTGGAAGGTGCTGAGCATTCTGGCTTAATCCAGCAAAGTCTCACTAATTTCAGTAGCGCTATTCATGTGCTTGAAGTTAAACATGTACTTCAGTGCTTTGCAGTCTCAAGGCCTATTCACTACAGGATTTTTGCCATTTTATTTCAATTGCATGAACAATTTGGCATATTAGAAATGAATCAAAATAATTTACAAACAACTGAAATGGCTCTTCCTGTTACAATTATATTATTTAGAGTCAAATCCTGCCATCCAATACTTTTTTTAGACTCTTCACCTGTAAGAGCTGCATGTTTGAAATTTTTACACACACACGTGCACGTTTTTAGGGAAATGCATCCTATCCTACATCATAAAGTTGTGAAATACATACAAGTTTCAAATATATCACCACATAAATTGATAATAGGAAACTGGCTTTCCTATTTACTACTAAGAAAAATTCACTTTAAAGTGTATACCCACTGATGAGTTTAATTAAGACAAATAAACAATTAGTTAAAAAACAACAGATTGTGTTTATGTTAACAAACCATACAGCTATTATATCACAGCAGGAAATCTTCCAAAGCAACGAGGAATATTTCAAAATGCTTAAATTGGTGTACATTATAAGAAGGTTTGGTACAATTTTATCTTTTAAGAAGGTAATCTTTTATCATTATAAGAAGGTATGGTACAATTTTATCTTAGGCTAGTGGGTGTTTTTGTTTAAGGTAGAATAGCCATCACCACAGCATTAAAGACCCCGATTTAGCAAGGTATTTAAGCATGTTTTTAAAACTACTCACATATTTAATTTCAGCATTTGCTTCAGACCTTGCTGAATTGGAGCCTAAATGCTGATTCGAGATAGCTTCTGCATTGCTTGCATGCTCAGAACTCCCAGGGGACTTCAAAAGTACTGTAAATATGACATTCCAAATTAGCAAACTGATTATTGAAATGAGCTGCCGACAGTTGCTACATTGCATATACCAAGCAATGTCTTTAATTCATATTGAATGTCCCCTGCTGAAATTTATCTTTCCCTATGGCAGATCACCTATGAATTCAGGTAGGAATGTAGGCACTGTTGTAATGAACCATTTGATCCATTTAGTCCAGCATTCTCTCATCAACAGTGGCTAGCACAAGATACTTTAGAGCAAAAACCCTGCAGTAAGCAGCTGTTGGATAACTTGCCAGCAGGCACGTTTCCTCCTGACCACCAATAACTAGAAGTTGAATTATGCTCTGAAGCATGAGAATAACTCTGGTTATGTGTTCTACTGAATCACATCAAGAATACTGCCTATAAAGATCAAATATAAGATTATATATATATAAAAAAAAAAGACCACTTTTTAAAATAGATATTTCAATTAGTAAAGGTCACCTGCTGAATCAAACGTATCAGTAAGTAAAATATATTACATGAATATTCAAATACAGTGAATATACAATCTCCTGAGAAAGATGTAATACTATATAGTTTAATAATGACACAGTAAATTGGGTAAATATCTTTGTAAAATGTGTTCTCAACGTGTGTATCATATGATTTGTGAAAAAATATTTTTATAGTAGTTAATGTAATTCTACGAAACCAAAAGCAAATATTTATGGCCCCCGGTCGTTTTGAGTAAAATTTAATTTGCACTCATTTGCCAGACAGGGAAACTAAAAAATATGCTCCAGTCCCAATCCCACAGTCCTTAGGTCCTGCATAACTTTACACACTGTGAATAAGCCCATTGAGGTCAATGGGACTACTCACACTATGTAAAATTAAACATGTGCATAAATCTTTTCAGGGATAGTGCCATAGTCATTACTCAGCATTATCTCCCTTTGAAATCATTTGGAGCTTTGGATAAGTAACGTCTGCAGGATTAGACCCTATGATCCAATTCTGCAAACACTTATTCACAGCCTTATCCTTAAGTACCAGAGTAATTGTACTAGATAATCAGTGGGATCACCCATGATCTTAACATTAAGCACATGTGTACATTTTTGCAAGATTGTAGTACAGAAGCAGGTTTACCCGTCCTATGCTGTACTGCATTAATGGCTAAAAATGGTAATATTTTATTAAACTAATGCTCCATAAATACAGCCTTGGAGTATCAACCACAGAACATACTATATTAAATACACACTTTAGTAACCAATTATTGAATCTAGTATACTTCTGACAGAACTATCAAAGGAAAATAAGAGTTACACATGGTTTCTGACACAGGGATGTTAGAGGTTTCTATCGCTGACATGTGGAAGTTTTATTTAGGCAATGGTTATCAAAGCTAATGAGAGTTACAGGACAAGCTCTGCACTGTTTTTTCCAGTGGAAATTGGATTCATGTAAATGAGAGCAGAATTTGGCCCTGGCTGGATAAATTCCTTCTATTTTCAAAGGAAAATAGACCCTGGCTTTGGATGCGCTTGGAATCAGAGACACATGAATGTGTTCATCTGAGGGCAGTATGGCTACATCTACACTGCAATAAAAACAACAAGTCTCAGAGCCCAGGTCAGCTGACTCTGGCTCACAGGGCTTAGGCTGCAGGACTAAAAGATATTTGAACCTGGACTGGATCCTGGGCTCTGAGACCTTCCCTCCACCCCCACCATCTTGCGGTTGCAGAGCCCAAGCTCCAGTCTTAGCCCACAGGTCCACACTGCAATTTTTAACTCTGTGAGCTGCGCAAGCTGCAACCATGCCACAAGTCTTTTACCGCAGTGTAGATATACCCAATGTGGCCCTCTGGTGCAATTAATATTTATGCAACATTTTTCACTAAGATTAATGAAGAGTACAAAAGAAACATGCATAAATATAGAGATTGTACAGCAGCACAACAAGCTATCAAATGTCACGTGACCCTTCAATTTCCCAGTCAGCACAATACACTTTATATTCACATGCATGACTTTGTTCTGCTTAGCTACGAACCCAACAGTACATAAGAATATGAAGTCATGTCATGGGAGCATAAATCCTTTACTCTTCTTTGCCAGTTTGTAGATTTGTCTAACTTCACTGATTTCAGTGGACTTACTCCTGATTTGACACCAACGTGGGTGGAGAAGCAGGCCCACAGTCCCTGATCCAACATGCGAGTTATTGGGGGCAGTGGTGACAAGTTTCCCTTTCTATGTATATATAGCTAAGTTAAGAAAGAAAATAAAAAAGTTTCTGTGCAACTCATACACACTTCCTCCAGCAATATGCAAGTCTTTGTCCAAAGCCCCACAGTTATATTTGATCCTTTTCAAAATTTTAAAATATTTTCTCCATCATTATCAGTATAGCAGCCCTGTGGCCGTGATCCACCATTCAGTGGAGCTAATGGCAAGAATCCCACTGATTTCAGGGAGCTGTTAGATATTTCAGTGAACTTTGTTTAATATTAAATTATGTTCTTTGCATTCTAAAACAATGCAGTGACACTTTAAACAAAAAAGAAAAAGATGTTAACATAATAAGTAATAGCTTAGCTACAAACAGGAAATGATGCTAAAGTGGGGATTACACTACGAACACTCAATTATTTCTGCAAATCCTTTGGACTAAATTCTGCATTCTGATGCATGTGGTCAGCTCCAAATGACCTTAATGGGAGCCCTGTGCACATCCAAAGGCAGGATTTGGCCTTCTCAACATGCCTGAAGTCAGTGGAAATTCCCAAAGCTGTTCAGCATGAGAATCAGGCTAGTTCTTGTGCTAAACAATCAAAAACTCAGTTAAAAATTATTTTAAGTCGATAACTGGGCAACTCTTTCACTTAACTAGCTGAATCTCAGACCATTCTGCTATTTCTGCTTCTATGGCTCCATCCTGTAGTTGCTGGGCACTCTCAACTCTTATTGAAATCCAGGAGATGAAAATGTTCAGCCCTTTGCAAGTTAGAGTCTTAGTAAACTGGTCAGTAAATAAAGATTTAAAACGTGATTTAAAACAAGTTTTTTTGCCTCTATGTGTGGCAAACCCTGCTCTAGGCTGCAATATGGCAATTGTTCCTGATTTTGCATGGGCAGTTTAAGTTTTGAACAAAACTACTTCCAGGATTATCTTTAAATCAGTCAGCATGTATTGTATTCTGTGTTTCCTGTCTTCTGAATGTAAATAGAAAAATCTTCTAACAATTCTGTATATGAAGTCTGGGAGCTGGCACAATGGTTCTGCAGGAAGTGATCATGATTAGACTTCAAAGAATGTCCATTCTCTGTTTAAATGAAATGAAATAAAATAAAAGATGAGAAAAGAAAACTTCACTGGGAATGAAAATTAAAAATCTGAAAAGAAAAAAAAAAAAATCCAACAGTTGCAGTCCATTAGATGCATTTTATTTTTGAAACCATAGTCCTGAATTTTTATTTTACTGTCTCAGTGATTACACAGTGTCAAATTCTGGAGCTGAGGAACAAATTCTCAGCTAGTGTGAACTGGTGCAGGTCCATTCAAGTCTGTAAATTGGCACAGCTCAACTGCAGCTGAGTCACTTTGCACCAGCAAAGAATTTGGCCCTGGATGTGTATATGTGCCCTTCCTGCCTCCGACTTCAATGGGTGTCGGGCACCTACAAGCCAGCTGGTGGCAGGATTTAGCTCTAAGGATATATATCCACTGCACACTAAGCCTGGACTTTGACTCAGGTTTGAGTCCTAGCTCCTTTTCCATCCACACACACAAAAAAAAAAATCAGTCTGACTCAGGCCAGCAAGCATACAAGACCTGGGTCCTGGGACCCTGCTGAGGGAGTGAGTCAGAGCCCGAGTACTGCTCTGACTTGGGTCCAAGCCTTATCTTTTTGCAGTGTGGACACAACTACTCCACAGACCAGAATCAGAAGGTCTGCATAATGCAACATGAATGCATTAGCGTGGCTGCGAGACCTGGGTCCAGCAACTGTAAGCCCAAGCTTACAATACAGTGTGGACGCTCAAGTGCAGGCTTGGAAACACTGGATCCACAGACCCAGGTTTACAATGCAGTGTAGACACTCCCTAAGATTGCCCATGAATCTCATTTTCCCCTACTATCAAAACAGGTCTCGATCCAAGGTTCTGGCCCACATCCGTCAGCTTTCTACAACTGAAAAAAAGCTCCTGAATTTTGCTACTCTTAGTGGCTTCAAGATCTTGTGTTTGATTGTTTTGATAATTCTTAACAGTTTAACACTTTGAACTTAATGTCAGAGGGTGAAACATATAAATGCACAGGAAAAAAATGTATCACCATGGAAACCCATACCTTTTGAAAATTAACTCCTTGTGCCCAGGAGCAGTTCTTGGGGTTTGGAACATCCTCCCAGAACAGTTTCTTCATTCTGAAATGTTTAGACAAAGTATTGATTTAGTACTGAATGCACACATTGTATATGGCAATGAGTTCCAGGGGGGTAGCCGTGTTAGTCTGTTTTTAGCAAAACAGCAAGGGGTCTGTGGTACCTTAAAAACTAAGACATTTATTTGGGCATAAGCTTTTGTGGGCAGAAACCCACTTCGTCGGATGCAACTGACTAAGTGGGTTTCTGCCCACGAAAGCTAATGCTCAAATACATTTGTTAGTCTTTAAGGTGCCACTGAACTCTCACTGTATTGTACATGGGAATGCTCAAGACAGAAATACAAAATTACTCACTATCCTGGTAGCACTATGACAGAGACAGGGTAATGGCCTGATTTTCAACGATACTGAACATGGGCACTCAGAAATTCCTAGTTCGCAATACTGCATTCAAACCAGTAGGCTCTTAAACTGTGGGGTGCAACCTCCCAACAGACACAAAAAAGGGGAGGCGTGATCAAATAAGTTTGAGAACCACTGCACTAGACTATGCTGCCTTTCAGACACTGTATATCTCAAATATACAAAAGTGCCAAAAGTTAACTAGGTATGACTATTTCTATAGGCACACACTTTCTAAGCTGCAGTATCTTCTGATATGCACATTTAGGGAATCATATATGAAAACAAACAACATGCCTTTGGTGTGAGATCAGCAAAGTTCCAAGCAACAAAACAGAAGATGAAATGACTATTGGTAGAATCACATGGAGGCCTGCATCATTCTGTTTTTCACTCCTATCTGGAAAATGAAAGGAAACTGTTTCAAGCTATTTGCAATATTTCACCAGTCATCAGCCCTAACTTTATTGCAATTAAAAATATCTTTAAATAGAATAGTTTAAGTAATGACCAGTATGCATACAAATCAGAAATAAATTACTCGACTGTATATTAGTAGCTTATACACACTAACAGTAACATCCTTAAGTAAATTGTATTGTGCCACAGCAGAGACCCCCTGCCTTGTGTACAAATACACAGGAGGTGAAATTACTGTAAAAACTCAGTGGCTTCCATGTCTCTCTTGTTGTTCTCTTGTTACTCAGGATCACCACCAAGGCAAGCAAAGCAAAGGGAGTAGCCCATACACAGAGGAACCAGGGGAATATAGAACCTCAGTAACTCTTTGGGACTGTCCCCACATATGCTTTCCAACCCATCTCCTGCAAAAAGCAAGGTTACTTACCAGTAACTGCTGTTCTTCGAGATGTGTTGCTCATGTCCATTCCACTATAGGTGTGTGGACGCCTCCATGCACGGTTACCGGAACATTTTTCCCCTTAACAGATCCCGTAGGGCTGGATCCAGTGCCCCCTGGAGCCCCACGCTGCGGTATATGAGGCACTGCCGACCCTACGCCCCCTCAGTCCCTTCTTTCTGCCAATTCCGGCAGCGGGAACAGGGGGAGGGTTGTGGAATGGACATCAGTAACACAGCTCAAAGAACATCAGTTACTGGTAAGTAACCTTGTTTTCTTCTTCAAGTGCTTCCTCATGTCCATTCCCATATAGGTGACTAACAAGCAATACACCTTTGGAGGCGGGTAGGAGTTACGGATGAGCTGCCCTCAGCACCACTCTGTCAAATCCCGCATCCTCTCTCGCCTGCTGGACGATGGCATAGTGGGACGTGAAGGCATGCACTGACAACCAGGTGGCGGCTTTGCAGATGTCCTGCAGGGGCACTCTCTCCAGGAAGGCTGTAGACGAGGCGTGACCTCTGGTTGAGTGAGCTCTGATGGTTCCCGGGAGTGGCACCTTCGCCTGCCCGTAGCAGAACTTGATGCAGGATGTAATCCACGAGGAGATGCACTGGGTGGAGACAGGTGAGTCTTTCATCCGGTCAGCCACTGTGACAAAGAGCTGCGTTGATTTCTGGAACGGCTTTGTGCGCTCAATGTAGAAGGCCAGGGGCTGTCTCACGTCCAGCGAGTGCCCCCTCCTCTCCTCCTCCGAACCGTGAGGGGTGCCAGGGAAGCGGCGTGGTGCTGAGTCACAGATGGCACGCTCTGTACCAATGCCACGCTCGGCACTGAGACAGAACGGGTCAGCTCGGAGGCCGGACGAAGCGCTGCCTCCATAAGCAAGGCTTTCAAACGGATTTCTCTGTCCTTTTGAGTCCTTGGTTTGAAAGCCTTGCAGATCTTACATTTGTCCTTGCAGTGGGCTTCCCCCAAACAGTTAAGGCAGCTGTCCCGCTGAGCGGGAAGCCCTTCCCACAGAAGGCACACGGCTTAAAGCCCAGTAACTAGGGCATGCCCTGGTCGATCTAAGTCCCAGCTGTGACTACCTTATCTCTAACTACACTATTAACAACTACTTAACTAAACTATAAAACTACAAAACAGAATAAAATCAAGTCCAAACAAGGGGAATAGTGCTTGCAATGCAAGCAAGGCTAGTTCCAGCAACCATCACGGGCGGAAAGAAGGAACTGAGGGGGCGTAGGGCTGGCAGCACCTCATATACCACAGCATGTGCGCAGGGCTCCAGGGGGCGCCAGAGCCAGCCCTACAGGGTCTGCTAAGGGGAAAAAGATTCCGATAACTGTGCATGGAGGCTTGCACGCACCTATAGTGGAATGGACATGAGCAAGCACTCGAAGAACAATGGCATGTTTGAAAACGTGGGTCAAATCTTGAATTTCATTATGGCATTGGACAGTATTAAACTAAATGTAGAGACTGTGCCAGGAGAAGTTGGTGGGGTACTCCACTGGCTTCAACTACGCCATGCCAATTTTTACCAACTGATGATCTTGACCATACTTGACTGGGCTGGCCCTAGACCAAATGGCGCCCCAGGCAAGAGGCGTCTTTGGTGTCCCCTCTCCATTTGTTAAACTTTTCCAAAAAGTCTGGAAGGTTACATGAGATTCTACAAAGGTCCAGAATATTCCAGGATGTTAGTGAAAAATTAATCCACATACAGAATACCTGAAACAAACACTCTATTTTCCCGTTTGTCGCTAACAACAAAAATAGCACCCCGGGCTCAGGGCCCCTCAAGCCCAGCACCTCAGGCAGCCGCCTGGGTCACCTGCCACTAAATCTGGCCTGGATGCTTTAATCACCCTGTTTTTTACACTGTTTTCTTGATGTTTCTCATAAAAACATGAGCAAGAGTCCATACCATAGCCAAAGGGAAGTTTTACTAACCAGCTGCTTTTTAATAAAAAATATTACGATCATATTAGTCACCTTTGATGAATCCATCAGTCATTTTGGGCTTGCCTACTCCTTCAGGGAATATTGGGTACAGACTAAACTGGTACTTCTCAATAAGAATAAAATGATCTGCAAGGAAGAAATCAGGTTTTTGAGTTTAAGTTCCAACGTAGTAATACTACAAAAATACTGGCCTCTAGAGAGGCTTTGATCTCATGCAACAGAAGCTCTACGCAAGGCCAAAGGAGAAAAACAATTGTATCTACTTTAATCCTTTTAATTTTGGATTTAAATGCAGACCTAACCATCTATTTTGGATATATTAGCAATTTCTTCTCATGGAATTATTAGCTTTTGATGAAAAAATTATAAATATTCAAGCCACAAAACACACATATAAAATGTACACGTAAAAACTGGATAAATAGCAGATCTATTTAATATTTATATTTAACATGCATTCAGCATACATTGGTATTAGCATAACATATATAACTGAGCTTTCCTCTTTATCGCTTGTAACCAAATACAAACCCACACATGTACAGGATGAACCAGAGAGGAAGCATATTTTTTGCAAAGTCCTATATGGTAATTATGATCCTTAAATGGATGTAAATCAGAAGCAATTCCATTCAGATCAATGCAGTTATATCAGTCTAAAGCATGTGCAAATGAGACGGCTCAGGTCCAGGCGACTATACTGCATGAAGGTTTGTGCAGATCTGAATCAACTAGTCTGTAGTTTCTTTGTGTTCAGTGACTAAGGTGCGCACGATGGCCTTGCAGACCAATGCCCATGCAACACAAGGTAATGCAGGACCAGCACTTGGGTTTTTAACAGTGGTAAGGACCAGTCAGCAATCCTATATCATTCCAGGTTGTTAACTCTATAGCTGACCCTCAACTGACAAATAAGATCCAGTATGGCAAGAACAATCCTTAACGCTCAAGCTATTCTTTCATTAAAAAAAAGAGAAGGAACTAGCAAAGAGGCTACATTCATGTACCCAGAAAGCACTACCTTTCATCACACCATAACACAGGTAAAAATATCATGTGTGTTTATTTTCAAGTACAAACTCACCATAAATATAGTATTTGCTAATATTTGGAGCAGCTCGTATCCATTTAATTTCTCTCTCTTCATTAACGTTTTTCCATTCAATAACAAAAGATGTTATCACATAGCCTGGAGGTGAAAGAGTCCAGGTCAGGATTACACAACTGCTGTTTACTGGATAAGCACTGAGTGACTGCACAATATTCACTGATAAAACAGAAAAAAGCATTATTACAAAGAAATCAGATACACCAAATCAGAGTTGGGTTATACATGCTGCACATCAGATCCACATGCAGAGAAAAGACAATAATGGTTTGAGTTCTCTGTTTATTTTTGCACTTCCTCTTAAACCAATGAAGCAACCTTGTTTTACACGAGGACAGGATAGGTCTTCATGTGGGGTAATGAGCTCTACAGGGGTGTGATTTCTAACGCACCCCAACGTGTTGCACAACAGACTCTGCTGGTGCATATTAAAGGTTCCCTAGTGTGTTTTAATGTAATACTATTTGAAACAGCACTACATTAAAGCACACCAGCAGGGTCTACATGGATCAATTAATCTGCAAATCATTAGTGCACTTGAGAAATCACACCCCTGTAGAGCACATTACCTAACTGTGTAGACAAGCCCTGAGTATCTGGCCCTAGGTGTTAAATGGATCAAATCTGAGAGTTGTGTTCCCCCCACATTTAACATAGCATTCTCTCTTTGAGCAATATTCCTGTTTTGAGCAATATTCATGTTCTTATCTAGATCTTTCTAATTTTCACCCCTTAGCTGAGGCATATGGTAATAGCAATAATGGTAATAATATGGTAACCATCAAAATTTAGTTAGCAAAACAGAGCATAAATCTATGGCGCTTATGTGCCATTACACTCCCCTATGGAACAGGGGTCAGAACCCAGGTGGCCAATTTCCAGCTTGTGCTTTTGCTGCTAGCTGCAGCTTTACTGGAGTACCCATATGTGCAGCATCAGCCAGAATTTGCCCCGTAAAAAACATGTGCTTTTAACTACATTACAAAATATCAGCTCTGCCTGTAGATTGCAGTAATGCTTCCCACGACATTTAAAATACAAACTACTGCCTTTTAACGTACAAGGCAGAGTCTGGGTGAATCAACAAAAAGGGTGCTACTCTGAAGAATAAAGTCAGTGATGAATAAGTGATCTGTCATAAAATGCTGATTCAATAAAAATCAAAATGTTCCAC